>NC_142492.1:17487161-17852780 GCF_965113065.1 Corylus avellana
AGAGCAAATCGGACGACGTTGTATTTTTTCACAACCAGGACCGAAACCCTAGCCCGAACAAAATGGTCGTACGCGAAGTGAAATTTTTTGGCTCGAAATTTTACGAGCTTGTGCAGAACTTCTAGGCAATCATATCGGCAGGTGACACGAAGTGATTCGAGTTCGTTTGCCCCCCCATTTTCTTTAACGAACGATAACTTTTTCTGAAAATAACAAGTGCCCCGATCCCGGCCTTAACGACTCGAATTACACTTCGAGACCCGCTGACATGATCGCCACGATGCACAGAGCAAATCGGACGACGTTGTATTTTTTCACAACTAGGACCGAAACCCTAGGCGGAACAAAATGGTCGTACGCGAAGTGAAATTTTTTGGCTCGAAATTTTACGAGCTTGTGCAGAACTTTTAGGCAATCATATCGGCAGGTGACACGAAGTGATTCGAGTTCGTTTGCCCCCCCATTTTCTTAAACGAACGATAACTTTTTCTGAAAATAACAAGTGCCCCGATCCCGGCCGAAACGACTCGAATTACACTACGAGACCCGCCGACATGATCGCCACGATGCACAGAGCAAATCGGACGACGTTGTATTTTTTCACAACTAGGACCGAAACCCTAGGCGGAACAAAATGGTCGTACGCGAAGTGAAATTTTTTGGCTCGAAATTTTACGAGCTTGTGCAGAACTTCTAGGCAATCATATCGGCAGGTGACACGAAGTGATTCGAGTTCGTTTGCCCCCCCCCATTTTCTTTAACGAACGATAACTTTTTCTGAAAATAACAAGTGCCCCGATCCCGGCCGAAACGACTCGAATTACACTTCGAGACCCGCCGACATGATCGCCACGATGCACAGAGCAAATCGGACGACGTTGTATTTTTTCACAACCAGGACCGAAACCCTAGGCGGAACAAAATGGTCGTACGCGAAGTGAAATTTTTTGGCTCGAAATTTTACGAGCTTGTGCAGAACTTCTAGGCAATCATATCGGCAGGTGACACGAAGTGATTCGAGTTCGTTTGCCCCCCCCATTTTCTTTAACGAACGATAACTTTTTCTGAAAATAACAAGTGCCCCGATCCCGGCCGAAACGACTCGAATTACACTTCGAGACCCGCCGACATGATCGCCACGATGCACAGAGCAAATCGGACGACGTTGTATTTTTTCACAACCAGGACCGAAACCCTAGCCCGAACAAAATGGTCGTACGCGAAGTGAAATTTTTTGGCTCGAAATTTTACGAGCTTGTGCAGAACTTCTAGGCAATCATATCGGCAGGTGACACGAAGTGATTCGAGTTCGTTTGCCCCCCCATTTTCTTTAACGAACGATAACTTTTTTTGAAAATAACAAGTGCCCCGATCCCGGCCTTAACGACTCGAATTACACTTCGAGACCCGCTGACATGATCGCCACGATGCACAGAGCAAATCGGACGACGTTGTATTTTTTCACAACTAGGACCGAAACCCTAGGCGGAACAAAATGGTCGTACGCGAAGTGAAATTTTTTGGCTCGAAATTTTACGAGCTTGTGCAGAACTTTTAGGCAATCATATCGGCAGGTGACACGAAGTGATTCGAGTTCGTTTGCCCCCCCATTTTCTTAAACGAACGATAACTTTTTCTGAAAATAACAAGTGCCCCGATCCCGGCCGAAACGACTCGAATTACACTACGAGACCCGCCGACATGATCGCCACGATGCACAGAGCAAATCGGACGACGTTGTATTTTTTCACAACCAGGACCGAAACCCTAGGCGGAACAAAATGGTCGTACGCGAAGTGAAATTTTTTGGCTCGAAATTTTACGAGCTTGTGCAGAACTTCTAGGCAATCATATCGGCAGGTGACACGAAGTGATTCGAGTTCGTTTGCCCCCCCCCCCATTTTCTTTAACGAACGATAACTTTTTCTGAAAATAACAAGTGCCCCGATCCCGGCCGAAACGACTCGAATTACACTACGAGACCCGCCGACATGATCGCCACGATGCACAGAGCAAATCGGACGACGTTGTATTTTTTCACAACTAGGACCGAAACCCTAGGCGGAACAAAATGGTCGTACGCGAAGTGAAATTTTTTGGCTCGAAATTTTACGAGCTTGTGCAGAACTTCTAGGCAATCATATCGGCAGGTGACACGAAGTGATTCGAGTTCGTTTGCCCCCCCCCATTTTCTTTAACGAACGATAACTTTTTCTGAAAATAACAAGTGCCCCGATCCCGGCCGAAACGACTCGAATTACACTTCGAGACCCGCCGACATGATCGCCACGATGCACAGAGCAAATCGGACGACGTTGTATTTTTTCACAACCAGGACCGAAACCCTAGGCGGAACAAAATGGTCGTACGCGAAGTGAAATTTTTTGGCTCGAAATTTTACGAGCTTGTGCAGAACTTCTAGGCAATCATATCGGCAGGTGACACGAAGTGATTCGAGTTCGTTTGCCCCCCCCATTTTCTTTAACGAACGATAACTTTTTCTGAAAATAACAAGTGCCCCGATCCCGGCCGAAACGACTCGAATTACACTTCGAGACCCGCCGACATGATCGCCACGATGCACAGAGCAAATCGGACGACGTTGTATTTTTTCACAACCAGGACCGAAACCCTAGCCCGAACAAAATGGTCGTACGCGAAGTGAAATTTTTTGGCTCGAAATTTTACGAGCTTGTGCAGAACTTCTAGGCAATCATATCGGCAGGTGACACGAAGTGATTCGAGTTCGTTTGCCCCCCCATTTTCTTTAACGAACGATAACTTTTTCTGAAAATAACAAGTGCCCCGATCCCGGCCTTAACGACTCGAATTACACTTCGAGACCCGCTGACATGATCGCCACGATGCACAGAGCAAATCGGACGACGTTGTATTTTTTCACAACTAGGACCGAAACCCTAGGCGGAACAAAATGGTCGTACGCGAAGTGAAATTTTTTGGCTCGAAATTTTACGAGCTTGTGCAGAACTTTTAGGCAATCATATCGGCAGGTGACACGAAGTGATTCGAGTTCGTTTGCCCCCCCATTTTCTTAAACGAACGATAACTTTTTCTGAAAATAACAAGTGCCCCGATCCCGGCCGAAACGACTCGAATTACACTACGAGACCCGCCGACATGATCGCCACGATGCACAGAGCAAATCGGACGACGTTGTATTTTTTCACAACCAGGACCGAAACCCTAGGCGGAACAAAATGGTCGTACGCGAAGTGAAATTTTTTGGCTCGAAATTTTACGAGCTTGTGCAGAACTTCTAGGCAATCATATCGGCAGGTGACACGAAGTGATTCGAGTTCGTTTGCCCCCCCCCATTTTCTTTAACGAACGATAACTTTTTCTGAAAATAACAAGTGCCCTGATCCCGGCCGAAACGACTCGAATTACACTTCGAGACCCGCCGACATGATCGCCACGATGCACAGAGCAAATCGGACGACGTTGTATTTTTTCACAACCAGGACCGAAACCCTAGCCCGAACAAAATGGTCGTACGCGAAGTGAAATTTTTTGGGTCGAAATTTTACGAGCTTGTGCAGAACTTCTAGGCAATCATATCGGCAGGTGACACGAAGTGATTCGAGTTCGTTTGCCCCCCCATTTTCCTTAACGAACGATAACTTTTTCTGAAAATAACAAGTGCCCCGATCCCGGCCGAAACGACTCGAATTACACTTCGAGACCCGCCGACATGATCGCCACGATGCACAGAGCAAATCGGACGACGTTCTATTTTTTCACAACCAGGACCGAAACCCTAGGCGGAACAAAATGGTCGTACGCGAAGTGAAATTTTTTCGCTCGAAATTTTACGAGCTTGTGCAGAACTTCTAGGCAATCATATCGGCAGGTGACACGAAGTGATTCGAGTTCGTTTGCCCCCCCATTTTCTTTAACGATCGATAACTTTTTCTGAAAATAACAAGTGCCCCGATCCCGGCCGAAACGACTCGAATTACACTTCGAGACCCGCCGACATGATCGCCACGATGCACAGAGCAAATCGGACGACGTTGTATTTTTTCACAACCAGGACCGAAACCCTAGCCCGAACAAAATGGACGTACGCGAAGTGAAATTTTTTGGCTCGAAATTTTACGAGCTTGTGCAGAACTTCTAGGCAATCATATCGGCAGGTGACACGAAGTGATTCGAGTTCGTTTGCCCCCCCATTTTCTTTAACGAACGATAACTTTTTCTGAAAATAACAAGTGCCCCGATCCCGGCCGAAACGACTCGAATTACACTTCGAGACCCGCCGACATGATCGCCACGATGCGCAGAGCAAATCGGACGACGTTGTATTTTTTCACAACCAGGACCGAAACCCTAGCCCGAACAAAATGGTCGTACGCGAAGTGAAATTTTTTGGCTCGAAATTTTACGAGCTTGTGCAGAACTTCTAGGCAATCATATCGGCAGGTGACACGAAGTGATTCGAGTTCGTTTGCCCCCCCATTTTCTTTAACGAACGATAACTTTTTCTGAAAATAACAAGTGCCCCGATCCCGGCCTTAACGACTCGAATTACACTTCGAGACCCGCTGACATGATCGCCACGATGCACAGAGCAAATCGGACGACGTTGTATTTTTTCACAACTAGGACCGAAACCCTAGGCGGAACAAAATGGTCGTACGCGAAGTGAAATTTTTTGGCTCGAAATTTTACGAGCTTGTGCAGAACTTTTAGGCAATCATATCGGCAGGTGACACGAAGTGATTCGAGTTCGTTTGCCCCCCCATTTTCTTAAACGAACGATAACTTTTTCTGAAAATAACAAGTGCCCCGATCCCGGCCGAAACGACTCGAATTACACTACGAGACCCGCCGACATGATCGCCACGATGCACAGAGCAAATCGGACGACGTTGTATTTTTTCACAACCAGGACCGAAACCCTAGGCGGAACAAAATGGTCGTACGCGAAGTGAAATTTTTTGGCTCGAAATTTTACGAGCTTGTGCAGAACTTCTAGGCAATCATATCGGCAGGTGACACGAAGTGATTCGAGTTCGTTTGCCCCCCCCCATTTTCTTTAACGAACGATAACTTTTTCTGAAAATAACAAGTGCCCCGATCCCGGCCGAAACGACTCGAATTACACTTCGAGACCCGCCGACATGATCGCCACGATGCACAGAGCAAATCGGACGACGTTGTATTTTTTCACAACCAGGACCGAAACCCTAGCCCGAACAAAATGGTCGTACGCGAAGTGAAATTTTTTGGGTCGAAATTTTACGAGCTTGTGCAGAACTTCTAGGCAATCATATCGGCAGGTGACACGAAGTGATTCGAGTTCGTTTGCCCCCCCATTTTCCTTAACGAACGATAACTTTTTCTGAAAATAACAAGTGCCCCGATCCCGGCCGAAACGACTCGAATTACACTTCGAGACCCGCCGACATGATCGCCACGATGCACAGAGCAAATCGGACGACGTTCTATTTTTTCACAACCAGGACCGAAACCCTAGGCGGAACAAAATGGTCGTACGCGAAGTGAAATTTTTTCGCTCGAAATTTTACGAGCTTGTGCAGAACTTCTAGGCAATCATATCGGCAGGTGACACGAAGTGATTCGAGTTCGTTTGCCCCCCCATTTTCTTTAACGATCGATAACTTTTTCTGAAAATAACAAGTGCCCCGATCCCGGCCGAAACGACTCGAATTACACTTCGAGACCCGCCGACATGATCGCCACGATGCACAGAGCAAATCGGACGACGTTGTATTTTTTCACAACCAGGACCGAAACCCTAGCCCGAACAAAATGGACGTACGCGAAGTGAAATTTTTTGGCTCGAAATTTTACGAGCTTGTGCAGAACTTCTAGGCAATCATATCGGCAGGTGACACGAAGTGATTCGAGTTCGTTTGCCCCCCCATTTTCTTTAACGAACGATAACTTTTTCTGAAAATAACAAGTGCCCCGATCCCGGCCGAAACGACTCGAATTACACTTCGAGACCCGCCGACATGATCGCCACGATGCGCAGAGCAAATCGGACGACGTTGTATTTTTTCACATCCAGGACCGAAACCCTAGCCCGAACAAAATGGTCGTACGCGAAGTGAAATTTTTTGGCTCGAAATTTTACGAGCTTGTGCAGAACTTCTAGGCAATCATATCGGCAGGTGACACGAAGTGATTCGAGTTCGTTTGCCCCCCCATTTTCCTTAACGAACGATAACTTTTTCTGAAAATAACAAGTGCCCCGATCCCGGCCGAAACGACTCGAATTACACTTCGAGACCCGCCGACATGATCGCCACGATGCACAGAGCAAATCGGACGACGTTGTATTTTTTCACAACCAGGACCGAAACCCTAGCCCGAACAAAATGGTCGTACGCGAAGTGAAATTTTTTGGCTCGAAATTTTACGAGCTTGTGCAGAACTTCTAGGCAATCATATCGGCAGGTGACACGAAGTGATTCGAGTTCGTTTGCCCCCCCATTTTCTTTAACGAACGATAACTTTTTCTGAAAATAACAAGTGCCCCGATCCCGGCCGAAACGACTCGAATTACACTTCGAGACCCGCCGACATGATCGCCACGATGCACAGAGCAAATCGGACGACGTTGTATTTTTTCACAACCAGGACCGAAACCCTAGCCCGAACAAAATGGTCGTACGCGAAGTGAAATTTTTGGCTCGAAATTTTACGAGCTTGTGCAGAACTTCTAGGCAATCATATCGGCAGGTGACACGAAGTGATTCGAGTTCGTTTGCCCCCCCATTTTCCTTAACGAACGATAACTTTTTCTGAAAATAACAAGTGCCCCGATCCCGGCCGAAACGACTCAAATTACACTTCGAGACCCGCCGACATGATCGCCACGATGCACAGAGCAAATCGGACGACGTTCTATTTTTTCACAACCAGGACCGAAACCCTAGCCCGAACAAAATGGTCGCAAGCGAAGTGAAATTTTTTGGCTGGAAATTTTACGAGCTTGTGCAGAACTTCTAGGCAATCATATCGGCAGGTGACACGAAGTGATTCGAGTTCGTTTGCCCCCCCATTTTCTTTAACGAACGATAACTTTTTCTGAAAATAACAAGTGCCCCGATCCCGGCCTTAACGACTCGAATTACACTTCGAGACCCGCTGACATGATCGCCACGATGCACAGAGCAAATCGGACGACGTTGTATTTTTTCACAACTAGGACCGAAACCCTAGGCGGAACAAAATGGTCGTACGCGAAGTGAAATTTTTTGGCTCGAAATTTTACGAGCTTGTGCAGAACTTCTAGGCAATCATATCGGCAGGTGACACGAAGTGATTCGAGTTCGTTTGCCCCCCCATTTTCCTTAACGAACGATAACTTTTTCTGAAAATAACAAGTGCCCCGATCCCGGCCGAAACGACTCGAATTACACTTCGAGACCCGCCGACATGATCGCCACGATGCACAGAGCAAATCGGACGACGTTCTATTTTTTCACAACCAGGACCGAAACCCTAGGCGGAACAAAATGGTCGTACGCGAAGTGAAATTTTTTGGCTCGAAATTTTACGAGCTTGTGCAGAACTTCTAGGCAATCATATCGGCAGGTGACACGAAGTGATTCGAGTTCGTTTGCCCCCCATTTTCTTTAACGAACGATAACTTTTTCTGAAAATAACAAGTGCCCCGATCCCGGCCGAAACGACTCGAATTACACTTCGAGACCCGCCGACATGATCGCCACGATGCACACAGCAAATCGGACGACGTTGTATTTTTTCACAACCAGGACCGAAACCCTAGGCGGAACAAAATGGTCGTACGTGAAGTGAAATTTTTTGGCCCGAAATTTTACGAGCTTGTGCAGAACTTCTAGGCAATCATATCGGCAGGTGACACGAAGTGATTCGAGTTCATTTGCCCCCCCATTTGCTTTAACGAACGATAACTTTTTCTGAAAATAACAAGTGCCCCGATCCCGGCCGAAACGACTCGAATTACACTTCGAGACCCGCCGACATGATCGCTACGATGCACACAGCAAATCGGACGACGTTGTATTTTTTCACAACCAGGACCGAAACCCTAGGCGGAACAAAATGGTCGTACGCGAAGTGAAATTTTTTGGCTCGAAATTTTACGAGCTTGTGCAGAACTTTTAGGCAATCATATCGGCAGGTGACACGAAGTGATTCGAGTTCGTTTGCCCCCCCATTTTCTTTAACGAACGATAACTTTTTCTGAAAATAACAAGTGCCCCGATCCCGGCCGAAACGACTCGAATTACACTACGAGACCCGCCGACATGATCGCCACGATGCACAGAGCAAATCGGACGACGTTGTATTTTTTCACAACCAGGACCGAAACCTTAGGCGGAACAAAATGGTCGTACGCGAAGTGAAATTTTTTGGCTCGAAATTTTACGAGCTTGTGCAGAACTTCTAGGCAATCATATCGGCAGGTGACACGAAGTGATTCGAGTTCGTTTGCCCCCCCCATTTTCTTTAACGAACGATAACTTTTTCTGAAAATAACAAGTGCCCCGATCCCGGCCGAAACGACTCGAATTACACTTCGAGACCCGCCGACATGATCGCCACGATGCACAGAGCAAATCGGACGACGTTGTATTTTTTCACAACCAGGACCGAAACCCTAGCCCGAACAAAATGGTCGTACGCGAAGTGAAATTTTTTGGCTCGAAATTTTACGAGCTTGTGCAGAACTTCTAGGCAATCATATCGGCAGGTGACACGAAGTGATTCGAGTTCGTTTGCCCCCCCATTTTCTTTAACGAACGATAACTTTTTCTGAAAATAACAAGTGCCCCGATCCCGGCCTTAACGACTCGAATTACACTTCGAGACCCGCTGACATGATCGCCACGATGCACAGAGCAAATCGGACGACGTTGTATTTTTTCACAACTAGGACCGAAACCCTAGGCGGAACAAAATGGTCGTACGCGAAGTGAAATTTTTTGGCTCGAAATTTTACGAGCTTGTGCAGAACTTTTAGGCAATCATATCGGCAGGTGACACGAAGTGATTCGAGTTCGTTTGCCCCCCCCATTTTCTTAAACGAACGATAACTTTTTCTGAAAATAACAAGTGCCCCGATCCCGGCCGAAACGACTCGAATTACACTACGAGACCCGCCGACATGATCGCCACGATGCACAGAGCAAATCGGACGACGTTGTATTTTTTCACAACCAGGACCGAAACCCTAGGCGGAACAAAATGGTCGTACGCGAAGTGAAATTTTTTGGCTCGAAATTTTACGAGCTTGTGCAGAACTTCTAGGCAATCATATCCGCAGGTGACACGAAGTGATTCGAGTTCGTTTGCCCCCCCATTTTCTTTAACGAACGATAACTTTTTCTGAAAATAACAAGTGCCCCGATCCCGGCCGAAACGACTCAAATTACACTTCGAGACCCGCCGACATGATCGCCACGATGCACAGAGCAAATCGGACGACGTTCTATTTTTTCACAACCAGGACCGAAACCCTAGCCCGAACAAAATGGTCGTACGCGAAGTGAAATTTTTTGGCTCGAAATTTTACGAGCTTGTGCAGAACTTCTAGGCAATCATATCGGCAGGTGACACGAAGTGATTCGAGTTCGTTTGCCCCCCCATTTTCTTTAACGAACGATAACTTTTTCTGAAAATAACAAGTGCCCCGATCCCGGCCTTAACGACTCGAATTACACTTCGAGACCCGCTGACATGATCGCCACGATGCACAGAGCAAATCGGACGACGTTGTATTTTTTCACAACTAGGACCGAAACCCTAGGCGGAACAAAATGGTCGTACGCGAAGTGAAATTTTTTGGCTCGAAATTTTACGAGCTTGTGCAGAACTTTTAGGCAATCATATCGGCAGGTGACACGAAGTGATTCGAGTTCGTTTGCCCCCCCCATTTTCTTAAACGAACGATAACTTTTTCTGAAAATAACAAGTGCCCCGATCCCGGCCGAAACGACTCGAATTACACTTCGAGACCCGCCGACATGATCGCTACGATGCACACAACAAATCGGACGACGTTGTATTTTTTCACAACCAGGACCGAAACCCTAGGCGGAACAAAATGGTCGTACGCGAAGTGAAATTTTTTGGCTCGAAATTTTACGAGCTTGTGCAGAACTTTTAGGCAATCATATCGGCAGGTGACACGAAGTGATTCGAGTTCGTTTGCCCCCCCATTTTCTTTAACGAACGATAACTTTTTCTGAAAATAACAAGTGCCCCGATCCCGGCCGAAACGACTCGAATTACACTACGAGACCCGCCGACATGATCGCCACGATGCACAGAGCAAATCGGACGACGTTGTATTTTTTCACAACCAGGACCGAAACCCTAGGCGGAACAAAATGGTCGTACGCGAAGTGAAATTTTTTGGCTCGAAATTTTACGAGCTTGTGCAGAACTTTTAGGCAATCATATCGGCATGTGACACGAAGTGATTCGAGTTCGTTTGCCCCCCCATTTTCTTTAACGAACGATAACTTTTTCTGAAAATAACAAGTGCCCCGATCCCGGCCTTAACGACTCGAATTACACTTCGAGACCCGCTGACATGATCGCCACGATGCACAGAGTAAATCGGACGACGTTGTATTTTTTCACAACTAGGACCGAAACCCTAGGCGGAACAAAATGGTCGTACGCGAAGTGAAATTTTTTGGCTCGAAATTTTACGAGCTTGTGCAGAACTTTTAGGCAATCATATCGGCAGGTGACACGAAGTGATTCGAGTTCGTTTGCCCCCCCCATTTTCTTAAACGAACGATAACTTTTTCTGAAAATAACAAGTGCCCCGATCCCGGCCGAAACGACTCGAATTACACTACGAGACCCGCCGACATGATCGCCACGATGCACAGAGCAAATCGGACGACGTTGTATTTTTTCACAACCAGGACCGAAACCCTAGGCGGAACAAAATGGTCGTACGCGAAGTGAAATTTTTTGGCTCGAAATTTTACGAGCTTGTGCAGAACTTCTAGGCAATCATATCGGCAGGTGACACGAAGTGATTCGAGTTCGTTTGCCCCCCCATTTTCTTTAACGAACGATAACTTTTTCTGAAAATAACAAGTGCCCCGATCCCGGCCGAAACGACTCGAATTACGCTTCGAGACCCGCCGACATGATCGCCACGATGCACAGAGCAAATCGGACGACGTTGTATTTTTTCACAACCAGGACCGAAACCCTAGCCCGAACAAAATGGTCGTACGCGAAGTGAAATTTTTGGCTCGAAATTTTACGAGCTTGTGCAGAACTTCTAGGCAATCATATCGGCAGGTGACACGAAGTGATTCGAGTTCGTTTGCCCCCCCATTTTCTTTAACGAACGATAACTTTTTCTGAAAATAACAAGTGCCCCGATCCCGGCCGAAACGACACGAATTACACTTCGAGACCCGCCGACATGATCGCCACGATGCACAGAGCAAATCGGACGACGTTGTAATTTTTCACAACCAGGACCGAAACCCTAGCCCGAACAAAATGGTCGTACGCGAAGTGAAATTTTTGGCTCGAAATTTTACGAGCTTGTGCAGAACTTCTAGGCAATCATATCGGCAGGTGACACGAAGTGATTCGAGTTCGTTTGCCCCCCCATTTTCTTTAACGAACGATAACTTTTTCTGAAAATAACAAGTGCCCCGATCCCGGCCGAAACGACTCGAATTACACTTCGAGACCCGCCGACATGATCGCCACGATGCACGCAGCAAATCGGACGACGTTGTATTTTTTCACAACCAGGACCGAAACCCTAGGCGGAACAAAATGGTCGTACGCGAAGTGAAATTTTTTGGCTCAAAATTTTACGAGCTTGTGCAGAACTTCTAGGCAATCATATCGGCAGGTGACACGAAGTGATTCGAGTTCGTTTGCCCCCCCATTTTCTTTAACGAACGATAACTTTTTCTGAAAATAACAAGTGCCCCGATCCCGGCCGAAACGACTCGAATTACACTTCGAGACCCGCCGACATGATCGCCACGATGCACAGAGCAAATCGGACGACGTTGTAATTTTTCACAACCAGGACCGAAACCCTAGCCCGAACAAAATGGTCGTACGCGAAGTGAAATTTTTTGGCTCGAAATTTTACGAGCTTGTGCAGAACTTCTAGGCAATCATATCGGCAGGTGACACGAAGTGATTCGAGTTCGTTTGCCCCCCCATTTTCCTTAACGAACGATAACTTTTTCTGAAAATAACAAGTGCCCCGATCCCGGCCGAAACGACTCGAATTACACTTCGAGACCCGCCGACATGATCGCCACGATGCACAGAGCAAATCGGACGACGTTGTATTTTTTCACAACCAGGACCGAAACCCTAGCCCGAACAAAATGGTCGTACGCGAAGTGAAATTTTTTGGCTCGAAATTTTACGAGCTTGTGCAGAACTTCTAGGCAATCATATCGGCAGGTGACACGAAGTGATTCGAGTTCGTTTGCCCCCCCATTTTCTTTAACGAACGATAACTTTTTCTGAAAATAACAAGTGCCCCGATCCCGGCCGAAACGACTCGAATTACACTTCGAGACCCGCCGACATGATCGCCACGATGCACAGAGCAAATCGGACGACGTTGTATTTTTTCACAACCAGGACCGAAACCCTAGCCCGAACAAAATGGTCGTACGCGAAGTGAAATTTTTTGGCTCGAAATTTTACGAGCTTGTGCAGAACTTCTAGGCAATCATATCGGCAGGTGACACGAAGTGATTCGAGTTCGTTTGCCCCCCCATTTTCCTTAACGAACGATAACTTTTTCTGAAAATAACAAGTGCCCCGATCCCGGCCGAAACGACTCGAATTACACTTCGAGACCCGCCGACATGATCGCCACGATGCACAGAGCAAATCGGACGACGTTGTATTTTTTCACAACCAGGACCGAAACCCTAGCCCGAACAAAATGGTCGTACGTGAAGTGAAATTTTTTGGCTCGAAATTTTACGAGCTTGTGCAGAACTTCTAGGCAATCATATCGGCAGGTGACACGAAGTGATTCGAGTTCGTTTGCCCCCCCATTTTCTTTAACGAACGATAACTTTTTCTGAAAATAACAAGTGCCCCGATCCCGGCCGAAACGACTCGAATCACACTTCGAGACCCGCCGACATGATCGCCACGATGCACAGAGCAAATCGGACGACGTTCTATTTTTTCACAACCAGGACCGAAACCCTAGCCCGAACAAAATGGTCGCACGCGAAGTGAAATTTTTTGGCTCGAAATTTTACGAGCTTGTGCAGAACTTCTAGGCAATCATTTCGGCAGGTGACACGAAGTGATTCGAGTTCGTTTGCCCCCCCCATTTTCTTTAACGAACGATAACTTTTTCTGAAAATAATAAGTGCCCCGATCCCGGCCGAAACGACTCGAATTACACTTCGAGACCCGCCGACATGATCGCCACGATGCACACAGCAAATCGGACGACGTTGTATTTTTTCACAACCAGGACCGAAACCCTAGGCGGAACAAAATGGTCGTACGCGAAGTGAAATTTTTTGGCTCGAAATTTTACGAGCTTGTGCAGAACTTCTAGGCAATCATATCCGCAGGTGACACGAAGTGATTCGAGTTCGTTTGCCCCCCCCATTTTCTTTAACGAACGATAACTTTTTCTGAAAATAACAAGTGCCCCGATCCCGGCCGAAACGACTCGAATTACGCTTCGAGACCCGCCGACATGATCGCCACGATGCACAGAGCAAATCGGATGACGTTGTATTTTTTCACAACCAGGACCGAAACCCTAGCCCGAACAAAATGGTCGTACGCGAAGTGAAATTTTTGGCTCGAAATTTTACGAGCTTGTGCAGAACTTCTAGGCAATCATATCGGCAGGTGACACGAAGTGATTCGAGTTCGTTTGCCCCCCCATTTTCTTTAACGAACGATAACTTTTTCTGAAAATAACAAGTGCCCCGATCCCGGCCGAAACGACTCGAATTACACTTCGAGACCCGCCGACATGATCGCCACGATGCACAGAGCAAATCGGACGACGTTGTATTTTTTCACAACCAGGACCGAAACCCTAGCCCGAACAAAATGGTCGTACGCGAAGTGAAATTTTTTGGCTCGAAATTTTACGAGCTTGTGCAGAACTTCTAGGCAATCATATCGGCAGGTGACACGAAGTGATTCGAGTTCGTTTGCCCCCCCATTTTCTTTAACGAACGATAACTTTTTCTGAAAATAACAAGTGCCCCGATCCCGGCCGAAACGACTCGAATTACACTTCGAGAGCCGCCGACATGATCGCCACGATGCACGCAGCAAATCGGACGACGTTGTATTTTTTCACAACCAGGACCGAAACCCTAGGCGGAACAAAATGGTCGTACGCGAAGTGAAATTTTTTGGCTCGAAATTTTACGAGCTTGTGCAGAACTTCTAGGCAATCATATCGGCAGGTGACACGAAGTGATTCGAGTTCGTTTGCCCCCCCATTTTCTTTAACGAACGATAACTTTTTCTGAAAATAACAAGTGCCCCGATCCCGGCCGAAACGACTCGAATTACACTTCGAGACCCGCCGACATGATCGCCACGATGCACAGAGCAAATCGGACGACGTTGTATTTTTTCACAACCAGGACCGAAACCCTAGCCCGAACAAAATGGTCGTACGCGAAGTGAAATTTTTTGGCTCGAAATTTTACGAGCTTGTGCAGAACTTCTAGGCAATCATATCGGCAGGTGACACGAAGTGATTCGAGTTCGTTTGCCCCCCCATTTTCTTTAACGAACGATAACTTTTTCTGAAAATAACAAGTGCCCCGATCCCGGCCGAAACGACTCGAATTACACTTCGAGACCCGCCGACATGATCGCCACGATGCACAGAGCAAATCGGACGACGTTGTATTTTTTCACAACCAGGACCGAAACCCTAGCCCGAACAAAATGGTCGTACGCGAAGTGAAATTTTTTGGCTCGAAATTTTACGAGCTTGTGCAGAACTTCTAGGCAATCATATCGGCAGGTGACACGAAGTGATTCGAGTTCGTTTGCCCCCCCATTTTCCTTAACGAACGATAACTTTTTCTGAAAATAACAAGTGCCCCGATCCCGGCCGAAACGACTCGAATTACACTTCGAGACCCGCCGACATGATCGCCACGATGCACAGAGCAAATCGGACGACGTTGTATTTTTTCACAACCAGGACCGAAACCCTAGCCCGAACAAAATGGTCGTACGCGAAGTGAAATTTTTTGGCTCGAAATTTTACGAGCTTGTGCAGAACTTCTAGGCAATCATATCGGCAGGTGACACGAAGTGATTCGAGTTCGTTTGCCCCCCCATTTTCTTTAACGAACGATAACTTTTTCTGAAAATAACAAGTGCCCCGATCCCGGCCGAAACGACTCGAATTACACTTCGAGACCCGCCGACATGATCGCCACGATGCACAGAGCAAATCGGACGACGTTGTATTTTTTCACAACCAGGACCGAAACCCTAGCCCGAACAAAATGGTCGTACGCGAAGTGAAATTTTTTGGCTCGAAATTTTACGAGCTTGTGCAGAACTTCTAGGCAATCATATCGGCAGGTGACACGAAGTGATTCGAGTTCGTTTGCCCCCCCATTTTCCTTAACGAACGATAACTTTTTCTGAAAATAACAAGTGCCCCGATCCCGGCCGAAACGACTCGAATTACACTTCGAGACCCGCCGACATGATCGCCACGATGCACAGAGCAAATCGGACGACGTTGTATTTTTTCACAACCAGGACCGAAACCCTAGCCCGAACAAAATGGTCGTACGCGAAGTGAAATTTTTTGGCTCGAAATTTTACGAGCTTGTGCAGAACTTCTAGGCAATCATATCGGCAGGTGACACGAAGTGATTCGAGTTCGTTTGCCCCCCCATTTTCTTTAACGAACGATAACTTTTTCTGAAAATAACAAGTGCCCCGATCCCGGCCGAAACGACTCGAATTACACTTCGAGACCCGCCGACATGATCGCCACGATGCACAGAGCAAATCGGACGACGTTGTATTTTTTCACAACCAGGACCGAAACCCTAGCCCGAACAAAATGGTCGTACGCGAAGTGAAATTTTTTGGCTCGAAATTTTACGAGCTTGTGCAGAACTTCTAGGCAATCATATCGGCAGGTGACACGAAGTGATTCGAGTTTGTTTGCCCCCCCATTTTCCTTAACGAACGATAACTTTTTCTGAAAATAACAAGTGCCCCGATCCCGGCCGAAACGACTCGAATTACACTTCGAGACCCGCCGACATGATCGCCACGATGCACAGAGCAAATCGGACGACGTTGTATTTTTTCACAACCAGGACCGAAACCCTAGCCCGAACAAAATGGTCGTACGCGAAGTGAAATTTTTTGGCTCGAAATTTTACGAGCTTGTGCAGAACTTCTAGGCAATCATATCGGCAGGTGACACGAAGTGATTTGAGTTCGTTTGCCCCCCCATTTTCCTTAACGAACGATAACTTTTTCTGAAAATAACAAGTGCCCCGATCCCGGCCGAAACGACTCAAATTACACTTCGAGACCCGCCGACATGATCGCCACGATCCACAGAGCAAATCGGACGACGTTCTATTTTTTCACAACCAGGACCGAAACCCTAGCCCGAACAAAATGGTCGTACGCGAAGTGAAATTTTTTGGCTCGAAATTTTACGAGCTTGTGCAGAACTTCTAGGCAATCATATCGGCAGGTGACACGAAGTGATTCGAGTTCGTTTGCCCCCCCATTTTCTTTAACGAACGATAACTTTTTCTGAAAATAACAAGTGCCCCGATCCCGGCCGAAACGACTCGAATTACACTTCGAGACCCGCCGACATGATCGCCACGATGCACGCAGCAAATCGGACGACGTTGTATTTTTTCACAACCAGGACCGAAACCCTAGGCGGAACAAAATGGTCGTACGCGAAGTGAAATTTTTTGGCTCGAAATTTTACGAGCTTGTGCAGAACTTCTAGGCAATCATATCGGCAGGTGACACGAAGTGATTCGAGTTCGTTTGCCCCCCCATTTTCTTTAACGAACGATAACTTTTTCTGAAAATAACAAGTGCCCCGATCCCGGCCGAAACGACTCGAATTACACTTCGAGACCCGCCGACATGATCGCCACGATGCACGCAGCAAATCGGACGACGTTGTATTTTTTCACAACCAGGACCGAAACCCTAGGCGGAACAAAATGGTCGTACGCGAAGTGAAATTTTTTGGCTCGAAATTTTACGAGCTTGTGCAGAACTTCTAGGCAATCATATCGGCAGGTGACACGAAGTGATTCGAGTTCGTTTGCCCCCCCATTTTCTTTAACGAACGATAACTTTTTCTGAAAATAACAAGTGCCCCGATCCCGGCCGAAACGACTCGAATTACACTTCGAGACCCGCCGACATGATCGCCACGATGCACAGAGCAAATCGGACGACGTTGTATTTTTTCACAACCAGGACCGAAACCCTAGCCCGAACAAAATGGTCGTACGCGAAGTGAAATTTTTTGGCTCGAAATTTTACGAGCTTGTGCAGAACTTCTAGGCAATCATATCGGCAGGTGACACGAAGTGATTCGAGTTCGTTTGCCCCCCCATTTTCCTTAACGAACGATAACTTTTTCTGAAAATAACAAGTGCCCCGATCCCGGCCGAAACGACTCGAATTACACTTCGAGACCCGCCGACATGATCGCCACGATGCACAGAGCAAATCGGACGACGTTGTATTTTTTCACAACCAGGACCGAAACCCTAGCCCGAACAAAATGGTCGTACGCGAAGTGAAATTTTTTGGCTCGAAATTTTACGAGCTTGTGCAGAACTTCTAGGCAATCATATCGGCAGGTGACACGAAGTGATTCGAGTTCGTTTGCCCCCCCATTTTCTTTAACGAACGATAACTTTTTCTGAAAATAACAAGTGCCCCGATCCCGGCCGAAACGACTCGAATTACACTTCGAGACCCGCCGACATGATCGCCACGATGCACAGAGCAAATCGGACGACGTTCTATTTTTTCACAACCAGGACCGAAACCCTAGCCCGAACAAAATGGTCGCACGCGAAGTGAAATTTTTTGGCTCGAAATTTTACGAGCTTGTGCAGAACTTCTAGGCAATCATTTCGGCAGGTGACACGAAGTGATTCGAGTTCGTTTGCCCCCCCCATTTTCTTTAACGAACGATAACTTTTTCTGAAAATAATAAGTGCCCCGATCCCGGCCGAAACGACTCGAATTACACTTCGAGACCCGCCGACATGATCGCCACGATGCACAGAGCAAATCGGACGACGTTGTATTTTTTCACAACCAGGACCGAAACCCTAGGCGGAACAAAATGGTCGTACGCGAAGTGAAATTTTTTGGCTCGAAATTTTACGAGCTTGTGCAGAACTTCTAGGCAATCATATCCGCAGGTGACACGAAGTGATTCGAGTTCGTTTGCCCCCCCATTTTCTTTAACGAACGATAACTTTTTCTGAAAATAACAAGTGCCCCGATCCCGGCCGAAACGACTCGAATTACGCTTCGAGACCCGCCGACATGATCGCCACGATGCACAGAGCAAATCGGACGACGTTGTATTTTTTCACAACCAGGACCGAAACACTAGCCCGAACAAAATGGTCGTACGCGAAGTGAAATTTTTGGCTCGAAATTTTACGAGCTTGTGCAGAACTTCTAGGCAATCATATCGGCAGGTGACACGAAGTGATTCGAGTTCGTTTGCCCCCCCATTTTCTTTAACGAACGATAACTTTTTCTGAAAATAACAAGTGCCCCGATCCCGGCCGAAACGACTCGAATTACACTTCGAGACCCGCCGACATGATCGCCACGATGCACAGAGCAAATCAGACGACGTTGTATTTTTTCACAACCAGGACCGAAACCCTAGCCCGAACAAAATGGTCGTACGCGAAGTGAAATTTTTTGGCTCGAAATTTTACGAGCTTGTGCAGAACTTCTAGGAAATCATATCGGCAGGTGACACGAAGTGATTCGAGTTCGTTTGCCCCCCCATTTTCTTTAACGAACGATAACTTTTTCTGAAAATAACAAGTGCCCCGATCCCGGCCGAAACGACTCGAATTACGCTTCGAGACCCGCCGACATGATCGCCACGATGCACAGAGCAAATCGGATGACGTTGTATTTTTTCACAACCAGGACCGAAACCCTAGCCCGAACAAAATGGTCGTACGCGAAGTGAAATTTTTGGCTCGAAATTTTACGAGCTTGTGCAGAACTTCTAGGCAATCATATCGGCAGGTGACACGAAGTGATTCGAGTTCGTTTGCCCCCCCATTTTCTTTAACGAACGATAACTTTTTCTGAAAATAACAAGTGCCCCGATCCCGGCCGAAACGACTCGAATTACACTTCGAGACCCGCCGACATGATCGCCACGATGCACAGAGCAAATCGGACGACGTTGTATTTTTTCACAACCAGGACCGAAACCCTAGCCCGAACAAAATGGTCGTACGCGAAGTGAAATTTTTTGGCTCGAAATTTTACGAGCTTGTGCAGAACTTCTAGGCAATCATATCGGCAGGTGACACGAAGTGATTCGAGTTCGTTTGCCCCCCCATTTTCTTTAACGAACGATAACTTTTTCTGAAAATAACAAGTGCCCCGATCCCGGCCGAAACGACTCGAATTACACTTCGAGACCCGCCGACATGATCGCCACGATGCACGCAGCAAATCGGACGACGTTGTATTTTTTCACAACCAGGACCGAAACCCTAGGCGGAACAAAATGGTCGTACGCGAAGTGAAATTTTTTGGCTCGAAATTTTACGAGCTTGTGCAGAACTTCTAGGCAATCATATCGGCAGGTGACACGAAGTGATTCGAGTTCGTTTGCCCCCCCATTTTCTTTAACGAACGATAACTTTTTCTGAAAATAACAAGTGCCCCGATCCCGGCCGAAACGACTCGAATTACACTTCGAGACCCGCCGACATGATCGCCACGATGCACAGAGCAAATCGGACGACGTTGTATTTTTTCACAACCAGGACCGAAACCCTAGCCCGAACAAAATGGTCGTACGCGAAGTGAAATTTTTTGGCTCGAAATTTTACGAGCTTGTGCAGAACTTCTAGGCAATCATATCGGCAGGTGACACGAAGTGATTTGAGTTCGTTTGCCCCCCCATTTTCCTTAACGAACGATAACTTTTTCTGAAAATAACAAGTGCCCCGATCCCGGCCGAAACGACTCAAATTACACTTCGAGACCCGCCGACATGATCGCCACGATGCACAGAGCAAATCGGACGACGTTCTATTTTTTCACAACCAGGACCGAAACCCTAGCCCGAACAAAATGGTCGTACGCGAAGTGAAATTTTTTGGCTCGAAATTTTACGAGCTTGTGCAGAACTTCTAGGCAATCATATCGGCAGGTGACACGAAGTGATTCGAGTTCGTTTGCCCCCCCATTTTCTTTAACGAACGATAACTTTTTCTGAAAATAACAAGTGCCCCGATCCCGGCCGAAACGACTCGAATTACACTTCGAGACCCGCCGACATGATCGCCACTATGCACGCAGCAAATCGGACGACGTTGTATTTTTTCACAACCAGGACCGAAACCCTAGGCGGAACAAAATGGTCGTACGCGAAGTGAAATTTTTTGGCTCGAAATTTTACGAGCTTGTGCAGAACTTCTAGGCAATCATATCGGCAGGTGACACGAAGTGATTCGAGTTCGTTTGCCCCCCCATTTTCTTTAACGAACGATAACTTTTTCTGAAAATAACAAGTGCCCCGATCCCGGCCGAAACGACTCGAATTACACTTCGAGACCCGCCGACATGATCGCCACGATGCACAGAGCAAATCGGACGACGTTGTATTTTTTCACAACCAGGACCGAAACCCTAGCCCGAACAAAATGGTCGTACGCGAAGTGAAATTTTTTGGCTCGAAATTTTACGAGCTTGTGCAGAACTTCTAGGCAATCATATCGGCAGGTGACACGAAGTGATTCGAGTTCGTTTGCCCCCCCATTTTCCTTAACGAACGATAACTTTTTCTGAAAATAACAAGTGCCCCGATCCCGGCCGAAACGACTCGAATTACACTTCGAGACCCGCCGACATGATCGCCACGATGCACAGAGCAAATCGGACGACGTTGTATTTTTTCACAACCAGGACCGAAACCCTAGCCCGAACAAAATGGTCGTACGCGAAGTGAAATTTTTTGGCTCGAAATTTTACGAGCTTGTGCAGAACTTCTAGGCAATCATATCGGCAGGTGACACGAAGTGATTCGAGTTCGTTTGCCCCCCCATTTTCTTTAACGAACGATAACTTTTTCTGAAAATAACAAGTGCCCCGATCCCGGCCGAAACGACTCGAATTACACTTCGAGACCCGCCGACATGATCGCCACGATGCACAGAGCAAATCGGACGACGTTGTATTTTTTCACAACCAGGACCGAAACCCTAGCCCGAACAAAATGGTCGTACGCGAAGTGAAATTTTTTGGCTCGAAATTTTACGAGCTTGTGCAGAACTTCTAGGCAATCATATCGGCAGGTGACACGAAGTGGTTTGAGTTCGTTTGCCCCCCCATTTTCCTTAACGAACGATAACTTTTTCTGAAAATAACAAGTGCCCCGATCCCGGCCGAAACGACTCAAATTACACTTCGAGACCCGCCGACATGATCGCCACGATGCACAGAGCAAATCGGACGACGTTCTATTTTTTCACAACCAGGACCGAAACCCTAGCCCGAACAAAATGGTCGTACGCGAAGTGAAATTTTTTGGCTCGAAATTTTACGAGCTTGTGCAGAACTTCTAGGCAATCATATCGGCAGGTGACACGAAGTGATTCGAGTTCGTTTGCCCCCCCATTTTCTTTAACGAACGATAACTTTTTCTGAAAATAACAAGTGCCCCGATCCCGGCCGAAACGACTCGAATTACACTTCGAGACCCGCCGACATGATCGCCACTATGCACGCAGCAAATCGGACGACGTTGTATTTTTTCACAACCAGGACCGAAACCCTAGGCGGAACAAAATGGTCGTACGCGAAGTGAAATTTTTTGGCTCGAAATTTTACGAGCTTGTGCAGAACTTCTAGGCAATCATATCGGCAGGTGACACGAAGTGATTCGAGTTCGTTTGCCCCTCCATTTTCTTTAACGAACGATAACTTTTTCTGAAAATAACAAGTGCCCCGATCCCGGCCGAAACGACTCGAATTACACTTCGAGACCCGCCGACATGATCGCCACTATGCACGCAGCAAATCGGACGACGTTGTATTTTTTCACAACCAGGACCGAAACCCTAGGCGGAACAAAATGGTCGTACGCGAAGTGAAATTTTTTGGCTCGAAATTTTACGAGCTTGTGCAGAACTTCTAGGCAATCATATCGGCAGGTGACACGAAGTGATTCGAGTTCGTTTGCCCCCCCATTTTCTTTAACGAACGATAACTTTTTCTGAAAATAACAAGTGCCCCGATCCCGGCCGAAACGACTCGAATTACACTTCGAGACCCGCCGACATGATCGCCACGATGCACGCAGCAAATCGGACGACGTTGTATTTTTTCACAACCAGGACCGAAACCCTAGGCGGAACAAAATGGTCGTACGCGAAGTGAAATTTTTTGGCTCGAAATTTTACGAGCTTGTGCAGAACTTCTAGGCAATCATATCGGCAGGTGACACGAAGTGATTCGAGTTCGTTTGCCCCCCCATTTTCTTTAACGAACGATAACTTTTTCTGAAAATAACAAGTGCCCCGATCCCGGCCGAAACGACTCGAATTACACTTCGAGACCCGCCGACATGATCGCCACGATGCACAGAGCAAATCGGACGACGTTGTATTTTTTCACAACCAGGACCGAAACCCTAGCCCGAACAAAATGGTCGTACGCGAAGTGAAATTTTTTGGCTCGAAATTTTACGAGCTTGTGCAGAACTTCTAGGCAATCATATCGGCAGGTGACACGAAGTGATTCAAGTTCGTTTGCCCCCCCATTTTCCTTAACGAACGATAACTTTTTCTGAAAATAACAAGTGCCCCGATCCCGGCCGAAACGACTCGAATTACACTTCGAGACCCGCCGACATGATCGCCACGATGCACAGAGCAAATCGGACGACGTTGTATTTTTTCACAACCAGGACCGAAACCCTAGCCCGAACAAAATGGTCGTACGCGAAGTGAAATTTTTTGGCTCGAAATTTTACGAGCTTGTGCAGAACTTCTAGGCAATCATATCGGCAGGTGACACGAAGTGATTCGAGTTCGTTTGCCCCCCCATTTTCTTTAACGAACGATAACTTTTTCTGAAAATAACAAGTGCCCCGATCCCGGCCGAAACGACTCGAATTACACTTCGAGACCCGCCGACATGATCGCCACGATGCACAGAGCAAATCGGACGACGTTCTATTTTTTCACAACCAGGACCGAAACCCTAGCCCGAACAAAATGGTCGCACGCGAAGTGAAATTTTTTGGCTCGAAATTTTACGAGCTTGTGCAGAACTTCTAGGCAATCATTTCGGCAGGTGACACGAAGTGATTCGAGTTCGTTTGCCCCCCCCATTTTCTTTAACGAACGATAACTTTTTCTGAAAATAACAAGTGCCCCGATCCCGGCCTTAACGACTCGAATTACACTTCGAGACCCGCCGACATGATCGCCACGATGCACAGAGCAAATCGGACGACGTTGTATTTTTTCACAACTAGGACCGAAACCCTAGGCGGAACAAAATGGTCGTACGCGAAGTGAAATTTTTTGGCTCGAAATTTTACGAGCTTGTGCAGAACTTTTAGGCAATCATATCGGCAGGTGACACGAAGTGATTCGAGTTCGTTTGCCCCCCCATTTTCTTAAACGAACGATAACTTTTTCTGAAAATAACAAGTGCCCCGATCCCGGCCGAAACGACTCGAATTACACTACGAGACCCGCCGACATGATCGCCACGATGCACAGAGCAAATCGGACGACGTTGTATTTTTTCACAACCAGGACCGAAACCCTAGGCGGAACAAAATGGTCGTACGCGAAGTGAAATTTTTTGGCTCGAAATTTTACGAGCTTGTGCAGAACTTCTAGGCAATCATATCGGCAGGTGACACGAAGTGATTCGAGTTCGTTTGCCCCCCCATTTTCTTTAACGAACGATAACTTTTTCTGAAAATAACAAGTGCCCCGATCCCGGCCGAAACGACTCGAATTACGCTTCGAGACCCGCCGACATGATCGCCACGATGCACAGAGCAAATCGGACGACGTTGTATTTTTTCACAACCAGGACCGAAACCCTAGCCCGAACAAAATGGTCGTACGCGAAGTGAAATTTTTTGGCTCGAAATTTTACGAGCTTGTGCAGAACTTCTAGGCAATCATATCGGCAGGTGACACGAAGTGATTCGAGTTCGTTTGCCCCCCCATTTTCTTTAACGAACGATAACTTTTTCTGAAAATAACAAGTGCCCCGATCCCGGCCGAAACGACTCGAATTACACTTCGAGACCCGCCGACATGATCGCCACGATGCACAGAGCAAATCGGACGACGTTGTATTTTTTCACAACCAGGACCGAAACCCTAGCCCGAACAAAATGGTCGTACGCGAAGTGAAATTTTTTGGCTCGAAATTTTACGAGCTTGTGCAGAACTTCTAGGCAATCATATCGGCAGGTGACACGAAGTGATTCGAGTTCGTTTGCCCCCCCATTTTCCTTAACGAACGATAACTTTTTCTGAAAATAACAAGTGCCCCGATCCCGGCCGAAACGACTCGAATTACACTTCGAGACCCGCCGACATGATCGCCACGATGCACAGAGCAAATCGGACGACGTTGTATTTTTTCACAACCGGGACCGAAACCCTAGCCCGAACAAAATGGTCGTACGCGAAGTGAAATTTTTTGGCTCGAAATTTTACGAGCTTGTGCAGAACTTTTAGGCAATCATATCGGCAGGTGACACGAAGTGATTCGAGTTCGTTTGCCCCCCCCCCATTTTCTTTAACGAACGATAACTTTTTCTGAAAATAACAAGTGCCCCGATCCCGGCCGAAACGACTCGAATTACACTACGAGACCCGCCGACATGATCGCCACGATGCACAGAGCAAATCGGACGACGTTGTATTTTTTCACAACCAGGACCGAAACCCTAGCCCGAACAAAATGGTCGTACGCGAAGTGAAATTTTTTGGCTCGAAATTTTACGAGCTTGTGCAGAACTTCTAGGCAATCATATCGGCAGGTGACACGAAGTGATTCGAGTTCGTTTGCCCCCCCATTTTCTTTAACGAACGATAACTTTTTCTGAAAATAACAAGTGCCCCCATCCCGGCCGAAACGACTCGAATTACATTTCGAGACCCGCCGACATGATCGCCACGATGCACAGAGCAAATCGGACGACGTTGTATTTTTTCACAACCAGGACCGAAACCCTAGCCCGAACAAAATGGTCGTACGCGAAGTGAAATTTTTTGGCTCGAAATTTTACGAGCTTGTGCAGAACTTCTAGGCAATCATATCGGCAGGTGACACGAAGTGATTCGAGTTCGTTTGCCCCCCCATTTTCATTAACGAACGATAACTTTTTCTGAAAATAACAAGTGCCCCGATCCCGGCCGAAACGACTCGAATTACACTTCGAGACCCGCCGACTTGATCGCCACGATGCACAGAGCAAATCGGACGACGTTGTATTTTTTCACAACCAGGACCGAAACCCTAGCCCGAACAAAATGGTCGTACGCGAAGTGAAATTTTTTGGCTCGAAATTTTACGAGCTTGTGCAGAACTTCTAGGCAATCATATCGGCAGGTGACACGAAGTGATTCGAGTTCGTTTGCCCCCCCATTTTCCTTAACGAACGATAACTTTTTCTGAAAATAACAAGTGCCCCGATCCCGGCCGAAACGACTCGAATTACACTTCGAGACCCGCCGACATGATCGCCACGATGCACAGAGCAAATCGGACGACGTTCTATTTTTTCACAACCAGGACCGAAACCCTAGCCCGAACAAAATGGTCGCACGCGAAGTGAAATTTTTTGGCTCGAAATTTTACGAGCTTGTGCAGAACTTCTAGGCAATCATTTCGGCAGGTGACACGAAGTGATTCGAGTTCGTTTGCCCCCCCCATTTTCTTTAACGAACGATAACTTTTTCTGAAAATAACAAGTGCCCCGATCCCGGCCTTAACGACTCGAATTACACTTCGAGACCCGCTGACATGATCGCCACGATGCACAGAGCAAATCGGACGACGTTGTATTTTTTCACAACTAGGACCGAAACCCTAGGCGGAACAAAATGGTCATACGCGAAGTGAAATTTTTTGGCTCGAAATTTTACGAGCTTGTGCATAACTTCTAGGCAATCATATCGGCAGGTGACACGAAGTGATTCGAGTTCGTTTGCCCCCCCATTTTCCTTAACGAACGATAACTTTTTCTGAAAATAACAAGTGCCCCGATCCCGGCCGAAACGACTCGAATTACACTTCGAGACCCGCCGACATGATCGCCACGATGCACAGAGCAAATCGGACGACGTTCTATTTTTTCACAACCAGGACCGAAACCCTAGGCGGAACAAAATGGTCGTACGCGAAGTGAAATTTTTTGGCTCGAAATTTTACGAGCTTGTGCAGAACTTCTAGGCAATCATATCGGCAGGTGACACGAAGTGATTCGAGTTCGTTTGCCCCCCCATTTTCTTTAACGAACGATAACTTTTTCTGAAAATAACAAGTGCCCCGATCCCGGCCGAAACGACTCGAATTACACTTCGAGACCCGCCGACATGATCGCCACGATGCACACAGCAAATCGGACGACGTTGTATTTTTTCACAACCAGGACCGAAACCCTAGGCGGAACAAAATGGTCGTACGGGAAGTGAAATTTTTTGGCTCGAAATTTTACGAGCTTGTGCAGAACTTCTAGGCAATCATATCGGCAGGTGACACGAAGTGATTCGAGTTCATTTGCCCCCCCATTTTCTTTAACGAACGATAACTTTTTCTGAAAATAACAAGTGCCCCGATCTCGGCCGAAACGACTCGAATTACACTTCGAGACCCTCCGACATGATCGCTACGATGCACACAGCAAATCGGACGACGTTGTATTTTTTCACAACCAGGACCGAAACCCTAGGCGGAACAAAATAGTCGTACGCGAAGTGAAATTTTTTGGCTCGAAATTTTACGAGCTTGTGCAGAACTTCTAGGCAATCATATCGGCAGGTGACACGAAGTGATTCGAGTTCGTTTGCCCCCCCATTTTCTTTAACGAACGATAACTTTTTCTGAAAATAACAAGTGCCCCGATCCCGGCCGAAACGACTCGAATTACACTTCGAGACCCGCCGACATGATCGCCACGATGCACAGAGCAAATCGGACGACGTTCTATTTTTTCACAACCAGGACCGAAACCCTAGGCGGAACAAAATGGTCGTACGCGAAGTGAAATTTTTTGGCTCGAAATTTTACGAGCTTGTGCAGAACTTCTAGGCAATCATATCGGCAGGTGACACGAAGTGATTCGAGTTCGTTTGCCCCCCCATTTTCCTTAACGAACGATAACTTTTTCTGAAAATAACAAGTGCCCCGATCCCGGCCGAAACGACTCAAATTACACTTCGAGACCCGCCGACATGATCGCCACGATGCACAGAGCAAATCGGACGACGTTCTATTTTTTCACAACCAGGACCGAAACCCTAGGCGGAACAAAATGGTCGCAAGCGAAGTGAAATTTTTTGGCTCGAAATTTTACGAGCTTGTGCAGAACTTCTAGGCAATCATATCGGCAGGTGACACGAAGTGATTCGAGTTCGTTTGCCCCCCCATTTTCTTTAACGAACGATAACTTTTTCTGAAAATAACAAGTGCCCCGATCCCGGCCGAAACGACTCGAATTACACTTCGAGACCCGCCGACATGATCGCCACGATGCACACAGCAAATCGGACGACGTTGTATTTTTTCACAACCAGGACCGAAACCCTAGGTGGAACAAAATGGTCGTACGCGAAGTGAAATTTTTTGGCTCGAAATTTTACGAGCTTGTGCAGAACTTCTAGGCAATCATATCGGCAGGTGACACGAAGTGATTCGAGTTCGTTTGCCCCCCCATTTTCTTTAACGAACGATAACTTTTTCTGAAAATAACAAGTGCCCCGATCCCGGCCGAAACGACTCGAATTACACTTCGAGACCCGCCGACATGATCGCCACGATGCACAGAGCAAATCGGACGACGTTGTATTTTTTCACAACCAGGACCGAAACCCTAGGCGGAACAAAATGGTCGTACGCGAAGTGAAATTTTTTGGCTCGAAATTTTACGAGCTTGTGCAGAACTTCTAGGCAATCATATCGGCAGGTGACACGAAGTGATTCGAGTTCGTTTGCCCCCCCATTTTCCTTAACGAACGATAACTTTTTCTGAAAATAACAAGTGCCCCGATCCCGGCCGAAACGACTCAAATTACACTTCGAGACCCGCCGACATGATTGCCACGATGCACAGAGCAAATCGGACGACGTTGTATTTTTTCACAACCAGGACCGAAACCCTAGGCGGAACAAAATGGTCGCACGCGAAGTGAAATTTTTTGGCTCGAAATTTTACGAGCTTGTGCAGAACTTCTAGGCAATCATATCGGCAGGTGACACGAAGTGATTCGAGTTCGTTTGCCCCCCCATTTTCGTTAACGAACGATAACTTTTTCTGAAAATAACAAGTGCCCCGATCCCGGCCGAAACGACTCGAATTACACTTCGAGACCCGCCGACATGATCGCCACGATGCACAGAGCAAATCGGACGACGTTGTATTTTTTCACAACCAGGACCGAAACCCTAGCCCGAACAAAATGGTCGCACGCGAAGTGAAATTTTTTGGCTCGAAATTTTACGAGCTTGTGCAGAACTTCTAGGCAATCATATCGGCAGGTGACACGAAGTGATTCGAGTTCGTTTGCCCCCCCATTTTCTTTAACGAACGATAACTTTTTCTGAAAATAACAAGTGCCCCGATCCCGGCCGAAACGACTCAAATTACACTTCGAGACCCGCCGACATGATCGCCACGATGCACAGAGCAAATCGGACGACGTTCTATTTTTTCACAACCAGGACCGAAACCCTAGGCGGAACAAAATGGTCGCAAGCGAAGTGAAATTTTTTGGCTCGAAATTTTACGAGCTTGTGCAGAACTTCTAGGCAATCATATCGGCAGGTGACACGAAGTGATTCGAGTTCGTTTGCCCCCCCATTTTCTTTAACGAACGATAACTTTTTCTGAAAATAACAAGTGCCCCGATCCCGGCCGAAACGACTCGAATTACACTTCGAGACCCGCCGACATGATCGCCACGATGCACACAGCAAATCGGACGACGTTGTATTTTTTCACAACCAGGACCGAAACCCTAGGCGGAACAAAATGGTCGTACGCGAAGTGAAATTTTTTGGCTCGAAATTTTACGAGCTTGTGCAGAACTTCTAGGCAATCATATCGGCAGGTGACACGAAGTGATTCGAGTTCGTTTGCCCCCCCATTTTCTTTAACGAACGATAACTTTTTCTGAAAATAACAAGTGCCCCGATCCCGGCCGAAACGACTCGAATTACACTTCGAGACCCGCCGACATGATCGCCACGATGCACAGAGCAAATCGGACGACGTTGTATTTTTTCACAACCAGGACCGAAACCCTAGGCGGAACAAAATGGTCGTACGCGAAGTGAAATTTTTTGGCTCGAAATTTTACGAGCTTGTGCAGAACTTCTAGGCAATCATATCGGCAGGTGACACGAAGTGATTCGAGTTCGTTTGCCCCCCCATTTTCCTTAACGAACGATAACTTTTTCTGAAAATAACAAGTGCCCCGATCCCGGCCGAAACGACTCAAATTACACTTCGAGACCCGCCGACATGATCGCCACGATGCACAGAGCAAATCGGACGACGTTGTATTTTTTCACAACCAGGACCGAAACCCTAGGCGGAACAAAATGGTCGCACGCGAAGTGAAATTTTTTGGCTCGAAATTTTACGAGCTTGTGCAGAACTTCTAGGCAATCATATCGGCAGGTGACACGAAGTGATTCGAGTTCGTTTGCCCCCCCATTTTCGTTAACGAACGATAACTTTTTCTGAAAATAACAAGTGCCCCGATCCCGGCCGAAACGACTCGAATTACACTTCGAGACCCGCCGACATGATCGCCACGATGCGCAGAGCAAATCGGACGACGTTGTATTTTTTCACAACCAGGACCGAAACCCTAGCCCGAACAAAATGGTCGCACGCGAAGTGAAATTTTTTGGCTCGAAATTTTACGAGCTTGTGCAGAACTTCTAGGCAATCATATCGGCAGGTGACACGAAGTGATTCGAGTTCGTTTGCCCCCCCATTTTCTTTAACGAACGATAACTTTTTCTGAAAATAACAAGTGCCCCGATCCCGGCCGAAACGACTCAAATTACACTTCGAGACCCGCCGACATGATCGCCACGATGCACAGAGCAAATCGGACGACGTTCTATTTTTTCACAACCAGGACCGAAACCCTAGGCGGAACAAAATGGTCGCAAGCGAAGTGAAATTTTTTGGCTCGAAATTTTACGAGCTTGTGCAGAACTTCTAGGCAATCATATCGGCAGGTGACACGAAGTGATTCGAGTTCGTTTGCCCCCCCATTTTCTTCAACGAACGATAACTTTTTCTGAAAATAACAAGTGCCCCGATCCCGGCCGAAACGACTCGAATTACACTTCGAGACCCGCCGACATGATCGCCACGATGCACACAGCAAATCGGACGACGTTGTATTTTTTCACAACCAGGACCGAAACCCTAGGCGGAACAAAATGGTCGTACGCGAAGTGAAATTTTTTGGCTCGAAATTTTACGAGCTTGTGCAGAACTTCTAGGCAATCATATCGGCAGGTGACACGAAGTGATTCGAGTTCGTTTGCCCCCCCATTTTCTTTAACGAACGATAACTTTTTCTGAAAATAACAAGTGCCCCGATCCCGGCCGAAACGACTCGAATTACACTTCGAGACCCGCCGACATGATCGCCACGATGCACAGAGCAAATCGGACGACGTTGTATTTTTTCACAACCAGGACCGAAACCCTAGGCGGAACAAAATGGTCGTACGCGAAGTGAAATTTTTTGGCTCGAAATTTTACGAGCTTGTGCAGAACTTCTAGGCAATCATATCGGCAGGTGACACGAAGTGATTCGAGTTCGTTTGCCCCCCCATTTTCCTTAACGAACGATAACTTTTTCTGAAAATAACAAGTGCCCCGATCCCGGCCGAAACGACTCAAATTACACTTCGAGACCCGCCGACATGATCGCCACGATGCACAGAGCAAATCGGACGACGTTGTATTTTTTCACAACCAGGACCGAAACCCTAGGCGGAACAAAATGGTCGCACGCGAAGTGAAATTTTTTGGCTCGAAATTTTACGAGCTTGTGCAGAACTTCTAGGCAATCATATCGGCAGGTGACACGAAGTGATTCGAGTTCGTTTGCCCCCCCATTTTCGTTAACGAACGATAACTTTTTCTGAAAATAACAAGTGCCCCGATCCCGGCCGAAACGACTCGAATTACACTTCGAGACCCGCCGACATGATCGCCACGATGCACAGAGCAAATCGGACGACGTTGTATTTTTTCACAACCAGGACCGAAACCCTAGCCCGAACAAAATGGTCGCACGCGAAGTGAAATTTTTTGGCTCGAAATTTTACGAGCTTGTGCAGAACTTCTAGGCAATCATATCGGCAGGTGACACGAAGTGATTCGAGTTCGTTTGCCCCCCCATTTTCTTTAACGAACGATAACTTTTTCTGAAAATAACAAGTGCCCCGATCCCGGCCGAAACGACTCGAATTACACTTCGAGACCCGCCGACATGATCGCCACGATGCACACAGCAAATCGGACGACGTTGTATTTTTTCACAACCAGGACCGAAACCCTAGGCGGAACAAAATGGTCGTACGCGAAGTGAAATTTTTTGGCTCGAAATTTTACGAGCTTGTGCAGAACTTCTAGGCAATCATATCGGCAGGTGACACGAAGTGATTCGAGTTCGTTTGCCCCCCCATTTTCTTTAACGAACGATAACTTTTTCTGAAAATAACAAGTGCCCCGATCCCGGCCGAAACGACTCGAATTACACTTCGAGACCCGCCGACATGATCGCCACGATGCACACAGCAAATCGGACGACGTTGTATTTTTTCACAACCAGGACCGAAACCCTAGGCGGAACAAAATGGTCGTACGCGAAGTGAAATTTTTTGGCTCGAAATTTTACGAGCTTGTGCAGAACTTCTAGGCAATCATATCGGCAGGTGACACGAAGTGATTCGAGTTCGTTTGCCCCCCCATTTTCTTTAACGAACGATAACTTTTTCTGAAAATAACAAGTGCCCCGATCCCGGCCGAAACGACTCGAATTACACTTCGAGACCCGCCGACATGATCGCCACGATGCACACAGCAAATCGGACGACGTTGTATTTTTTCACAACCAGGACCGAAACCCTAGCCCGAACAAAATGGTCGTACGCGAAGTGAAATTTTTTGGCTCGAAATTTTACGAGCTTGTGCAGAACTTCTAGGCAATCATATCGGCAGGTGACACGAAGAGATTCGAGTTCGTTTGCCCCCCCATTTTCTTTAACGATCGATAACTTTTTCTGAAAATAACAAGTGCCCCGATCCCGGCCGAAACGACTCGAATTACACTTCGAGACCCGCCGACATGATCGCCACGATGCACACAGCAAATCGGACGACGTTGTATTTTTTCACAACCAGGACCGAAACCCTAGCCCGAACAAAATGGTCGTACGCGAAGTGAAATTTTTTGGCTCGAAATTTTACGAGCTTGTGCAGAACTTCTAGGCAATCATTTCGGCAGGTGACACGAAGTGATTCGAGTTCGTTTGCCCCCCCCATTTTCTTTAACGAACGATAACTTTTTCTGAAAATAACAAGTGCCCCGATCCCGGCCTTAACGACTCGAATTACACTTCGAGACCCGCTGACATGATCGCCACGATGCACAGAGCAAATCGGACGACGTTGTATTTTTTCACAACTAGGACCGAAACCCTAGGCGGAACAAAATGGTCATACGCGAAGTGAAATTTTTTGGCTCGAAATTTTACGAGCTTGTGCAGAACTTCTAGGCAATCATATCGGCAGGTGACACGAAGTGATTCGAGTTCGTTTGCCCCCCCATTTTCCTTAACGAACGATAACTTTTTCTGAAAATAACAAGTGCCCCGATCCCGGCCGAAACGACTCGAATTACACTTCGAGACCCGCCGACATGATCGCCACGATGCACAGAGCAAATCGGACGACGTTCTATTTTTTCACAACCAGGACCGAAACCCTAGGCGGAACAAAATGGTCGTACGCGAAGTGAAATTTTTTGGCTCGAAATTTTACGAGCTTGTGCAGAACTTCTAGGCAATCATATCGGCAGGTGACACGAAGAGATTCGAGTTCGTTTGCCCCCCCATTTTCTTTAACGATCGATAACTTTTTCTGAAAATAACAAGTGCCCCGATCCCGGCCGAAACGACTCGAATTACACTTCGAGACCCGCCGACATGATCGCCACGATGCACACAGCAAATCGGACGACGTTGTATTTTTTCACAACCAGGAGCGAAATCCTAGGCGGAACAAGATGGTCGTACGCGAAGTGAAATTTTTTGGCTCGAAATTTTACGAGCTTGTGCAGAACTTCTAGGCAATCATATCGGCAGGTGACACGAAGTGATTCGAGTTCGTTTGCCCCCCCATTTTCTTTAACGAACGATAACTTTTTCTGAAAATAACAAGTGCCCCGATCCCGGCCGAAACGACTCGAATTACACTTCGAGACCCGCCGACATGATCGCCACGATGCACACAGCAAATCGGACGACGTTGTATTTTTTCACAACCAGGAGCGAAACCCTAGGCGGAACAAAATGGTCGTACGCGAAGTGAAATTTTTTGGCTCGAAATTTTACGAGCTTGTGCAGAACTTCTAGGCAATCATATCGGCAGGTGACACGAAGTGATTCGAGTTCGTTTGCCCCCCCATTTTCTTTAACGAAGGATAACTTTTTCTGAAAATAACAAGTGCCCCGATCCCGGCCGAAACGACTCGAATTACACTTCGAGACCCGCCGACATGATCGCCACGATGCACAGAGCAAATCGGACGACGTTGTATTTTTTCACAACCAGGACCGAAACCCTAGCCCGAACAAAATGGTCGTACGCGAAGTGAAATTTTTGGCTCGAAATTTTACGAGCTTGTGCAGAACTTCTAGGCAATCATATCGGCAGGTGACACGAAGTGATTCGAGTTCGTTTACCCCCATTTTCTTTAACGAACGATAACTTTTTCTGAAAATAACAAGTGCCCCGATCCCGGCCGAAACGACTCGAGTTACACTTCGAGACCCGCCGACATGATCGCCACGATGCACGCAGCAAATCGGACGACGTTGTATTTTTTCACAACCAGGACCGAAACCCTAGGCGGAACAAAATGGTCGTACGCGAAGTGAAATTTTTTGGCTCGAAATTTTACGAGCTTGTGCAGAACTTCTAGGCAATCATATCGGCAGGTGACACGAAGTGATTCGAGTTCGTTTGCCCCCCCATTTTCTTTAACGAACGATAACTTTTTCTGAAAATAACAAGTGCCCCGATCCCGGCCGAAACGACTCGAATTACACTTCGAGACCCGCCGACATGATCGCCACGATGCACAGAGCAAATCGGACGACGTTCTATTTTTTCACAACCAGGAGCGAAACCCTAGCCCGAACAAAATGGTCGTACGCGAAGTGAAATTTTTTGGCTCGAAATTTTACGAGCTTGTGCAGAACTTCTAGGCAATCATTTCGGCAGGTGACACGAAGTGATTCGAGTTCGTTTGCCCCCCCCATTTTCTTTAACGAACGATAACTTTTTCTGAAAATAATAAGTGCCCCGATCCCGGCCGAAACAACTCGAATTACACTTCGAGACCCGCCGACATGATCGCCACGATGCACACAGCAAATCGGACGACGTTGTATTTTTTCACAACCAGGACCGAAACCCTAGGCGGAACAAAATGGTCGTACGCGAAGTGAAATTTTTTGGCTCGAAATTTTACGAGCTTGTGCAGAACTTCTAGGCAATCATATCGGCAGGTGACACGAAGTGATTCGAGTTCGTTTGCCCCCCCATTTTCTTTAACGAACGATAACTTTTTCTGAAAATAACAAGTGCCCCGATCCCGGCCGAAACGACTCGAATTACACTTCGAGACCCGCCGACATGATCGCCACGATGCACAGAGCAAATCGGACGACGTTGTATTTTTTCACAACCAGGACCGAAACCCTAGCCCGAACAAAATGGTCGTACGCGAAGTGAAATTTTTTGGCTCGAAATTTTACGAGCTTGTGCAGAACTTCTAGGCAATCATATCGGCAGGTGACACGAAGTGATTCGAGTTCGTTTGCCCCCCCATTTTCCTTAACGAACGATAACTTTTTCTGAAAATAACAAGTGCCCCGATCCCGGCCGAAACGACTCGAATTACACTTCGAGACCCGCCGACATGATCGCCACGATGCACAGAGCAAATCGGACGACGTTCTATTTTTTCACAACCAAGACCGAAACCCTAGCCCGAACAAAATGGTCGCACGCGAAGTGAAATTTTTTGGCTCGAAATTTTACGAGCTTGTGCAGAACTTCTAGGCAATCATATCGGCAGGTGACACGAAGTGATTCGAGTTCGTTTGCCCCCCCATTTTCTTTAACGAACGATAACTTTTTCTGAAAATAACAAGTGCCCCGATCCCGGCCGAAACGACTCGAATTACACTTCGAGACCCGCCGACATGATCGCCACGATGCACACAGCAAATCGGACGACGTTGTATTTTTTCACAACCAGGACCGAAACCCTAGGCGGAACAAAATGGTCGTACGCGAAGTGAAATTTTTTGGCTCGAAATTTTACGAGCTTGTGCAGAACTTCTAGGCAATCATATCGGCAGGTGACACGAAGTGATTCGAGTTCGTTTGCCCCCCCATTTTCTTTAACGAACGATAACTTTTTCTGAAAATAACAAGTGCCCCGATCCCGGCCGAAACGACTCGAATTACACTTCGAGACCCGCCGACATGATCGCCACGATGCACGCAGCAAATCGGACGACGTTGTATTTTTTCACAACCAGGACCGAAACCCTAGGCGGAACAAAATGGTCGTACGCGAAGTGAAATTTTTTGGCTCGAAATTTTACGAGCTTGTGCAGAACTTCTAGGCAATCATATCGGCAGGTGACACGAAGTGATTCGAGTTCGTTTGCCCCCCCATTTTCTTTAACGAACGATAACTTTTTCTGAAAATAACAAGTGCCCCGATCCCGGCCGAAACGACTCGAATTACACTTCGAGACCCGCCGACATGATCGCCACGATGCACAGAGCAAATCGGACGACGTTCTATTTTTTCACAACCAGGACCGAAACCCTAGCTCGAACAAAATGGTCGTACGCGAAGTGAAATTTTTTGGCTCGAAATTTTACGAGCTTGTGCAGAACTTCTAGGCAATCATATCGGCAGGTGACACGAAGTGATTCGAGTTCGTTTGCCCCCCCATTTTCTTTAACGAACGATAACTTTTTCAGAAAATAACAAGTGCCCCGATCCCGGCCGAAACGACTCGAATTACACTTCGAGACCCGCCGACATGATCGCCACGATGCACAGAGCAAATCGGACGACGTTGTATTTTTTCACAACCAGGACCGAAACCCTAGCCCGAACAAAATGGTCGTACGCGAAGTGAAATTTTTTGGCTCGAAATTTTACGAGCTTGTGCAGAACTTCTAGGCAATCATATCGGCAGGTGACACGAAGTGATTCGAGTTCGTTTGCCCCCCCATTTTCTTTAACGAACGATAACTTTTTCTGAAAATAACAAGTGCCCCGATCCCGGCCGAAACGACTCAAATTACACTTCGAGACCCGCCGACATGATCGCCACGATGCACATAGCAAATCGGACGACGTTCTATTTTTTCACAACCAGGACCGAAACCCTAGCCCGAACAAAATGGTCGCACGCGAAGTGAAATTTTTTGGCTCGAAATTTTACGAGCTTGTGCAGAACTTCTAGGCAATCATATCGGCAGGTGACACGAAGTGATTCGAGTTCGTTTGCCCCCCCATTTTCTTTAACGAACGATAACTTTTTCTGAAAATAACAAGTGCCCCGATCCCGGCCGAAACGACTCGAATTACACTTCGAGACCCGCCGACATGATCGCCACGATGCACACAGCAAATCGGACGACGTTGTATTTTTTCACAACCAGGACCGAAACCCTAGGCGGAACAAAATGGTCGTACGCGAAGTGAAATTTTTTGGCTCGAAATTTTACGAGCTTGTGCAGAACTTCTAGGCAATCATATCGGCAGGTGACACGAAGTGATTCGAGTTCGTTTGCCCCCCCCATTTTCTTTAACGAACGATAACTTTTACTGAAAATAACAAGTGCCCCGATCCCGGCCGAAACGACTCGAATTACACTTCGAGACCCGCCGACATGATTGCCACGATGCACAGAGCAAATCGGACGACGTTATATTTTTTCACAACCAGGACCGAAACCCAAGCCCGAACAAAATGGTCGTACGCGAAGTGAAATTTTTTGGCTCGAAATTTTACGAGCTTGTGCAGAACTTCTAGGCAATCATATCGGCAGGTGACACGAAGTGATTCGAGTTCGTTTGCCCCCCCATTTTCTTTAACGAACGATAACTTTTTCTGAAAATAACAAGTGCCCCGATCCCGGCCGAAACGACTCGAATTACACTTCGAGACCCGCCGACATGATCGCCACGATGCACAGAGCAAATCGGACGACGTTCTATTTTTTCACAACCAGGACCGAAACCCTAGCCCGAACAAAATGGTCGTACGCGAAGTGAAATTTTTTGGCTCGAAGTTTTACGAGCTTGTGCAGAACTTCTAGGCAATCATTTCGGCAGGTGACACGAAGTGATTCGAGTTCGTTTGCCCCCCCCCCCATTTTCTTTAACGAACGATAACTTTTTCTGAAAATAATAAGTGCCCCGATCCCGGCCGAAACGACTCGAATTACACTTCGAGACCCGCCGACATGATCGCCACGATGCACACAGCAAATCGGACGACGTTGTATTTTTTCACAACCAGGACCGAAACCCTAGCCCGAACAAAATGGTCGTACGCGAAGTGAGATTTTTTGGCTCGAAATTTTACGAGCTTGTGCAGAACTTCTAGGCAATCATATCGGCAGGTGACACGAAGTGATTCGAGTTCGTTTGCCCCCCCATTTTCTTTAACGAACGATAACTTTTTCTGAAAATAACAAGTGCCCCGATCCCGGCCGAAACGACTCGAATTACACTTCGAGACCCGCCGACATGATCGCCACGATGCACAGAGCAAATCGGACGACGTTCTATTTTTTCACAACCAGGACCGAAACCCTAGCCCGAACAAAATGGTCGTACGCGAAGTGAAATTTTTTGGCTCGAAATTTTACGAGCTTGTGCAGAACTTCTAGGCAATCATATCGGCAGGTGACACGAAGTGATTCGAGTTCGTTTGCCCCCCCATTTTCTTTAACGAACGATAACTTTTTCTGAAAATAACAAGTGCCCCGATCCCGGCCGAAACGACTCGAATTACACTTCGAGACCCGCCGACATGATCGCCACGATGCACAGAGCAAATCGGACGACGTTCTATTTTTTCACAACCAGGACCGAAACCCTAGCCCGAACAAAATGGTCGTACGCGAAGTGAAATTTTTTGGCTCGAAATTTTACGAGCTTGTGCAGAACTTCTAGGCAATCATATCGGCAGGTGACACGAAGTGATTCGAGTTCGTTTGCCCCCCCATTTTCTTTAACGAACGATAACTTTTTCTGAAAATAACAAGTGCCCCGATCCCGGCCGAAACGACTCGAATTACACTTCGAGACCCGCCGACATGATCGCCACGATGCACACAGCAAATCGGACGACGTTGTATTTTTTCACAACCAGGACCGAAACCCTAGGCGGAACAAAATGGTCGTACGCGAAGTGAAATTTTTTGGCTCGAAATTTTACGAGCTTGTGCAGAACTTCTAGGCAATCATATCGGCAGGTGACACGAAGTGATTCGAGTTCGTTTGCCCCCCCATTTTCTTTAACGAACGATAACTTTTTCTGAAAATAACAAGTGCCCCGATCCCGGCCGAAACGACTCGAATTACACTTCGAGACCCGCCGACATGATCGCCACGATGCACACAGCAAATCGGACGACGTTGTATTTTTTCACAACCAGGACCGAAACCCTAGGCGGAACAAAATGGTCGTACGCGAAGTGAAATTTTTTGGCTCGAAATTTTACGAGCTTGTGCAGAACTTCTAGGCAATCATATCGGCAGGTGACACGAAGTGATTCGAGTTCGTTTGCCCCCCCATTTTCTTTAACGAACGATAACTTTTTCCGAAAATAACAAGTGCCCCGATTCCGGCCGAAACGACTCGAATTACACTTCGAGACCCGCCGACATGATCGCCACGATGCACAGAGCAAATCGGACGACGTTCTATTTTTTCACAACCAGGACCGAAACCCTAGCCCGAACAAAATGGTCGTACGCGAAGTGAAATTTTTTGGCTCGAAATTTTACAAGCTTGTGCAGAACTTCTAGGCAATCATATCGGCAGGTGACACGAAGTGATTCGAGTTCGTTTGCCCCCCCATTTTCCTTAACGAACGATAACTTTTTCTGAAAATAACAAGTGCCCCGATCCCGGCCGAAACGACTCGAATTACACTTCGAGACCCGCCGACATGATCGCCACGATGCACAGAGCAAATCGGACGACGTTGTATTTTTTCACAACCAGGACCGAAACCCTAGGCGGAACAAAATGGTCGTACGCGAAGTGAAATTTTTTGGCTCGAAATTTTACGAGCTTGTGCAGAACTTCTAGGCAATCATATCGGCAGGTGACACGAAGTGATTCGAGTTCGTTTGCCCCCCCCCATTTTCTTTAACGAACGATAACTTTTACTGAAAATAACAAGTGCCCCGATCCCGGCCGAAACGACTCGAATTACACTTCGAGACCCGCCGACATGATCGCCACGATGCACAGAGCAAATCGGACGACGTTGTATTTTTTCACAACCAGGACCGAAACCCAAGCCCGAACAAAATGGTCGTACGCGAAGTGAAATTTTTTGGCTCGAAATTTTACGAGCTTGTGCAGAACTTCTAGGCAATCATATCGGCAGGTGACACGAAGTGATTCGAGTTCGTTTGCCCCCCCATTTTCTTTAACGAACGATAACTTTTTCTGAAAATAACAAGTGCCCCGATCCTGGCCGAAACGACTCGAATTACACTTCGAGACCCGCCGACATGATCGCCACGATGCACAGAGCAAATCGGACGACGTTCTATTTTTTCACAACCAGGACCGAAACCCTAGCCCGAACAAAATGGTCGTACGCGAAGTGAAATTTTTTGGCTCGAAATTTTACGAGCTTGTGCAGAACTTCTAGGCAATCATTTCGGCAGGTGACACGAAGTGATTCGAGTTCGTTTGCCCCCCCCCATTTTCTTTAACGAACGATAACTTTTTCTGAAAATAATATGTGCCCCGATCCCGGCCGAAACGACTCGAATTACACTTCGAGACCCGCCGACATGATCGCCACGATGCACACAGCAAATCGGACGACGTTGTATTTTTTCACAACCAGGACCGAAACCCTAGCCCGAACAAAATGGTCGTACGCGAAGTGAAATTTTTTGGCTCGAAATTTTACGAGCTTGTGCAGAACTTCTAGGCAATCATATCGGCAGGTGACACGAAGTGATTCGAGTTCGTTTGCCCCCCCATTTTCTTTAACGAACGATAACTTTTTCTGAAAATAACAAGTGCCCCGATCCCGGCCGAAACGACACGAATTACACTTCGAGACCCGCCGACATGATCGCCACGATGCACAGAGCAAATCGGACGACGTTCTATTTTTTCACAACCAGGACCGAAACCCTAGCCCGAACAAAATGGTCGTACGCGAAGTGAAATTTTTTGGCTCGAAATTTTACGAGCTTGTGCAGAACTTCTAGGCAATCATATCGGCAGGTGACACGAAGTGATTCGAGTTCGTTTGCCCCCCCATTTTCTTTAACGAACGATAACTTTTTCTGAAAATAACAAGTGCCCCGATCCCGGCCGAAACGACTCGAATTACACTTCGAGACCCGCCGACATGATCGCCACGATGCACAGAGCAAATCGGACGACGTTCTATTTTTTCACAACCAGGACCGAAACCCTAGCCCGAACAAAATGGTCGTACGCGAAGTGAAATTTTTTGGCTCGAAATTTTACGAGCTTGTGCAGAACTTCTAGGCAATCATATCGGCAGGTGACACGAAGTGATTCGAGTTCGTTTGCCCCCCCATTTTCTTTAACGAACGATAACTTTTTCTGAAAATAACAAGTGCCCCGATCCCGGCCGAAACGACTCGAATTACACTTCGAGACCCGCCGACATGATCGCCACGATGCACACAGCAAATCGGACGACGTTGTATTTTTTCACAACCAGGACCGAAACCCTAGGCGGAACAAAATGGTCGTACGCGAAGTGAAATTTTTTGGCTCGAAATTTTACGAGCTTGTGCAGAACTTCTAGGCAATCATATCGGCAGGTGACACGAAGTGATTCGAGTTCGTTTGCCCCCCCATTTTCTTTAACGAACGATAACTTTTTCCGAAAATAACAAGTGCCCCGATTCCGGCCGAAACGACTCGAATTACACTTCGAGACCCGCCGACATGATCGCCACGATGCACAGAGCAAATCGGACGACGTTCTATTTTTTCACAACCAGGATCGAAACCCTAGCCCGAACAAAATGGTCGTACGCGAAGTGAAATTTTTTGGCTCGAAATTTTACAAGCTTGTGCAGAACTTCTAGGCAATCATATCGGCAGGTGACACGAAGTGATTCGAGTTCGTTTGCCCCCCCATTTTCCTTAACGAACGATAACTTTTTCTGAAAATAACAAGTGCCCCGATCCCGGCCGAAACGACTCGAATTACACTTCGAGACCCGCCGACATGATCGCCACGATACACACAGCACATCGGACGACGTTGTATTTTTTCACAACCAGGGCCGAAACCCTAGCCCGAACAAAATGGTCGTACGCGAAGTGAAATTTTTTGGCTCGAAATTTTACGAGCTTGTGCAGAACTTCTAGGCAATCATATCGGCAGGTGACACGAAGTGATTCGAGTTCGTTTGCCCCCCCATTTTCTTTAACGAACGATAACTTTTTCTGAAAATAACAAGTGCTCCGATCCCGGCCGAAACGACTCGAATTACACTTCGAGACCCGCCGACATGATCGCCACGATACACACAGCACATCGGACGACGTTGTATTTTTTCACAACCAGGACCGAAACCCTAGCCCGAACAAAATGGTCGCACGCGAAGTGAAATTTTTTGGCTCGAAATTTTACGAGCTTGTGCAGAACTTCTAGGCAATGATATCGGCAGGTGACACGAAGTGATTCGAGTTCGTTTGCCCCCCCATTTTCTTTAACGAACGATAACTTTTTCTGAAAATAACAAGTGCCCCGATCCCGGCCGAAACGACTCGAATTACACTTCGAGACCCGCCGACATGATCGCCACGATGCACAGAGCAAATCGGACGACGTTCTATTTTTTCACAACCAGGACCGAAACCCTAGCCCGAACAAAATGGTCGTACGCGAAGTGAAATTTTTTGGCTCGAAATTTTACAAGCTTGTGCAGAACTTCTAGGCAATCATATCGGCAGGTGACACGAAGTGATTCGAGTTCGTTTGACCCCCCATTTTCTTTAACGAACGATAACTTTTTCCGAAAATAACAAGTGCCCCGATCCCGGCCGAAACGACTCGAATTACACTTCGAGATCCGCCGACATGATCGCCACGATGCACAGAGCAAATCGGACGACGTTCTATTTTTTCACAACCAGGACCGAAACCCTAGCCCGAACAAAATGGTCGTACGCGAAGTGAAATTTTTTGGCTCGAAATTTTACGAGCTTGTGCAGAACTTCTAGGCAATCATATCGGCAGGTGACACGAAGTGATTCGAGTTCGTTTGACCCCCCATTTTCTTTAACGAACGATAACTTTTTCCGAAAATAACAAGTGCCCCGATCCCGGCCGAAACGACTCGAATTACACTTCGAGACCCGCCGACATGATCGCCACGATGCACAGAGCAAATCGGACGACGTTCTATTTTTTCACAACCAGGACCGAAACCCTAGCCCGAACAAAATGGTCGTACGCGAAGTGAAATTTTTTGGCTCGAAATTTTACGAGCTTGTGCAGAACTTCTAGGCAATCATATCGGCTGGTGACACGAAGTGATTCGAGTTCGTTTGCCCCCCCATTTTCTTTAACGATCGATAACTTTTTCTGAAAATAACAAGTGCCCCGATCTCGGCCGAAACGACTCGAATTACACTTCGCCGACATGATCGCCACGATGCACACAGCAAATCGGACGACGTTGTATTTTTTCACAACCAGGACCGAAACCCTAGCCCGAACAAAATGGTCGTACGCGAAGTGAAATTTTTTGGCTCGAAATTTTACGAGCTTGTGCAGAACTTCTAGGCAATCATATCGGCAGGTGACACGAAGTGATTCGAGTTCGTTTGCCCCCCCATTTTCTTTAACGAACGATAACTTTTTCTGAAAATAACAAGTGCCCCGATCCCGGCCGAAACGACTCGAATTACACTTCGAGACCCGCCGACATGATCGCCACGATGCACAGAGCAAATCGGACGACGTTCTATTTTTTCACAACCAGGACCGAAACCCTAGCCCGAACAAAATGGTCGTACGCGAAGTGAAATTTTTTGGCTCGAAATTTTACGAGCTTGTGCAGAACTTCTAGGCAATCATATCGGCAGGTGACACGAAGTGATTCGAGTTCGTTTGCCCCCCCATTTTCTTTAACGAACGATAACTTTTTCTGAAAATAACAAGTGCCCCGATCCCGGCCGAAACGACTCGAATTACACTTCGAGACCCGCCGACATGATCGCCACGATGCACAGAGCAAATCGGACGACGTTCTATTTTTTCACAACCAGGACCGAAACCCTAGCCCGAACAAAATGGTCGTACGCGAAGTGAAATTTTTTGGCTCGAAATTTTACGAGCTTGTGCAGAACTTCTAGGCAATCATATCGGCAGGTGACACGAAGTGATTCGAGTTCGTTTGCCCCCCCATTTTCTTTAACGAACGATAACTTTTTCTGAAAATAACAAGTGCCCCGATCCCGGCCGAAACGACTCGAATTACACTTCGAGACCCGCCGACATGATCGCCACGATGCACACAGCAAATCGGACGACGTTGTATTTTTTCACAACCAGGACCGAAACCCTAGGCGGAACAAAATGGTCGTACGCGAAGTGAAATTTTTTGGCTCGAAATTTTACGAGCTTGTGCAGAACTTCTAGGCAATCATATCGGCAGGTGACACGAAGTGATTCGAGTTCGTTTGCCCCCCCATTTTCTTTAACGAACGATAACTTTTTCCGAAAATAACAAGTGCCCCGATTCCGGCCGAAACGACTCGAATTACACTTCGAGACCCGCCGACATGATCACCACGATGCACAGAGCAAATCGGACGACGTTCTATTTTTTCACAACCAGGATCGAAACCCTAGCCCGAACAAAATGGTAGTACGCGAAGTGAAATTTTTTGGCTCGAAATTTTACAAGCTTGTGCAGAACTTCTAGGCAATCATATCGGCAGGTGACACGAAGTGATTCGAGTTCGTTTGCCCCCCCATTTTCCTTAACGAACGATAACTTTTTCTGAAAATAACAAGTGCCCCGATCCCGGCCGAAACGACTCGAATTACACTTCGAGACCCGCCGACATGATCGCCACGATGCACAGAGCAAATCGGACGACGTTGTATTTTTTCACAACCAGGACCGAAACCCTAGGCGGAACAAAATGGTCGTACGCGAAGTGAAATTTTTTGGCTCGAAATTTTACGAGCTTGTGCAGAACTTCTAGGCAATCATATCGGCAGGTGACACGAAGTGATTCGAGTTCGTTTGCCCCCCATTTTCTTTAACGAACGATAACTTTTTCTGAAAATAACAAGTGCCCCGATCCCGGCCGAAACGACTCGAATTACACTTCGAGACCCGCCGACATGATCGCCACGATGCACAGAGCAAATCGGACGACGTTGTATTTTTTCACAACCAGGGCCGAAACCCTAGCCCGAACAAAATGGTCGTACGCGAAGTGAAATTTTTTGGCTCGAAATTTTACGAGCTTGTGCAGAACTTCTAGGCAATCATATCGGCAGGTGACACGAAGTGATTCGAGTTCGTTTGCCCCCCCATTTTCTTTAACGAACGATAACTTTTTCTGAAAATAACAAGTGCTCCGATCCCGGCCGAAACGACTCGAATTACACTTCGAGACCCGCCGACATGATCGCCACGATACACACAGCACATCGGACGACGTTGTATTTTTTCACAACCAGGACCGAAACCCTAGCCCGAACAAAATGGTCGCACGCGAAGTGAAATTTTTTGGCTCGAAATTTTACGAGCTTGTGCAGAACTTCTAGGCAATGATATCGGCAGGTGACACGAAGTGATTCGAGTTCGTTTGCCCCCCCATTTTCTTTAACGAACGATAACTTTTTCTGAAAATAACAAGTGCCCCGATCCCGGCCGAAACGACTCGAATTACACTTCGAGACCCGCCGACATGATCGCCACGATGCACAGAGCAAATCGGACGACGTTCTATTTTTTCACAACCAGGACCGAAACCCTAGCCCGAACAAAATGGTCGTACGCGAAGTGAAATTTTTTGGCTCGAAATTTTACAAGCTTGTGCAGAACTTCTAGGCAATCATATCGGCAGGTGACACGAAGTGATTCGAGTTCGTTTGACCCCCCATTTTCTTTAACGAACGATAACTTTTTCCGAAAATAACAAGTGCCCCGATCCCGGCCGAAACGACTCGAATTACACTTCGAGATCCGCCGACATGATCGCCACGATGCACAGAGCAAATCGGACGACGTTCTATTTTTTCACAACCAGGACCGAAACCCTAGCCCGAACAAAATGGTCGTACGCGAAGTGAAATTTTTTGGCTCGAAATTTTACGAGCTTGTGCAGAACTTCTAGGCAATCATATCGGCAGGTGACACGAAGTGATTCGAGTTCGTTTGACCCCCCATTTTCTTTAACGAACGATAACTTTTTCCGAAAATAACAAGTGCCCCGATCCCGGCCGAAACGACTCGAATTACACTTCGAGACCCGCCGACATGATCGCCACGATGCACAGAGCAAATCGGACGACGTTCTATTTTTTCACAACCAGGACCGAAACCCTAGCCCGAACAAAATGGTCGTACGCGAAGTGAAATTTTTTGGCTCGAAATTTTACGAGCTTGTGCAGAACTTCTAGGCAATCATATCGGCTGGTGACACGAAGTGATTCGAGTTCGTTTGCCCCCCCATTTTCTTTAACGATCGATAACTTTTTCTGAAAATAACAAGTGCCCCGATCTCGGCCGAAACGACTCGAATTACACTTCGCCGACATGATCGCCACGATGCACACAGCAAATCGGACGACGTTGTATTTTTTCACAACCAGGACCGAAACCCTAGCCCGAACAAAATGGTCGTACGCGAAGTGAAATTTTTTGGCTCGAAATTTTACGAGCTTGTGCAGAACTTCTAGGCAATCATATCGGCAGGTGACACGAAGTGATTCGAGTTCGTTTGCCCCCCCATTTTCTTTAACGATCGATAACTTTTTCTGAAAATAACAAGTGCCCCGATCTCGGCCGAAACGACTCGAATTACACTTCGCCGACATGATCGCCACGATGCACACAGCAAATCGGACGACGTTGTATTTTTTCACAACCAGGACCGAAACCCTAGCCCGAACAAAATGGTCGTACGCGAAGTGAAATTTTTTGGCTCGAAATTTTACGAGCTTGTGCAGAACTTCTAGGCAATCATATCGGCAGGTGACACGAAGTGATTCGAGTTCGTTTGCCCCCCCATTTTCTTTAACGAACGATAACTTTTTCTGAAAATAACAAGTGCCCCGATCCCAGCCGAAACGACTCGAATTACACTTCGAGACCCGCCGACATGATCGCCACGATGCACAGAGCAAATCGGACGACGTTGTATTTTTTCTCAACCCGGACCGAAACCCTAGCCCGAACAAAATGGTCGTACGCGAAGTGAAATTTTTTGGCTCGAAATTTTACGAGCTTGTGCAGAACTTCTAGGCAATCATATCGGCAGGTGACACGAAGTGATTCGAGTTCGTTTGCCCCCCCATTTTCTTTAACGAACGATAACTTTTTCTGAAAATAACAAGTGCCCCGATCCCGGCCGAAACGACTCGAATTACACTTCGAGACCCGCCGACATGATCGCCACGATGCACAGAGCAAATCGGACGACGTTCTATTTTTTCACAACCAGGACCGAAACCCTAGCCCGAACAAAATGGTCGTACGCGAAGTGAAATTTTTTGGCTCGAAATTTTACGAGCTTGTGCAGAACTTCTAGGCAATCATATCGGCAGGTGACACGAAGTGATTCGAGTTCGTTTGCCCCCCCATTTTCTTTAACGAACGATAACTTTTTCTGAAAATAACAAGTGCCCCGATCCCGGCCGAAACGACTCGAATTACACTTCGAGACCCGCCGACATGATCGCCACGATGCACAGAGCAAATCGGACGACGTTCTATTTTTTCACAACCAGGACCGAAACCCTAGCCCGAACAAAATGGTCGTACGCGAAGTGAAATTTTTTGGCTCGAAATTTTACGAGCTTGTGCAGAACTTCTAGGCAATCATATCGGCAGGTGACACGAAGTGATTCGAGTTCGTTTGCCCCCCCATTTTCTTTAACGAACGATAACTTTTTCTGAAAATAACAAGTGCTCCGATCCCGGCCGAAACGACTCGAATTACACTTCGAGACCCGCCGACATGATCGCCACGATACACACAGCACATCGGACGACGTTGTATTTTTTCACAACCAGGACCGAAACCCTAGCCCGAACAAAATGGTCGCACGCGAAGTGAAATTTTTTGGCTCGAAATTTTACGAGCTTGTGCAGAACTTCTAGGCAATGATATCGGCAGGTGACACGAAGTGATTCGAGTTCGTTTGCCCCCCCATTTTCTTTAACGAACGATAACTTTTTCTGAAAATAACAAGTGCCCCGATCCCGGCCGAAACGACTCGAATTACACTTCGAGACCCGCCGACATGATCGCCACGATGCACAGAGCAAATCGGACGACGTTCTATTTTTTCACAACCAGGACCGAAACCCTAGCCCGAACAAAATGGTCGTACGCGAAGTGAAATTTTTTGGCTCGAAATTTTACAAGCTTGTGCAGAACTTCTAGGCAATCATATCGGCAGGTGACACGAAGTGATTCGAGTTCGTTTGACCCCCCATTTTCTTTAACGAACGATAACTTTTTCCGAAAATAACAAGTGCCCCGATCCCGGCCGAAACGACTCGAATTACACTTCGAGATCCGCCGACATGATCGCCACGATGCACAGAGCAAATCGGACGACGTTCTATTTTTTCACAACCAGGACCGAAACCCTAGCCCGAACAAAATGGTCGTACGCGAAGTGAAATTTTTTGGCTCGAAATTTTACGAGCTTGTGCAGAACTTCTAGGCAATCATATCGGCAGGTGACACGAAGTGATTCGAGTTCGTTTGCCCCCCCATTTTCTTTAACGATCGATAACTTTTTCTGAAAATAACAAGTGCCCCGATCTCGGCCGAAACGACTCGAATTACACTTCGCCGACATGATCGCCACGATGCACACAGCAAATCGGACGACGTTGTATTTTTTCACAACCAGGACCGAAACCCTAGCCCGAACAAAATGGTCGTACGCGAAGTGAAATTTTTTGGCTCGAAATTTTACGAGCTTGTGCAGAACTTCTAGGCAATCATATCGGCAGGTGACACGAAATGATTCGAGTTCGTTTGCCCCCCCATTTTCTTTAACGAACGATAACTTTTTCTGAAAATAACAAGTGCCCCGATCCCAGCCGAAACGACTCGAATTACACTTCGAGACCCGCCGACATGATCGCCACGATGCACAGAGCAAATCGGACGACGTTGTATTTTTTCTCAACCAGGACCGAAACCCTAGCCCGAACAAAATGGTCGTACGCGAAGTGAAATTTTTTGGCTCGAAATTTTACGAGCTTGTGCAGAACTTCTAGGCAATCATATCGGCAGGTGACACGAAGTGATTCGAGTTCGTTTGCCCCCCCATTTTCTTTAACGAACGATAACTTTTTCTGAAAATAACAAGTGCCCCGATCCCGGCCGAAACGACTCGAATTACACTTCGAGACCCGCCGACATGATCGCCACGATGCACAGAGCAAATCGGACGACGTTCTATTTTTTCACAACCAGGACCGAAACCCTAGCCCGAACAAAATGGTCGTACGCGAAGTGAAATTTTTTGGCTCGAAATTTTACGAGCTTGTGCAGAACTTCTAGGCAATCATATCGGCAGGTGACACGAAGTGATTCGAGTTCGTTTGCCCCCCCATTTTCTTTAACGAACGATAACTTTTTCTGAAAATAACAAGTGCCCCGATCCCGGCCGAAACGACTCGAATTACACTTCGAGACCCGCCGACATGATCGCCACGATGCACAGAGCAAATCGGACGACGTTCTATTTTTTCACAACCAGGACCGAAACCCTAGCCCGAACAAAATGGTCGTACGCGAAGTGAAATTTTTTGGCTCGAAATTTTACGAGCTTGGGCAGAACTTCTAGGCAATCATATCGGCAGGTGACACGAAGTGATTCGAGTTCGTTTGCCCCCCCATTTTCTTTAACGAACGATAACTTTTTCTGAAAATAACAAGTGCTCCGATCCCGGCCGAAACGACTCGAATTACACTTCGAGACCCGCCGACATGATCGCCACGATACACACAGCACATCGGACGACGTTGTATTTTTTCACAACCAGGACCGAAACCCTAGCCCGAACAAAATGGTCGCACGCGAAGTGAAATTTTTTGGCTCGAAATTTTACGAGCTTGTGCAGAACTTCTAGGCAATGATATCGGCAGGTGACACGAAGTGATTCGAGTTCGTTTGCCCCCCCATTTTCTTTAACGAACGATAACTTTTTCTGAAAATAACAAGTGCCCCGATCCCGGCCGAAACGACTCGAATTACACTTCGAGACCCGCCGACATGATCGCCACGATGCACAGAGCAAATCGGACGACGTTCTATTTTTTCACAACCAGGACCGAAACCCTAGCCCGAACAAAATGGTCGTACGCGAAGTGAAATTTTTTGGCTCGAAATTTTACAAGCTTGTGCAGAACTTCTAGGCAATCATATCGGCAGGTGACACGAAGTGATTCGAGTTCGTTTGACCCCCCATTTTCTTTAACGAACGATAACTTTTTCCGAAAATAACAAGTGCCCCGATCCCGGCCGAAACGACTCGAATTACACTTCGAGATCCGCCGACATGATCGCCACGATGCACAGAGCAAATCGGACGACGTTCTATTTTTTCACAACCAGGACCGAAACCCTAGCCCGAACAAAATGGTCGTACGCGAAGTGAAATTTTTTGGCTCGAAATTTTACGAGCTTGTGCAGAACTTCTAGGCAATCATATCGGCAGGTGACACGAAGTGATTCGAGTTCGTTTGACCCCCCATTTTCTTTAACGAACGATAACTTTTTCCGAAAATAACAAGTGCCCCGATCCCGGCCGAAACGACTCGAATTACACTTCGAGACCCGCCGACATGATCGCCACGATGCACAGAGCAAATCGGACGACGTTCTATTTTTTCACAACCAGGACCGAAACCCTAGCCCGAACAAAATGGTCGTACGCGAAGTGAAATTTTTTGGCTCGAAATTTTACGAGCTTGTGCAGAACTTCTAGGCAATCATATCGGCTGGTGACACGAAGTGATTCGAGTTCGTTTGCCCCCCCATTTTCTTTAACGATCGATAACTTTTTCTGAAAATAACAAGTGCCCCGATCTCGGCCGAAACGACTCGAATTACACTTCGCCGACATGATCGCCACGATGCACACAGCAAATCGGACGACGTTGTATTTTTTCACAACCAGGACCGAAACCCTAGGCGGAACAAAATGGTCGTACGCGAAGTGAAATTTTTTGGCTCGAAATTTTACGAGCTTGTGCAGAACTTCTAGGCAATCATATCGGCAGGTGACACGAAGTGATTCGAGTTCGTTTGCCCCCCCATTTTCTTTAACGATCGATAACTTTTTCTGAAAATAACAAGTGCCCCGATCTCGGCCGAAACGACTCGAATTACACTTCGCCGACATGATCGCCACGATGCACACAGCAAATCGGACGACGTTGTATTTTTTCACAACCAGGACCGAAACCCTAGCCCGAACAAAATGGTCGTACGCGAAGTGAAATTTTTTGGCTCGAAATTTTACGAGCTTGTGCAGAACTTCTAGGCAATCATATCGGCAGGTGACACGAAGTGATTCGAGTTCGTTTGCCCCCCCATTTTCTTTAACGAACGATAACTTTTTCTGAAAATAACAAGTGCCCCGATCCCGGCCGAAACGACTCGAATTACACTTCGAGACCCGCCGACATGATCGCCACGATGCACAGAGCAAATCGGACGACGTTCTATTTTTTCACAACCAGGACCGAAACCCTAGCCCGAACAAAATGGTCGTACGCGAAGTGAAATTTTTTGGCTCGAAATTTTACGAGCTTGTGCAGAACTTCTAGGCAATCATATCGGCAGGTGACACGAAGTGATTCGAGTTCGTTTGCCCCCCCCATTTTCTTTAACGAACGATAACTTTTTCTGAAAATAACAAGTGCCCCGATCCCGGCCGAAACGACTCGAATTACACTTCGAGACCCGCCGACATGATCGCCACGATGCACACAGCAAATCGGACGACGTTGTATTTTTTCACAACCAGGACCGAAACCCTAGGCGGAACAAAATGGTCGTACGCGAAGTGAAATTTTTTGGCTCGAAATTTTACGAGCTTGTGCAGAACTTCTAGGCAATCATATCGGCAGGTGACACGAAGTGATTCGAGTTCGTTTGCCCCCCCATTTTCTTTAACGAACGATAACTTTTTCTGAAAATAAGAAGTGCCCCGATCCCGGCCGAAACGACTCGAATTACACTTCGAGACCCGCCGACATGATCGCCACGATACACACAGCACATCGGACGACGTTGTATTTTTTCACAACCAGGACCGAAACCCTAGGCGGAACAAAATGGTCGTACGCGAAGTGAAATTTTTTGGCTCGAAATTTTACGAGCTTGTGCAGAACTTCTAGGCAATCATATCGGCAGGTGACACGAAGTGATTCGAGTTCGTTTGCCCCCCCATTTTCTTTAACGAACGATAACTTTTTCCGAAAATAACAAGTGCCCCGATCCCGGACGAAACGACTCGAATTACACTTCGAGACCCGCCGACATGATCGCCACGATGCACAGAGCAAATCGGACGACGTTGTATTTTTTCACAACCAGGACCGAAACCCTAGCCCGAACAAAATGGTCGTACGCGAAGTGAAATTTTTTGGCTCGAAATTTTACGAGCTTGTGCAGAACTTCTAGGCAATCATATCGGCAGGTGACACGAAGTGATTCGAGTTCGTTTGCCCCCCCATTTTCTTTAACGAACGATAACTTTTTCTGAAAATAACAAGTGCCCCGATCCCAGCCGAAACGACTCGAATTACACTTCGAGACCCGCCGACATGATCGCCACGATGCACAGAGCAAATCGGACGACGTTGTATTTTTTCTCAACCAGGACCGAAACCCTAGCCCGAACAAAATGGTCGTACGCGAAGTGAAATTTTTTGGCTCGAAATTTTACGAGCTTGTGCAGAACTTCTAGGCAATCATATCGGCAGGTGACACGAAGTGATTCGAGTTCGTTTGCCCCCCCATTTTCTTTAACGAACGATAACTTTTTCTGAAAATAACAAGTGCCCCTATCCCGGCCGAAACGACTCGAATTACACTTCGAGACCCGCCGACATGATCGCCACGATGCACAGAGCAAATCGGACGACGTTGTATTTTTTCACAACCAGGGCCGAAACCCTAGCCCGAACAAAATGGTCGTACGCGAAGTGAAATTTTTTGGCTCGAAATTTTACGAGCTTGTGCAGAACTTCTAGGCAATCATATCGGCAGGTGACACGAAGTGATTCGAGTTCGTTTGCCCCCCCATTTTCTTTAACGAACGATAACTTTTTCTGAAAATAACAAGTGCTCCGATCCCGGCCGAAACGACTCGAATTACACTTCGAGACCCGCCGACATGATCGCCACGATGCATAGAGCAAATCGGACGACGTTCTATTTTTTCACAACCAGGACCGAAACCCTAGCCCGAACAAAATGGTCGCACGCGAAGTGAAATTTTTTGGCTCGAAATTTTACGAGCTTGTGCAGAACTTCTAGGCAATCATATCGGCAGGTGACACAAAGTGATTCGAGTTCGTTTGCCCCCCCATTTTCTTTAACGAACGATAACTTTTTCTGAAAATAAGAAGTGCCCCGATCCCGGCCGAAACGACTCGAATTACACTTCGAGACCCGCCGACATGATCGCCACGATACACACAGCACATCGGACGACGTTGTATTTTTTCACAACCAGGACCGAAACCCTAGGCGGAACAAAATGGTCGTACGCGAAGTGAAATTTTTTGGCTCGAAATTTTACGAGCTTGTGCAGAACTTCTAGGCAATCATATCGGCAGGTGACACGAAGTGATTCGAGTTCGTTTGCCCCCCCATTTTCTTTAACGAACGATAACTTTTTCCGAAAATAACAAGTGCCCCGATCCCGGACGAAACGACTCGAATTACACTTCGAGACCCGCCGACATGATCGCCACGATGCACAGAGCAAATCGGACGACGTTGTATTTTTTCACAACTAGGACCGAAACCCTAGGCGGAACAAAATGGTCGTACGCGAAGTGAAATTTTTTGGCTCGAAATTTTACGAGCTTGTGCAGAACTTCTAGGCAATCATATCGGCAGGTGACACGAAGTGATTCGAGTTCGTTTGCCCCCCCATTTTCTTTAACGAACGATAACTTTTTCTGAAAATAACAAGTGCCCCGATCCCGGCCGAAACGACTCGAATTACACTTCGAGACCCGCCGACATGATCGCCACGATGCACACAGCAAATCGGACGACGTTGTATTTTTTCACAACCAGGACCGAAACCCTAGGCGGAACAAAATGGTCGTACGCGAAGTGAAATTTTTTGGCTCGAAATTTTACGAGCTTGTGCAGAACTTCTAGGCAATCATATCGGCAGGTGACACGAAGTGATTCGAGTTCGTTTGCCCCCCCATTTTCTTTAACGAACGATAACTTTTTCTGAAAATAAGAAGTGCCCCGATCCCGGCCGAAACGACTCGAATTACACTTCGAGACCCGCCGACATGATCGCCACGATACACACAGCACATCGGACGACGTTGTATTTTTTCACAACCAGGACCGAAACCCTAGGCGGAACAAAATGGTCGTACGCGAAGTGAAATTTTTTGGCTCGAAATTTTACGAGCTTGTGCAGAACTTCTAGGCAATCATATCGGCAGGTGACACGAAGTGATTCGAGTTCGTTTGCCCCCCCATTTTCTTTAACGAACGATAACTTTTTCCGAAAATAACAAGTGCCCCGATCCCGGACGAAACGACTCGAATTACACTTCGAGACCCGCCGACATGATCGCCACGATGCACAGAGCAAATCGGACGACGTTGTATTTTTTCACAACCAGGACCGAAACCCTAGCCCGAACAAAATGGTCGTACGCGAAGTGAAATTTTTTGGCTCGAAATTTTACGAGCTTGTGCAGAACTTCTAGGCAATCATATCGGCAGGTGACACGAAGTGATTCGAGTTCGTTTGCCCCCCCATTTTCTTTAACGAACGATAACTTTTTCTGAAAATAACAAGTGCCCCGATCCCAGCCGAAACGACTCGAATTACACTTCGAGACCCGCCGACATGATCGCCACGATGCACAGAGCAAATCGGACGACGTTGTATTTTTTCTCAACCAGGACCGAAACCCTAGCCCGAACAAAATGGTCGTACGCGAAGTGAAATTTTTTGGCTCGAAATTTTACGAGCTTGTGCAGAACTTCTAGGCAATCATATCGGCAGGTGACACGAAGTGATTCGAGTTCGTTTGCCCCCCCATTTTCTTTAACGAACGATAACTTTTTCTGAAAATAACAAGTGCCCCTATCCCGGCCGAAACGACTCGAATTACACTTCGAGACCCGCCGACATGATCGCCACGATGCACAGAGCAAATCGGACGACGTTGTATTTTTTCACAACCAGGGCCGAAACCCTAGCCCGAACAAAATGGTCGTACGCGAAGTGAAATTTTTTGGCTCGAAATTTTACGAGCTTGTGCAGAACTTCTAGGCAATCATATCGGCAGGTGACACGAAGTGATTCGAGTTCGTTTGCCCCCCCCATTTTCTTTAACGAACGATAACTTTTTCTGAAAATAACAAGTGCTCCGATCCCGGCCGAAACGACTCGAATTACACTTCGAGACCCGCCGACATGATCGCCACGATGCACAGAGCAAATCGGACGACGTTCTATTTTTTCACAACCAGGACCGAAACCCTAGCCCGAACAAAATGGTCGCACGCGAAGTGAAATTTTTTGGCTCGAAATTTTACGAGCTTGTGCAGAACTTCTAGGCAATCATATCGGCAGGTGACACAAAGTGATTCGAGTTCGTTTGCCCCCCCATTTTCTTTAACGAACGATAACTTTTTCTGAAAATAAGAAGTGCCCCGATCCCGGCCGAAACGACTCGAATTACACTTCGAGACCCGCCGACATGATCGCCACGATACACACAGCACATCGGACGACGTTGTATTTTTTCACAACCAGGACCGAAACCCTAGGCGGAACAAAATGGTCGTACGCGAAGTGAAATTTTTTGGCTCGAAATTTTACGAGCTTGTGCAGAACTTCTAGGCAATCATATCGGCAGGTGACACGAAGTGATTCGAGTTCGTTTGCCCCCCCATTTTCTTTAACGAACGATAACTTTTTCCGAAAATAACAAGTGCCCCGATCCCGGACGAAACGACTCGAATTACACTTCGAGACCCGCCGACATGATCGCCACGATGCACAGAGCAAATCGGACGACGTTGTATTTTTTCACAACCAGGACCGAAACCCTAGGCGGAACAAAATGGTCGTACGCGAAGTGAAATTTTTTGGCTCGAAATTTTACGAGCTTGTGCAGAACTTCTAGGCAATCATATCGGCAGGTGACACGAAGTGATTCGAGTTCGTTTGCCCCCCCATTTTCTTTAACGAACGATAACTTTTTCTGAAAATAACAAGTGCCCCGATCCCGGCCGAAACGACTCGAATTACACTTCGAGACCCGCCGACATGATCGCCACGATGCACACAGCAAATCGGACGACGTTGTATTTTTTCACAACCAGGACCGAAACCCTAGGCGGAACAAAATGGTCGTACGCGAAGTGAAATTTTTTGGCTCGAAATTTTACGAGCTTGTGCAGAACTTCTAGGCAATCATATCGGCAGGTGACACGAAGTGATACGAGTTCGTTTGCCCCCCCCATTTTCTTTAACGAACGATAACTTTTTCTGAAAATAACAAGTGCCCCGATCCCGGCCGAAACGACTCGAATTACACTTCGAGACCCGCCGACATGATCGCCACGATGCACAGAGCAAATCGGACGACGTTCTATTTTTTCACAACCAGGACCGAAACCCTAGCCCGAACAAAATGGTCGCACGCGAAGTGAAATTTTTTGGCTCGAAATTTTACGAGCTTGTGCAGAACTTCTAGGCAATCATATCGGCAGGTGACACGAAGTGATTCGAGTTCGTTTGCCCCCCCATTTTCTTTAACGATCGATAACTTTTTCTGAAAATAACAAGTGCCCCGATCCCGGCCGAAACGACTCGAATTACACTTCGAGACCCGCCGACATGATCGCCACGATGCACAGAGCAAATCGGACGACGTTGTATTTTTTCACAACCAGGACCGAAACCCTAGCCCGAACAAAATGGTCGTACGCGAAGTGAAATTTTTTGGCTCGAAATTTTACGAGCTTGTGCAGAACTTCTAGGCAATCATATCGGCAGGTGACACGAAGTGATTCGAGTTCGTTTGCCCCCCCATTTTCTTTAACGAACGATAACTTTTTCCGAAAATAACAAGTGCCCCGATCCCGGCCGAAACGACTCGAATTACACTTCGAGACCCGCCGACATGATCGCCACGATGCACAGAGCAAATCGGACGACGTTCTATTTTTTCACAACCAGGACCGAAACCCTAGCCCGAACAAAATGGTCGTACGCGAAGTGAAATTTTTTGGCTCGAAATTTTACAAGCTTGTGCAGAACTTCTAGGCAATCATATCGGCAGGTGACACGAAGTGATTCGAGTTCGTTTGACCCCCCATTTTCTTTAACGAACGATAACTTTTTCCAAAAATAACAAGTGCCCCGATCCCGGCCGAAACGACTCGAATTACACTTCGAGATCCGCCGACATGATCGCCACGATGCACAGAGCAAATCGGACGACGTTCTATTTTTTCACAACCAGGACCGAAACCCTAGCCCGAACAAAATGGTCGTACGCGAAGTGAAATTTTTTGGCTCGAAATTTTACGAGCTTGTGCAGAACTTCTAGGCAATCATATCGGCAGGTGACACGAAGTGATTCGAGTTCGTTTGACCCCCCATTTTCTTTAACGAACGATAACTTTTTCCGAAAATAACAAGTGCCCCGATCCCGGCCGAAACGACTCGAATTACACTTCGAGACCCGCCGACATGATCGCCACGATGCACAGAGCAAATCGGACGACGTTCTATTTTTTCACAACCAGGACCGAAACCCTAGCCCGAACAAAATGGTCGTACGCGAAGTGAAATTTTTTGGCTCGAAATTTTACGAGCTTGTGCAGAACTTCTAGGCAATCATATCGGCAGGTGACACGAAGTGATTCGAGTTCGTTTGCCCCCCCATTTTCTTTAACGATCGATAACTTTTTCTGAAAATAACAAGTGCCCCGATCTCGGCCGAAACGACTCGAATTACACTTCGCCGACATGATCGCCACGATGCACACAGCAAATCGGACGACGTTGTATTTTTTCACAACCAGGACCGAAACCCTAGCCCGAACAAAATGGTCGTACGCGAAGTGAAATTTTTTGGCTCGAAATTTTACGAGCTTGTGCAGAACTTCTAGGCAATCATATCGGCAGGTGACACGAAGTGATTCGAGTTCGTTTGCCCCCCCATTTTCTTTAACGATCGATAACTTTTTCTGAAAATAACAAGTGCCCCGATCTCGGCCGAAACGACTCGAATTACACTTCGCCGACATGATCGCCACGATGCACACAGCAAATCGGACGACGTTGTATTTTTTCACAACCAGGACCGAAACCCTAGCCCGAACAAAATGGTCGTACGCGAAGTGAAATTTTTTGGCTCGAAATTTTACGAGCTTGTGCAGAACTTCTAGGCAATCATATCGGCAGGTGACACGAAGTGATTCGAGTTCGTTTGCCCCCCCATTTTCTTTAACGAACGATAACTTTTTCTGAAAATAACAAGTGCCCCGATCCCGGCCGAAACGACTCGAATTACACTTCGAGACCCGCCGACATGATCGCCACGATGCACAGAGCAAATCGGACGACGTTGTATTTTTTCACAACCAGGACCGAAACCCTAGCCCGAACAAAATGGTCGTACGCGAAGTGAAATTTTTTGGCTCGAAATTTTACGAGCTTGTGCAGAACTTCTAGGCAATCATATCGGCAGGTGACACGAAGTGATTCGAGTTCGTTTGCCCCCCCATTTTCTTTAACGAACGATAACTTTTTCTGAAAATAACAAGTGCCCCGATCCCAGCCGAAACGACTCGAATTACACTTCGAGACCCGCCGACATGATCGCCACGATGCACAGAGCAAATCGGACGACGTTGTATTTTTTCTCAACCAGGACCGAAACCCTAGCCCGAACAAAATGGTCGTACGCGAAGTGAAATTTTTTGGCTCGAAATTTTACGAGCTTGTGCAGAACTTCTAGGCAATCATATCGGCAGGTGACACGAAGTGATTCGAGTTCGTTTGCCCCCCCATTTTCTTTAACGAACGATAACTTTTTCTGAAAATAACAAGTGCCCCGATCCCGGCCGAAACGACTCGAATTACACTTCGAGACCCGCCGACATGATCGCCACGATGCACAGAGCAAATCGGACGACGTTGTATTTTTTCACAACCAGGGCCGAAACCCTAGCCCGAACAAAATGGTCGTACGCGAAGTGAAATTTTTTGGCTCGAAATTTTACGAGCTTGTGCAGAACTTCTAGGCAATCATATCGGCAGGTGACACGAAGTGATTCGAGTTCGTTTGCCCCCCCATTTTCTTTAACGAACGATAACTTTTTCTGAAAATAACAAGTGCTCCGATCCCGGCCGAAACGACTCGAATTACACTTCGAGACCCGCCGACATGATCGCCACGATGCACAGAGCAAATCGGACGACGTTCTATTTTTTCACAACCAGGACCGAAACCCTAGCCCGAACAAAATGGTCGCACGCGAAGTGAAATTTTTTGGCTCGAAATTTTACGAGCTTGTGCAGAACTTCTAGGCAATCATATCGGCAGGTGACACAAAGTGATTCGAGTTCGTTTGCCCCCCCATTTTCTTTAACGAACGATAACTTTTTCTGAAAATAAGAAGTGCCCCGATCCCGGCCGAAACGACTCGAATTACACTTCGAGACCCGCCGACATGATCGCCACGATACACACAGCACATCGGACGACGTTGTATTTTTTCACAACCAGGACCGAAACCCTAGGCGGAACAAAATGGTCGTACGCGAAGTGAAATTTTTTGGCTCGAAATTTTACGAGCTTGTGCAGAACTTCTAGGCAATCATATCGGCAGGTGACACGAAGTGATTCGAGTTCGTTTGCCCCCCCATTTTCTTTAACGAACGATAACTTTTTCTGAAAATAACAAGTGCCCCGATCCCGGCCGAAACGACTCGAATTACACTTCGAGACCCGCCGACATGATCGCCACGATGCACACAGCAAATCGGACGACGTTGTATTTTTTCACAACCAGGACCGAAACCCTAGGCGGAACAAAATGGTCGTACGCGAAGTGAAATTTTTTGGCTCGAAATTTTACGAGCTTGTGCAGAACTTCTAGGCAATCATATCGGCAGGTGACACGAAGTGATTCGAGTTCGTTTGCCCCCCCCATTTTCTTTAACGAACGATAACTTTTTCTGAAAATAACAAGTGCCCCGATCCCGGCCGAAACGACTCGAATTACACTTCGAGACCCGCCGACATGATCGCCACGATGCACAGAGCAAATCGGACGACGTTCTATTTTTTCACAACCAGGACCGAAACCCTAGCCCGAACAAAATGGTCGCACGCGAAGTGAAATTTTTTGGCTCGAAATTTTACGAGCTTGTGCAGAACTTCTAGGCAATCATATCGGCAGGTGACACGAAGTGATTCGAGTTCGTTTGCCCCCCCATTTTCTTTAACGATCGATAACTTTTTCTGAAAATAACAAGTGCCCCGATCCCGGCCGAAACGACTCGAATTACACTTCGAGACCCGCCGACATGATCGCCACGATGCACAGAGCAAATCGGACGACGTTCTATTTTTTGACAACCAGGACCGAAACCCTAGGCGGAACAAAATGGTCGTACGCGAAGTGAAATTTTTTGGCTCGAAATTTTACGACCTTGTGCAGAACTTCTAGGCAATCATATCGGCAGGTGACACGAAGTGATTCGAGTTCGTTTGCCCCCCCATTTTCTTTAACGATCGATAACTTTTTCTGAAAATAACAAGTGCCCCGATCCCGGCCGAAACGACTCGAATTACACTTCGAGACCCGCCGACATGATCGCCACGATGCACAGAGCAAATCGGACGACGTTCTATTTTTTCACAACCAGGACCGAAACCCTAGCCCGAACAAAATGGTCGCACGCGAAGTGAAATTTTTTGGCTCGAAATTTTACGAGCTTGTGCAGAACTTCTAGGCAATCATATCGGCAGGTGACACAAAGTGATTCGAGTTCGTTTGCCCCCCCATTTTCTTTAACGAACGATAACTTTTTCTGAAAATAAGAAGTGCCCCGATCCCGGCCGAAACGACTCGAATTACACTTCGAGACCCGCCGACATGATCGCCACGATACACACAGCACATCGGACGACGTTGTATTTTTTCACAACCAGGACCGAAACCCTAGGCGGAACAAAATGGTCGTACGCGAAGTGAAATTTTTTGGCTCGAAATTTTACGAGCTTGTGCAGAACTTCTAGGCAATCATATCGGCAGGTGACACGAAGTGATTCGAGTTCGTTTGCCCCCCCATTTTCTTTAACGAACGATAACTTTTTCTGAAAATAACAAGTGCCCCGATCCCGGCCGAAACGACTCGAATTACACTTCGAGACCCGCCGACATGATCGCCACGATGCACACAGCAAATCGGACGACGTTGTATTTTTTCACAACCAGGACCGAAACCCTAGGCGGAACAAAATGGTCGTACGCGAAGTGAAATTTTTTGGCTCGAAATTTTACGAGCTTGTGCAGAACTTCTAGGCAATCATATCGGCAGGTGACACGAAGTGATTCGAGTTCGTTTGCCCCCCCCATTTTCTTTAACGAACGATAACTTTTTCTGAAAATAACAAGTGCCCCGATCCCGGCCGAAACGACTCGAATTACACTTCGAGACCCGCCGACATGATCGCCACGATGCACAGAGCAAATCGGACGACGTTCTATTTTTTCACAACCAGGACCGAAACCCTAGCCCGAACAAAATGGTCGCACGCGAAGTGAAATTTTTTGGCTCGAAATTTTACGAGCTTGTGCAGAACTTCTAGGCAATCATATCGGCAGGTGACACGAAGTGATTCGAGTTCGTTTGCCCCCCCATTTTCTTTAACGATCGATAACTTTTTCTGAAAATAACAAGTGCCCCGATCCCGGCCGAAACGACTCGAATTACACTTCGAGACCCGCCGACATGATCGCCACGATGCACAGAGCAAATCGGACGACGTTGTATTTTTTCACAACCAGGACCGAAACCCTAGCCCGAACAAAATGGTCGTACGCGAAGTGAAATTTTTTGGCTCGAAATTTTACGAGCTTGTGCAGAACTTCTAGGCAATCATATCGGCAGGTGACACGAAGTGATTCGAGTTCGTTTGCCCCCCCATTTTCCTTAACGAACGATAACTTTTTCTGAAAATAACAAGTGCCCCGATCCCGGCCTTAACGACTCGAATTACACTTCGAGACCCGCCGACATGATCGCCACGATGCACAGAGCAAATCGGACGACGTTGTATTTTTTCACAACTAGGACCGAAACCCTAGGCGGAACAAAATGGTCGTACGCGAAGTGAAATTTTTTGGCTCGAAATTTTACGACCTTGTGCAGAACTTCTAGGCAATCATATCGGCAGGTGACACGAAGTGATTCGAGTTCGTTTGCCCCCCCATTTTCTTTAACGAACGATAACTTTTTTTGAAAATAACAAGTGCCCCGATCCCGGCCGAAACGACTCGAATTACACTTCGGGACACGCCGACATGGTCGCCACGATGCACAGAGCAAATCGGACGACGTTCTATTTTTTCACAACCAGGACCGAAACCCTAGGCGGAACAAAATGGTCGTACGCGAAGTGAAATTTTTTGGCTCGAAATTTTACGAGCTTGTGCAGAACTTCTAGGCAATCATATCGGCAGGTGACACGAAGTGATTCGAGTTCGTTTGCCCCCCCATTTTCCTTAACGAACGATAACTTTTTCTGAAAATAACAAGTGCCCCGATCCCGGCCGCAACGACTCAAATTACACTTCGAGACCCGCCGACATGATCGCCACGATGCACAGAGCAAATCGGACGACGTTCTATTTTTTCACAACCAGGACCGAAACCCTAGCCCGAACAAAATGGTCGCACGCGAAGTGAAATTTTTTGGCTCGAAATTTTACGAGCTTGTGCAGAACTTCTAGGCAATCATATCGGCAGGTGACACGAAGTGATTCGAGTTCGTTTGCCCCCCCATTTTCCTTAACGAACGATAACTTTTTCTGAAAATAACAAGTGCCCCGATCCCGGCCGAAACGACTCAAATTACACTTCGAGACCCGCCGACATGATCGCCACGATGCACAGAGCAAATCGGACGACGTTCTATTTTTTCACAACCAGGACCGAAACCCTAGGCGGAACAAAATGGTCGTACGCGAAGTGAAATTTTTTGGCTCGAAATTTTACGAGCTTGTGCAGAACTTCTAGGCAATCATATCGGCAGGTGACACGAAGTGATTCGAGTTCGTTTGCCCCCCCATTTTCCTTAACGAACGATAACTTTTTCTGAAAATAACAAGTGCCCCGATCCCGGCCGAAACGACTCAAATTACACTTCGAGACCCGCCGACATGATCGCCACGATGCACAGAGCAAATCGGACGACGTTCTATTTTTTCACAACCAGGACCGAAACCCTAGCCCGAACAAAATGGTCGCACGCGAAGTGAAATTTTTTGGCTCGAAATTTTACGAGCTTGTGCAGAACTTCTAGGCAATCATATCGGCAGGTGATACGAAGTGATTCGAGTTCGTTTGCCCCCCCATTTTCTTTAACGAACGATAACTTTTTCTGAAAATAACAAGTGCCCCGATCCCGGCCGAAACGACTCGAATTACACTTCGAGACCCGCCGACATGATCGCCACGATGCACACAGCAAATCGGACGACGTATTTTTTCACAACCAGGACCGAAACCCTAGGCGGAACAAAATGGTCGTACGCGAAGTGAAATTTTTTGGCTCGAAATTTTACGAGCTTGTGCAGAACTTCTAGGCAATCATATCGGCAGGTGACACGAAGTGATTCGAGTTCGTTTGCCCCCCCCATTTTCTTTAACGAACGATAACTTTTTCTGAAAATAACAAGTGCTCCGATCCCGGCCGAAACGACTCGAATTACACTTCGAGACCCGCCGACATGATCGCCACGATGCACAGAGCAAATCGGACGACGTTCTATTTTTTCACAACCAGGACCGAAACCCTAGCCCGAACAAAATGGTCGCACGCGAAGTGAAATTTTTTGGCTCGAAATTTTACGAGCTTGTGCAGAACTTCTAGGCAATCATATCGGCAGGTGACACGAAGTGATTCGAGTTCGTTTGCCCCCCCATTTTCTTTAACGATCGATAACTTTTTCTGAAAATAACAAGTGCCCCGATCCCGGCCGAAACGACTCGAATTACACTTCGAGACCCGCCGACATGATCGCCACGATGCACAGAGCAAATCGGACGACGTTGTATTTTTTCACAACCAGGACCGAAACCCTAGCCCGAACAAAATGGTCGTACGCGAAGTGAAATTTTTTGGCTCGAAATTTTACGAGCTTGTGCAGAACTTCTAGGCAATCATATCGGCAGGTGACACGAAGTGATTCGAGTTCGTTTGCCCCCCCATTTTCCTTAACGAACGATAACTTTTTCTGAAAATAACAAGTGCCCCGATCCCGGCCTTAACGACTCGAATTACACTTCGAGACCCGCCGACATGATCGCCACGATGCACAGAGCAAATCGGACGACGTTGTATTTTTTCACAACTAGGACCGAAACCCTAGGCGGAACAAAATGGTCGTACGCGAAGTGAAATTTTTTGGCTCGAAATTTTACGACCTTGTGCAGAACTTCTAGGCAATCATATCGGCAGGTGACACGAAGTGATTCGAGTTCGTTTGCCCCCCCATTTTCTTTAACGAACGATAACTTTTTTTGAAAATAACAAGTGCCCCGATCCCGGCCGAAACGACTCGAATTACACTTCGGGACACGCCGACATGGTCGCCACGATGCACAGAGCAAATCGGACGACGTTCTATTTTTTCACAACCAGGACCGAAACCCTAGGCGGAACAAAATGGTCGTACGCGAAGTGAAATTTTTTGGCTCGAAATTTTACGAGCTTGTGCAGAACTTCTAGGCAATCATATCGGCAGGTGACACGAAGTGATTCGAGTTCGTTTGCCCCCCCATTTTCCTTAACGAACGATAACTTTTTCTGAAAATAACAAGTGCCCCGATCCCGGCCGCAACGACTCAAATTACACTTCGAGACCCGCCGACATGATCGCCACGATGCACAGAGCAAATCGGACGACGTTCTATTTTTTCACAACCAGGACCGAAACCCTAGCCCGAACAAAATGGTCGCACGCGAAGTGAAATTTTTTGGCTCGAAATTTTACGAGCTTGTGCAGAACTTCTAGGCAATCATATCGGCAGGTGACACGAAGTGATTCGAGTTCGTTTGCCCCCCCATTTTCCTTAACGAACGATAACTTTTTCTGAAAATAACAAGTGCCCCGATCCCGGCCGAAACGACTCAAATTACACTTCGAGACCCGCCGACATGATCGCCACGATGCACAGAGCAAATCGGACGACGTTCTATTTTTTCACAACCAGGACCGAAACCCTAGGCGGAACAAAATGGTCGTACGCGAAGTGAAATTTTTTGGCTCGAAATTTTACGAGCTTGTGCAGAACTTCTAGGCAATCATATCGGCAGGTGACACGAAGTGATTCGAGTTCGTTTGCCCCCCCATTTTCCTTAACGAACGATAACTTTTTCTGAAAATAACAAGTGCCCCGATCCCGGCCGAAACGACTCAAATTACACTTCGAGACCCGCCGACATGATCGCCACGATGCACAGAGCAAATCGGACGACGTTGTATTTTTTCACAACCAGGACCGAAACCCTAGCCCGAACAAAATGGTCGCACGCGAAGTGAAATTTTTTGGCTCGAAATTTTACGAGCTTGTGCAGAACTTCTAGGCAATCATATCGGCAGGTGATACGAAGTGATTCGAGTTCGTTTGCCCCCCCATTTTCTTTAACGAACGATAACTTTTTCTGAAAATAACAAGTGCCCCGATCCCGGCCGAAACGACTCGAATTACACTTCGAGACCCGCCGACATGATCGCCACGATGCACACAGCAAATCGGACGACGTATTTTTTCACAACCAGGACCGAAACCCTAGGCGGAACAAAATGGTCGTACGCGAAGTGAAATTTTTTGGCTCGAAATTTTACGAGCTTGTGCAGAACTTCTAGGCAATCATATCGGCAGGTGACACGAAGTGATTCGAGTTCGTTTGCCCCCCCCATTTTCTTTAACGAACGATAACTTTTTCTGAAAATAACAAGTGCTCCGATCCCGGCCGAAACGACTCGAATTACACTTCGAGACCCGCCGACATGATCGCCACGATGCACAGAGCAAATCGGACGACGTTCTATTTTTTCACAACCAGGACCGAAACCCTAGCCCGAACAAAATGGTCGCACGCGAAGTGAAATTTTTTGGCTCGAAATTTTACGAGCTTGTGCAGAACTTCTAGGCAATCATATCGGCAGGTGACACGAAGTGATTCGAGTTCGTTTGCCCCCCCATTTTCTTTAACGATCGATAACTTTTTCTGAAAATAACAAGTGCCCCGATCCCGGCCGAAACGACTCGAATTACACTTCGAGACCCGCCGACATGATCGCCACGATGCACAGAGCAAATCGGACGACGTTGTATTTTTTCACAACCAGGACCGAAACCCTAGCCCGAACAAAATGGTCGTACGCGAAGTGAAATTTTTTGGCTCGAAATTTTACGAGCTTGTGCAGAACTTCTAGGCAATCATATCGGCAGGTGACACGAAGTGATTCGAGTTCGTTTGCCCCCCCATTTTCCTTAACGAACGATAACTTTTTCTGAAAATAACAAGTGCCCCGATCCCGGCCTTAACGACTCGAATTACACTTCGAGACCCGCCGACATGATCGCCACGATGCACAGAGCAAATCGGACGACGTTGTATTTTTTCACAACTAGGACCGAAACCCTAGGCGGAACAAAATGGTCGTACGCGAAGTGAAATTTTTTGGCTCGAAATTTTACGACCTTGTGCAGAACTTCTAGGCAATCATATCGGCAGGTGACACGAAGTGATTCGAGTTCGTTTGCCCCCCCATTTTCTTTAACGAACGATAACTTTTTTTGAAAATAACAAGTGCCCCGATCCCGGCCGAAACGACTCGAATTACACTTCGGGACACGCCGACATGGTCGCCACGATGCACAGAGCAAATCGGACGACGTTCTATTTTTTCACAACCAGGACCGAAACCCTAGGCGGAACAAAATGGTCGTACGCGAAGTGAAATTTTTTGGCTCGAAATTTTACGAGCTTGTGCAGAACTTCTAGGCAATCATATCGGCAGGTGACACGAAGTGATTCGAGTTCGTTTGCCCCCCCATTTTCCTTAACGAACGATAACTTTTTCTGAAAATAACAAGTGCCCCGATCCCGGCCGCAACGACTCAAATTACACTTCGAGACCCGCCGACATGATCGCCACGATGCACAGAGCAAATCGGACGACGTTCTATTTTTTCACAACCAGGACCGAAACCCTAGCCCGAACAAAATGGTCGCACGCGAAGTGAAATTTTTTGGCTCGAAATTTTACGAGCTTGTGCAGAACTTCTAGGCAATCATATCGGCAGGTGACACGAAGTGATTCGAGTTCGTTTGCCCCCCCATTTTCCTTAACGAACGATAACTTTTTCTGAAAATAACAAGTGCCCCGATCCCGGCCGAAACGACTCAAATTACACTTCGAGACCCGCCGACATGATCGCCACGATGCACAGAGCAAATCGGACGACGTTCTATTTTTTCACAACCAGGACCGAAACCCTAGGCGGAACAAAATGGTCGTACGCGAAGTGAAATTTTTTGGCTCGAAATTTTACGAGCTTGTGCAGAACTTCTAGGCAATCATATCGGCAGGTGACACGAAGTGATTCGAGTTCGTTTGCCCCCCCATTTTCCTTAACGAACGATAACTTTTTCTGAAAATAACAAGTGCCCCGATCCCGGCCGAAACGACTCAAATTACACTTCGAGACCCGCCGACATGATCGCCACGATGCACAGAGCAAATCGGACGACGTTCTATTTTTTCACAACCAGGACCGAAACCCTAGCCCGAACAAAATGGTCGCACGCGAAGTGAAATTTTTTGGCTCGAAATTTTACGAGCTTGTGCAGAACTTCTAGGCAATCATATCGGCAGGTGATACGAAGTGATTCGAGTTCGTTTGCCCCCCCATTTTCTTTAACGAACGATAACTTTTTCTGAAAATAACAAGTGCCCCGATCCCGGCCGAAACGACTCGAATTACACTTCGAGACCCGCCGACATGATCGCCACGATGCACACAGCAAATCGGACGACGTATTTTTTCACAACCAGGACCGAAACCCTAGGCGGAACAAAATGGTCGTACGCGAAGTGAAATTTTTTGGCTCGAAATTTTACGAGCTTGTGCAGAACTTCTAGGCAATCATATCGGTAGGTGACACGAAGTGATTCGAGTTCGTTTGCCCCCCCATTTTCTTTAACGATCGATAACTTTTTCTGAAAATAACAAGTGCCCCGATCCCGGCCGAAACGACTCGAATTACACTTCGAGACCCGCCGACATGATCGCCACGATGCACAGAGCAAATCGGACGACGTTGTATTTTTTCACAACCAGGACCGAAACCCTAGCCCGAACAAAATGGTCGTACGCGAAGTGAAATTTTTTGGCTCGAAATTTTACGAGCTTGTGCAGAACTTCTAGGCAATCATATCGGCAGGTGACACGAAGTGATTCGAGTTCGTTTGCCCCCCCATTTTCTTTAACGAACGATAACTTTTTCTGAAAATAACAAGTGCCCCGATCCCGGCCGAAACGACTCGAATTACACTTCGAGACCCGCCGACATGATCGCCACGATGCACAGAGCAAATCGGACGACGTTGTATTTTTTCACAACCAGGACCGAAACCCTAGCCCGAACAAAATGGTCGTACGCGAAGTGAAATTTTTTGGCTCGAAATTTTACGAGCTTGTGCAGAACTTCTAGGCAATCATATCGGCAGGTGACACGAAGTGATTCGAGTTCGTTTGCCCCCCCATTTTCCTTAACGAACGATAACTTTTTCTGAAAATAACAAGTGCCCCGATCCCGGCCTTAACGACTCGAATTACACTTCGAGACCCGCCGACATGATCGCCACGATGCACAGAGCAAATCGGACGACGTTGTATTTTTTCACAACCAGGACCGAAACCCTAGGCGGAACAAAATGGTCGTACGCGAAGTGAAATTTTTTGGCTCGAAATTTTACGACCTTGTGCAGAACTTCTAGGCAATCATATCGGCAGGTGACACGAAGTGATTCGAGTTCGTTTGCCTCCCCATTTTCCTTAACGAACGATAACTTTTTTTGAAAATAACAAGTGCCCCGATCCCGGCCAAAACGACTCGAATTACACTTCGGGACCCGCCGACATGGTCGCCACGATGCACAAAGCAAATCGGACGACGTTCTATTTTTTCACAACCAGGACCGAAACCCTAGGCGGAACAAAATGGTCGTACGCGAAGTGAAATTTTTTGGCTCGAAATTTTACGAGCTTGTGCAGAACTTCGAGGCAATCATATCGGCAGGTGACACGAAGTGATTCGAGTTCGTTTGCCCCCCCATTTTCTTTAACGAACGATAACTTTTTCTGAAAATAACAAGTGCCCCGATCCCGGCCGAAACGACTCGAATTACACTTCGAGACCCGCCGACATGATCGCCACGATGCACAGAGCAAATCGGACGACGTTGTATTTTTTCACAACCAGGACCGAAACCCTAGCCCGAACAAAATGGTCGTACGCGAAGTGAAATTTTTTGGCTCGAAATTTTACGAGCTTGTGCAGAACTTCTAGGCAATCATATCGGCAGGTGACACGAAGTGATTCGAGTTCGTTTGCCCCCCCATTTTCCTTAACGAACGATAACTTTTTCTGAAAATAACAAGTGCCCCGATCCCGGCCGAAACGACTCAAATTACACTTCGAGAGCCGCCGACATGATCGCCACGATGCACAGAGCAAATCGGACGACGTTCTATTTTTTCACAACCAGGACCGAAACCCTAGCCCGAACAAAATGGTCGCACGCGAAGTGAAATTTTTTGGCTCGAAATTTTACGAGCTTGTGCAGAACTTCTAGGCAATCATATCGGCAGGTGACACGAAGTGATTCGAGTTCGTTTGCCCCCCCATTTTCTTTAACGAACGATAACTTTTTCTGAAAATAACAAGTGCCCCGATCCCGGCCGAAACGACTCGAATTACACTTCGAGACCCGCCGACATGATCGCCACGATGCACACAGCAAATCGGACGACGTTGTATTTTTTCACAACCAGGACCGAAACCCTAGGCGGAACAAAATGGTCGTACGCGAAGTGAAATTTTTTGGCTCGAAATTTTACGAGCTTGTGCAGAACTTCTAGGCAATCATATCGGCAGGTGACACGAAGTGATTCGAGTTCGTTTGCCCCCCCATTTTCCTTAACGAACGATAACTTTTTCTGAAAATAACAAGTGCCCCGATCCCGGCCGAAACGACTCGAATTACACTTCGAGACCCGCCGACATGATCGCCACGATGCACAGAGCAAATCGGACGACGTTGTATTTTTTTACAACCAGGACCGAAACCCTAGGCGGAACAAAATGGTCGTACGCGAAGTGAAATTTTTTGGCTCGAAATTTTACGAGCTTGTGCAGAACTTCTAGGCAATCATATCGGCAGGTGACACGAAGTGATTCGAGTTCGTTTGCCCCCCCATTTTCTTTAACGAACGATAACTTTTTCTGAAAATAACAAGTGCCCCGATCCCGGCCGAAACGACTCGAATTACACTTCGAGACCCGCCGACATGATCGCCACGATGCACAGAGCAAATCGGACGACGTTGTATTTTTTCACAACCAGGACCGAAACCCTAGCCCGAACAAAATGGTCGTACGCGAGGTGAAATTTTTTGGCTCGAAATTTTACGAGCTTGTGCAGAACTTCTAGGCAATCATATCGGCAGGTGACACGAAGTGATTCGAGTTCGTTTGCCCCCCCATTTTCCTTAACGAACGATAACTTTTTCTGAAAATAACAAGTGGCCCGATCCCGGCCTTAACGACTCGAATTACACTTCGAGACCCGCCGACATGATCGCCACGATGCACAGAGCAAATCGGACGACGTTGTATTTTTTCACAACTAGGACCGAAACCCTAGGCGGAACAAAATGGTCGTACGCGAAGTGAAATTTTTTGGCTCGAAATTTTACGAGCTTGTGCAGAACTTCTAGGCAATCATATCGGCAGGTGACACGAAGTGATTCGAGTTCGTTTGCCCCCCCATTTTCCTTAACGAACGATAACTTTTTCTGAAAATAACAAGTGCCCCGATCCCGGCCGAAACGACTCGAATTACACTTCGAGACCCGCCGACATGATCGCCACGATGCACAGAGCAAATCGGACAACGTTGTATTTTTTTACAACCAGGACCGAAACCCTAGGCGGAACAAAATGGTCGTACGCGAAGTGAAATTTTTTGGCTCGAAATTTTACGAGCTTGTGCAGAACTTCTAGGCAATCATATCGGCAGGTGACACGAAGTGATTCGAGTTCGTTTGCCCCCCCATTTTCCTTAACGAACGATAACTTTTTCTGAAAATAACAAGTGCCCCGATCCCGGCCGAAACGACTCGAATTACACTTCGAGACCCGCCGACATGGTCGCCACGATGCACAGAGCAAATCGGACGACGTTGTATTTTTTTACAACCAGGACCGAAACCCTAGGCGGAACAAAATGGTCGTACGCGAAGTGAAATTTTTTGGCTCGAAATTTTACGAGCTTGTGCAGAACTTCTAGGCAATCATATCGGCAGGTGACACGAAGTGATTCGAGTTCGTTTGCCCCCCCATTTTCTTTAACGAACGATAACTTTTTCTGAAAATAACAAGTGCCCCGATCCCGGCCGAAACGACTCGAATTACACTTCGAGACCCGCCGACATGATCGCCACGATGCACACAGCAAATCGGACGACGTTGTATTTTTTCACAACCAGGACCGAAACCCTAGCCCGAACAAAATGGTCGTACGCGAAGTGAAATTTTTTGGCTCAAAATTTTACGAGCTTGTGCAGAACTTCTAGGCAATCATATCGGCAGGTGACACGAAGTGATTCGAGTTCGTTTGCCCCCCCATTTTCCTTAACGAACGATAACTTTTTCTGAAAATAACAAGTGCCCCGATCCCGGCCGAAACGACTCAAATTACACTTCGAGACCCGCCGACATGATCGCCACGATGCACAGAGCAAATCGGACGACGTTGTATTTTTTTACAACCAGGACCGAAACCCTAGGCGGAACAAAATGGTCGTACGCGACGTGAAATTTTTTGGCTCGAAATTTTACGAGCTTGTGCAGAACTTCTAGGCAATCATATCGGCAGGTGACACGAAGTGATTCGAGTTCGTTTGCCCCCCCATTTTCTTTAAGGAACGATAACTTTTTCTGAAAATAACAAGTGCCCCGATCCCGGCCGAAACGACTCGAATTACACTTCGAGACCCGCCGACATGATCGCCACGATGCACACAGCAAATCGGACGAAATTGTATTTTTTCACAACCAGGACCGAAACCCTAGGCGGAACAAAATGGTCGTACGCGAAGTGAAATTTTTTGGCTCGAAATTTTACGAGCTTGTGCAGAACTTCTAGGCAATCATATCGGCAGGTGACACGAAGTGATTCGAGTTCGTTTGCCCCCCCATTTTCCTTAACGAACGATAACTTTTTCTGAAAATAACAAGTGCCCCGATCCCGGCCGAAACGACTCGAATTACACTTCGAGACCCGCCGACATGGTCGCCACGATGCACAGAGCAAATCGGACGACGTTGTATTTTTTTACAACCAGGACCGAAACCCTAGGCGGAACAAAATGGTCGTACGCGAAGTGAAATTTTTTGGCTCGAAATTTTACGAGCTTGTGCAGAACTTCTAGGCAATCATATCGGCAGGTGACACGAAGTGATTCGAGTTCGTTTGCCCCCCCATTTTCTTTAACGAACGATAACTTTTTCTGAAAATAACAAGTGCCCCGATCCCGGCCGAAACGACTCGAATTACACTTCGAGACCCGCCGACATGATCGCCACGATGCAAACAGCAAATCGGACGACGTTGTATTTTTTCACAACCAGGACCGAAACCCTAGCCCGAGCAAAATGGTCGTACGCGAAGTGAAATTTTTTGGCTCAAAATTTTACGAGCTTGTGCAGAACTTCTAGGCAATCATATCGGCAGGTGACACGAAGTGATTCGAGTTCGTTTGCCCCCCCATTTTGTTTAACGAACGATAACTTTTTCTGAAAATAACAAGTGCCCCGATCCCGGCCGAAACGACTCGAATTACACTTCGAGACCCGCCGACATGATCGCCACGATGCACAGAGCAAATCGGACGACGTTGTATTTTTTCACAACCAGGACCGAAACCCTAGCCCGAACAAAATGGTCGTACGCGAGGTGAAATTTTTTTCCTCGAAATTTTACGAGCTTGTGCAGAACTTCTAGGCAATCATATCGGCAGGTGACACGAAGTGATTCGAGTTCGTTTGCCCCCCCATTTTCCTTAACGAACGATAACTTTTTCTGAAAATAACAAGTGGCCCGATCCCGGCCTTAACGACTCGAATTACACTTCGAGACCCGCCGACATGATCGCCACGATGCACAGAGCAAATCGGACGACGTTGTATTTTTTCACAACTAGGACCGAAACCCTAGGCGGAACAAAATGGTCGTACGCGAAGTGAAATTTTTTGGCTCGAAATTTTACGAGCTTGTGCAGAACTTCTAGGCAATCATATCGGCAGGTGACACGAAGTGATTCGAGTTCGTTTGCCCCCCCATTTTCCTTAACGAACGATAACTTTTTCTGAAAATAACAAGTGCCCCGATCCCGGCCGAAACGACTCGAATTACACTTCGAGACCCGCCGACATGATCGCCACGATGCACAGAGCAAATCGGACGACGTTGTATTTTTTTACAACCAGGACCGAAACCCTAGGCGGAACAAAATGGTCGTACATGAAGTGAAATTTTTTGTCTCGAAATTTTACGAGCTTGTGCAGAACTTCTAGGCAATCATATCGGCAGGTGACACGAAGTGATTCGAGTTCGTTTGCCCCCCCATTTTCCTTAACGAACGATAACTTTTTCTGAAAATAACAAGTGCCCCGATCCCGGCCGAAACGACTCAAATTACACTTCGAGACCCGCCGACATGATCGCCACGATGCACAGAGCAAATCGGACGACGTTGTATTTTTTCACAACCAGGACCGAAACCCTAGCCCGAACAAAATGGTCGTACGCGAGGTGAAATTTTTTGGCTCGAAATTTTACGAGCTTGTGCAGAACTTCTAGGCAATCATATCGGCAGGTGACACGAAGTGATTCGAGTTCGTTTGCCCCCCCATTTTCCTTAACGAACGATAACTTTTTCTGAAAATAACAAGTGCCCCGATCCCGGCCGAAACGACTCGAATTACACTTCGGGACCCGCCGACTTGGTCGCCACGATGCACAGAGCAAATCGGACGACGTTCTATTTTTTCACAACCAGGACCGAAACCCTAGGCGGAACAAAATGGTCGTACGGGAAGTGAAATTTTTTGGCTCGAAATTTTACGAGCTTGTGCAGAACTTCTAGGCAATCATATCGGCAGGTGACACGAAGTGATTCGAGTTCGTTTGCCCCCCCATTTTCTTTAACGAACGATAACTTTTTCTGAAAATAACAAGTGCCCCGATCCCGGCCGAAACGACTCGAATTACACTTCGAGACCCGCCGACATGATCGCCACGATGCACAGAGCAAATCGGACGACATTGTATTTTTTCACAACCAGGACCGAAACCCTAGCCCGAACAAAATGGTCGTACGCGAGGTGAAATTTTTTGGCTCGAAATTTTACGAGCTTGTGCAGAACTTCTAGGCAATCATATCGGCAGGTGACACGAAGTGATTCGAGTTCGTTTGCCCCCCCATTTTCCTTAACGAACGATAACTTTTTCTGAAAATAACAAGTGCCCCGATCCCGGCCGAAACGACTCGAATTACACTTCGGGACCCGCCGACATGGTCGCCACGATGCACAGAGCAAATCGGACGACGTTCTATTTTTTCACAACCAGGACCGAGACCCTAGGCGGAACAAAATGGTCGTACGCGAAGTGAAATTTTTTGGCTCGAAATTTTACGAGCTTGTGCAGAACTTCTAGGCAATCATATCGGCAGGTGACACGAAGTGATTCGAGTTCGTTTGCCCCCCCATTTTCTTTAACGAACGATAACTTTTTCTGAAAATAACAAGTGCCCCGATCCCGGCCGAAACGACTCGAATTACACTTCGAGACCCGCCGACATGGTCGCCACGATGCACAGAGCAAATCGGACGACGTTGTATTTTTTCACAACCAGGACCGAAACCCTAGCCCGAACAAAATGGTCGTACGCGAAGTGAAATTTTTTGGCTCGAAATTTTACGAGCTTGTGCAGAACTTCTAGGCAATCATATCGGCAGGTGACACGAAGTGATTCGAGTTCGTTTGCCCCCCCATTTTCCTTAACGAACGATAACTTTTTCTGAAAATAACAAGTGCCCCGATCCCGGCCGAAACGACTCGAATTACACTTCGAGACCCGCCGACATGATCGCCACGATGCACAGAGCAAATCGGACGACGTTCTATTTTTTCACAACCAGGACCGAAACCCTAGGCGGAACAAAATGGTCGTACGCGAAGTGAAATTTTTTGGCTCGAAATTTTACGAGCTTGTGCAGAACTTCTAGGCAATCATATCGGCAGGTGACACGAAGTGGTTCGAGTTCGTTTGCCCCCCCATTTTCTTTAACGAACGATAACTTTTTCTGAAAATAACAAGTGCCCCGATCCCGGCCGAAACGACTCGAATTACACTTCGAGACCCGCCGACATGATCGCCACGATGCACAGAGCAAATCGGACGACGTTGTATTTTTTCACAACCAGGACCGAAACCCTAGCCCGAACAAAATGGTCGTACGCGAGGTGAAATTTTTTGGCTCGAAATTTTACGAGCTTGTGCAGAACTTCTAGGCAATCATATCGGCAGGTGACACGAAGTGATTCGAGTTCGTTTGCCCCCCCATTTTCCTTAACGAACGATAACTTTTTCTGAAAATAACAAGTGCCCCGATCCCGGCCGAAACGACTCGAATTACACTTCGGGACCCGCCGACATGGTCGCCACGATGCACAGAGCAAATCGGACGACGTTCTATTTTTTCACAACCAGGACCGAAACCCTAGGCGGAACAAAATGGTCGTACGCGAAGTGAAATTTTTTGGCTCGAAATTTTACGAGCTTGTGCAGAACTTCTAGGCAATCATATCGGCAGGTGACACGAAGTGATTCGAGTTCGTTTGCCCCCCCATTTTCTTTAACGAACGATAACTTTTTCTGAAAATAACAAGTGCCCCGATCCCGGCCGAAACGACTCGAATTACACTTCGAGACCCGCCGACATGATCGCCACGATGCACAGAGCAAATCGGACGACGTTGTATTTTTTCACAACCAGGACCGAAACCCTAGCCCGAACAAAATGGTCGTACGCGAGGTGAAATTTTTTTCCTCGAAATTTTACGAGCTTGTGCAGAACTTCTAGGCAATCATATCGGCAGGTGACACGAAGTGATTCGAGTTCGTTTGCCCCCCCATTTTCCTTAACGAACGATAACTTTTTCTGAAAATAACAAGTGGCCCGATCCCGGCCTTAACGACTCGAATTACACTTCGAGACCCGCCGACATGATCGCCACGATGCACAGAGCAAATCGGACGACGTTGTATTTTTTCACAACTAGGACCGAAACCCTAGGCGGAACAAAATGGTCGTACGCGAAGTGAAATTTTTTGGCTCGAAATTTTACGAGCTTGTGCAGAACTTCTAGGCAATCATATCGGCAGGTGACACGAAGTGATTCGAGTTCGTTTGCCCCCCCATTTTCCTTAACGAACGATAACTTTTTCTGAAAATAACAAGTGCCCCGATCCCGGCCGAAACGACTCGAATTACACTTCGAGACCCGCCGACATGATCGCCACGATGCACAGAGCAAATCGGACGACGTTGTATTTTTTTACAACCAGGACCGAAACCTTAGGCGGAACAAAATGGTCGTACGCGAAGTGAAATTTTTTGTCTCGAAATTTTACGAGCTTGTGCAGAACTTCTAGGCAATCATATCGGCAGGTGACACGAAGTGATTCGAGTTCGTTTGCCCCCCCATTTTCTTTAACGAACGATAACTTTTTCTGAAAATAACAAGTTCCCCGATCCCGGCCGAAACGACTCGAATTACACTTCGAGACCCGCCGACATGATCGCCACGATGCACAGAGCAAATCGGACGACGTTGTATTTTTTCACAACCAGGACCGAAACCCTAGCCCGAACAAAATGGTCGTACGCGAGGTGAAATTTTTTGGCTCGAAATTTTACGAGCTTGTGCAGAACTTCTAGGCAATCATATCGGCAGGTGACACGAAGTGATTCGAGTTCGTTTGCCCCCCCATTTTCCTTAACGAACGATAACTTTTTCTGAAAATAACAAGTGCCCCGATCCCGGCCTTAACGACTCGAATTACACTTCGAGACCCGCCGACATGATCGCCACGATGCACAGAGCAAATCGGACGACGTTCTATTTTTTCACAACCAGGACCGAAACCCTAGGCGGAACAAAATGGTCGTACGCGAAGTGAAATTTTTTGGCTCGAAATTTTACGAGCTTGTGCAGAACTTCTAGGCAATCATATCGGCAGGTGACACGAAGTGATTCGAGTTCGTTTGCCCCCCCATTTTGTTTAACGAACGATAACTTTTTCTGAAAATAACAAGTGCCCCGATCCCGGCCGAAACGACTCGAATTACACTTCGAGACCCGCCGACATGATCGCCACGATGCACAGAGCAAATCGGACGACGTTCTATTTTTTCACAACCAGGACCGAAACCCTAGGCGGAACAAAATGGTCGTACGCGAAGTGAAATTTTTTGGCTCGAAATTTTACGAGCTTGTGCAGAACTTCTAGGCAATCATATCGGCAGGTGACACGAAGTGATTCGAGTTCGTTTGCCCCCCCATTTTCTTTAACGAACGATAACTTTTTCTGAAAATAACAAGTGCCCCGATCCCGGCCGAAACTACTCGAATTACACTTCGAGACCCGCCGACATGATCGCCACGATGCACAGAGCAAATCGGACGACATTGTATTTTTTCACAACCAGGACCGAAACCCTAGCCCGAACAAAATGGTCGTACGCGAAGTGAAATTTTTTGGCTCGAAATTTTACGAGCTTGTGCAGAACTTCTAGGCAATCATATCGGCAGGTGACACGAAGTGATTCGAGTTCGTTTGCCCCCCCATTTTCCTTAACGAACGATAACTTTTTCTGAAAATAACAAGTGCCCCGATCCCGGCCGAAACGACTCAAATTACACTTCGAGACCCGCCGACATGATCGCCACGATGCACAGAGCAAATCGGACGACGTTGTATTTTTTCACAACCAGGACCGAAACCCTAGCCCGAACAAAATGGTCGTACGCGAGGTGAAATTTTTTGGCTCGAAATTTTACGAGCTTGTGCAGAACTTCTAGGCAATCATATCGGCAGGTGACACGAAGTGATTCGAGTTCGTTTGCCCCCCCATTTTCCTTAACGAACGATAACTTTTTCTGAAAATAACAAGTGCCCCGATCCCGGCCGAAACGACTCGAATTACACTTCGGGACCCGCCGACATGGTCGCCACGATGCACAGAGCAAATCGGACGACGTTCTATTTTTTCACAACCAGGACCGAAACCCTAGGCGGAACAAAATGGTCGTACGCGAAGTGAAATTTTTTGTCTCGAAATTTTACGAGCTTGTGCAGAACTTCTAGGCAATCATATCGGCAGGTGACACGAAGTGATTCGAGTTCGTTTGCCCCCCCATTTTCTTTAACGAACGATAACTTTTTCTGAAAATAACAAGTGCCCCGATCCCGGCCGAAACGACTCGAATTACACTTCGAGACCCGCCGACATGATCGCCACGATGCACAGAGCAAATCGGACGACGTTGTATTTTTTCACAACCAGGACCGAAACCCTAGCCCGAACAAAATGGTCGTACGCGAGGTGAAATTTTTTGGCTCGAAATTTTACGAGCTTGTGCAGAACTTCTAGGCAATCATATCGGCAGGTGACACGAAGTGATTCGAGTTCGTTTGCCCCCCCATTTTCCTTAACGAACGATAACTTTTTCTGAAAATAACAAGTGCCCCGATCCCGGCCTTAACGACTCGAATTACACTTCGAGACCCGCCGACATGATCGCCACGATGCACAGAGCAAATCGGACGACGTTCTATTTTTTCACAACCAGGACCGAAACCCTAGGCGGAACAAAATGGTCGTACGCGAAGTGAAATTTTTTGGCTCGAAATTTTACGAGCTTGTGCAGAACTTCTAGGCAATCATATCGGCAGGTGACACGAAGTGATTCGAGTTCGTTTGCCCCCCCATTTTGTTTAACGAACGATAACTTTTTCTGAAAATAACAAGTGCCCCGATCCCGGCCGAAACGACTCGAATTACACTTCGAGACCCGCCGACATGATCGCCACGATGCACAGAGCAAATCGGACGACGTTCTATTTTTTCACAACCAGGACCGAAACCCTAGGCGGAACAAAATGGTCGTACGCGAAGTGAAATTTTTTGGCTCGAAATTTTACGAGCTTGTGCAGAACTTCTAGGCAATCATATCGGCAGGTGACACGAAGTGATTCGAGTTCGTTTGCCCCCCCATTTTCTTTAACGAACGATAACTTTTTCTGAAAATAACAAGTGCCCCGATCCCGGCCGAAACTACTCGAATTACACTTCGAGACCCGCCGACATGATCGCCACGATGCACAGAGCAAATCGGACGACATTGTATTTTTTCACAACCAGGACCGAAACCCTAGCCCGAACAAAATGGTCGTACGCGAAGTGAAATTTTTTGGCTCGAAATTTTACGAGCTTGTGCAGAACTTCTAGGCAATCATATCGGCAGGTGACACGAAGTGATTCGAGTTCGTTTGCCCCCCCATTTTCCTTAACGAACGATAACTTTTTCTGAAAATAACAAGTGCCCCGATCCCGGCCTTAACGACTCGAATTACACTTCGAGACCCGCCGACATGATCGCCACGATGCACAGAGCAAATCGGACGACGTTCTATTTTTTCACAACCAGGACCGAAACCCTAGGCGGAACAAAATGGTCGTACGCGAAGTGAAATTTTTTGGCTCGAAATTTTACGAGCTTGTGCAGAACTTCTAGGCAATCATATCGGCAGGTGACACGAAGTGATTCGAGTTCGTTTGCCCCCCCATTTTGTTTAACGAACGATAACTTTTTCTGAAAATAACAAGTGCCCCGATCCCGGCCGAAACGACTCGAATTACACTTCGAGACCCGCCGACATGATCGCCACGATGCACAGAGCAAATCGGACGACGTTCTATTTTTTCACAACCAGGACCGAAACCCTAGGCGGAACAAAATGGTCGTACGCGAAGTGAAATTTTTTGGCTCGAAATTTTACGAGCTTGTGCAGAACTTCTAGGCAATCATATCGGCAGGTGACACGAAGTGATTCGAGTTCGTTTGCCCCCCCATTTTCTTTAACGAACGATAACTTTTTCTGAAAATAACAAGTGCCCCGATCCCGGCCGAAACTACTCGAATTACACTTCGAGACCCGCCGACATGATCGCCACGATGCACAGAGCAAATCGGACGACATTGTATTTTTTCACAACCAGGACCGAAACCCTAGCCCGAACAAAATGGTCGTACGCGAAGTGAAATTTTTTGGCTCGAAATTTTACGAGCTTGTGCAGAACTTCTAGGCAATCATATCGGCAGGTGACACGAAGTGATTCGAGTTCGTTTGCCCCCCCATTTTCCTTAACGAACGATAACTTTTTCTGAAAATAACAAGTGCCCCGATCCCGGCCGAAACGACTCAAATTACACTTCGAGACCCGCCGACATGATCGCCACGATGCACAGAGCAAATCGGACGACGTTGTATTTTTTCACAACCAGGACCGAAACCCTAGCCCGAACAAAATGGTCGTACGCGAGGTGAAATTTTTTGGCTCGAAATTTTACGAGCTTGTGCAGAACTTCTAGGCAATCATATCGGCAGGTGACACGAAGTGATTCGAGTTCGTTTGCCCCCCCATTTTCCTTAACGAACGATAACTTTTTCTGAAAATAACAAGTGCCCCGATCCCGGCCGAAACGACTCGAATTACACTTCGGGACCCGCCGACATGGTCGCCACGATGCACAGAGCAAATCGGACGACGTTCTATTTTTTCACAACCAGGACCGAAACCCTAGGCGGAACAAAATGGTCGTACGCGAAGTGAAATTTTTTGTCTCGAAATTTTACGAGCTTGTGCAGAACTTCTAGGCAATCATATCGGCAGGTGACACGAAGTGATTCGAGTTCGTTTGCCCCCCCATTTTCTTTAACGAACGATAACTTTTTCTGAAAATAACAAGTGCCCCGATCCCGGCCGAAACGACTCGAATTACACTTCGAGACCCGCCGACATGATCGCCACGATGCACAGAGCAAATCGGACGACGTTGTATTTTTTCACAACCAGGACCGAAACCCTAGCCCGAACAAAATGGTCGTACGCGAGGTGAAATTTTTTGGCTCGAAATTTTACGAGCTTGTGCAGAACTTCTAGGCAATCATATCGGCAGGTGACACGAAGTGATTCGAGTTCGTTTGCCCCCCCATTTTCCTTAACGAACGATAACTTTTTCTGAAAATAACAAGTGCCCCGATCCCGGCCTTAACGACTCGAATTACACTTCGAGACCCGCCGACATGATCGCCACGATGCACAGAGCAAATCGGACGACGTTCTATTTTTTCACAACCAGGACCGAAACCCTAGGCGGAACAAAATGGTCGTACGCGAAGTGAAATTTTTTGGCTCGAAATTTTACGAGCTTGTGCAGAACTTCTAGGCAATCATATCGGCAGGTGACACGAAGTGATTCGAGTTCGTTTGCCCCCCCATTTTGTTTAACGAACGATAACTTTTTCTGAAAATAACAAGTGCCCCGATCCCGGCCGAAACGACTCGAATTACACTTCGAGACCCGCCGACATGATCGCCACGATGCACAGAGCAAATCGGACGACGTTCTATTTTTTCACAACCAGGACCGAAACCCTAGGCGGAACAAAATGGTCGTACGCGAAGTTGAATTTTTTGGCTCGAAATTTTACGAGCTTGTGCAGAACTTCTAGGCAATCATATCGGCAGGTGACACGAAGTGATTCGAGTTCGTTTGCCCCCCCATTTTCTTTAACGAACGATAACTTTTTCTGAAAATAACAAGTGCCCCGATCCCGGCCGAAACTACTCGAATTACACTTCGAGACCCGCCGACATGATCGCCACGATGCACAGAGCAAATCGGACGACATTGTATTTTTTCACAACCAGGACCGAAACCCTAGCCCGAACAAAATGGTCGTACGCGAGGTGAAATTTTTTGGCTCGAAATTTTACGAGCTTGTGCAGAACTTCTAGGCAATCATATCGGCAGGTGACACGAAGTGATTCGAGTTCGTTTGCCCCCCCATTTTGTTTAACGAACGATAACTTTTTCTGAAAATAACAAGTGCCCCGATCCCGGCCGAAACGACTCGAATTACACTTCGAGACCCGCCGACATGATCGCCACGATGCACAGAGCAAATCGGACGACATTGTATTTTTTCACAACCAGGACCGAAACCCTAGCCCGAACAAAATGGTCGTACGCGAGGTGAAATTTTTTGGCTCGAAATTTTACGAGCTTGTGCAGAACTTCTAGGCAATCATATCGGCAGGTGACACGAAGTGATTCGAGTTCGTTTGCCCCCCCATTTTCCTTAACGAACGATAACTTTTTCTGAAAATAACAAGTGCCCCGATCCCGGCCGAAACGACTCGAATTACACTTCGGGACCCGCCGACATGGTCGCCACGATGCACAGAGCAAATCGGACGACGTTCTATTTTTTCACAACCAGGACCGAAACCCTAGTTGGAACAAAATGGTCGTACGCGAAGTGAAATTTTTTGGCTCGAAATTTTACGAGCTTGTGCAGAACTTCTAGGCAATCATATCGGCAGGTGACACGAAGTGATTCGAGTTCGTTTGCCCCCCCATTTTCTTTAACGAACGATAACTTTTTCTGAAAATAACAAGTGCCCCGATCCCGGCCGAAACGACTCGAATTACACTTCGAGACCCGCCGACATGATCGCCACGATGCACAGAGCAAATCGGACGACGTTGTATTTTTTCACAACCAGGACCGAAACCCTAGCCCGAACAAAATGGTCGTACGCGAGGTGAAATTTTTTGGCTCGAAATTTTACGAGCTTGTGCAGAACTTCTAGGCAATCATATCGGCAGGTGACACGAAGTGATTCGAGTTCGTTTGCCCCCCCATTTTCCTTAACGAACGATAACTTTTTCTGAAAATAACAAGTGCCCCGATCCCGGCCGAAACGACTCGAATTACACTTCGGGACCCGCCGACATGGTCGCCACGATGCACAGAGCAAATCGGACGACGTTCTATTTTTTCACAACCAGGACCGAAACCCTAGGCGGAACAAAATGGTCGTACGCGAAGTGAAATTTTTTGGCTCGAAATTTTACGAGCTTGTGCAGAACTTCTAGGCAATCATATCGGCAGGTGACACGAAGTGATTCGAGTTCGTTTGCCCCCCCATTTTCTTTAACGAACGATAACTTTTTCTGAAAATAACAAGTGCCCCGATCCCGGCCGAAACGACTCGAATTACACTTCGAGACCCGCCGACATGATCGCCACGATGCACAGAGCAAATCGGACGACGTTGTATTTTTTCACAACCAGGACCGAAACCCTAGCCCGAACAAAATGGTCGTACGCGAGGTGAAATTTTTTTCCTCGAAATTTTACGAGCTTGTGCAGAACTTCTAGGCAATCATATCGGCAGGTGACACGAAGTGATTCGAGTTCGTTTGCCCCCCCATTTTCCTTAACGAACGATAACTTTTTCTGAAAATAACAAGTGGCCCGATCCCGGCCTTAACGACTCGAATTACACTTCGAGACCCGCCGACATGATCGCCACGATGCACAGAGCAAATCGGACGACGTTGTATTTTTTCACAACTAGGACCGAAACCCTAGGCGGAACAAAATGGTCGTACGCGAAGTGAAATTTTTTGGCTCGAAATTTTACGAGCTTGTGCAGAACTTCTAGGCAATCATATCGGCAGGTGACACGAAGTGATTCGAGTTCGTTTGCCCCCCCATTTTCCTTAACGAACGATAACTTTTTCTGAAAATAACAAGTGCCCCGATCCCGGCCGAAACGACTCGAATTACACTTCGAGACCCGCCGACATGATCGCCACGATGCACAGAGCAAATCGGACGACGTTGTATTTTTTTACAACCAGGACCGAAACCTTAGGCGGAACAAAATGGTCGTACGCGAAGTGAAATTTTTTGTCTCGAAATTTTACGAGCTTGTGCAGAACTTCTAGGCAATCATATCGGCAGGTGACACGAAGTGATTCGAGTTCGTTTGCCCCCCCATTTTCTTTAACGAACGATAACTTTTTCTGAAAATAACAAGTTCCCCGATCCCGGCCGAAACGACTCGAATTACACTTCGAGACCCGCCGACATGATCGCCACGATGCACAGAGCAAATCGGACGACGTTGTATTTTTTCACAACCAGGACCGAAACCCTAGCCCGAACAAAATGGTCGTACGCGAGGTGAAATTTTTTGGCTCGAAATTTTACGAGCTTGTGCAGAACTTCTAGGCAATCATATCGGCAGGTGACACGAAGTGATTCGAGTTCGTTTGCCCCCCCATTTTCCTTAACGAACGATAACTTTTTCTGAAAATAACAAGTGCCCCGATCCCGGCCTTAACGACTCGAATTACACTTCGAGACCCGCCGACATGATCGCCACGATGCACAGAGCAAATCGGACGACGTTCTATTTTTTCACAACCAGGACCGAAACCCTAGGCGGAACAAAATGGTCGTACGCGAAGTGAAATTTTTTGGCTCGAAATTTTACGAGCTTGTGCAGAACTTCTAGGCAATCATATCGGCAGGTGACACGAAGTGATTCGAGTTCGTTTGCCCCCCCATTTTGTTTAACGAACGATAACTTTTTCTGAAAATAACAAGTGCCCCGATCCCGGCCGAAACGACTCGAATTACACTTCGAGACCCGCCGACATGATCGCCACGATGCACAGAGCAAATCGGACGACGTTCTATTTTTTCACAACCAGGACCGAAACCCTAGGCGGAACAAAATGGTCGTACGCGAAGTGAAATTTTTTGGCTCGAAATTTTACGAGCTTGTGCAGAACTTCTAGGCAATCATATCGGCAGGTGACACGAAGTGATTCGAGTTCGTTTGCCCCCCCATTTTCTTTAACGAACGATAACTTTTTCTGAAAATAACAAGTGCCCCGATCCCGGCCGAAACTACTCGAATTACACTTCGAGACCCGCCGACATTATCGCCACGATGCACAGAGCAAATCGGACGACATTGTATTTTTTCACAACCAGGACCGAAACCCTAGCCCGAACAAAATGGTCGTACGCGAAGTGAAATTTTTTGGCTCGAAATTTTACGAGCTTGTGCAGAACTTCTAGGCAATCATATCGGCAGGTGACACGAAGTGATTCGAGTTCGTTTGCCCCCCCATTTTCCTTAACGAACGATAACTTTTTCTGAAAATAACAAGTGCCCCGATCCCGGCCGAAACGACTCAAATTACACTTCGAGACCCGCCGACATGATCGCCACGATGCACAGAGCAAATCGGACGACGTTGTATTTTTTCACAACCAGGACCGAAACCCTAGCCCGAACAAAATGGTCGTACGCGAGGTGAAATTTTTTGGCTCGAAATTTTACGAGCTTGTGCAGAACTTCTAGGCAATCATATCGGCAGGTGACACGAAGTGATTCGAGTTCGTTTGCCCCCCCATTTTCCTTAACGAACGATAACTTTTTCTGAAAATAACAAGTGCCCCGATCCCGGCCGAAACGACTCGAATTACACTTCGGGACCCGCCGACATGGTCGCCACGATGCACAGAGCAAATCGGACGACGTTCTATTTTTTCACAACCAGGACCGAAACCCTAGGCGGAACAAAATGGTCGTACGCGAAGTGAAATTTTTTGTCTCGAAATTTTACGAGCTTGTGCAGAACTTCTAGGCAATCATATCGGCAGGTGACACGAAGTGATTCGAGTTCGTTTGCCCCCCCATTTTCTTTAACGAACGATAACTTTTTCTGAAAATAACAAGTGCCCCGATCCCGGCCGAAACGACTCGAATTACACTTCGAGACCCGCCGACATGATCGCCACGATGCACAGAGCAAATCGGACGACATTGTATTTTTTCACAACCAGGACCGAAACCCTAGCCCGAACAAAATGGTCGTACGCGAGGTGAAATTTTTTGGCTCGAAATTTTACGAGCTTGTGCAGAACTTCTAGGCAATCATATCGGCAGGTGACACGAAGTGATTCGAGTTCGTTTGCCCCCCCATTTTCCTTAACGAACGATAACTTTTTCTGAAAATAACAAGTGCCCCGATCCCGGCCGAAACGACTCGAATTACACTTCGGGACCCGCCGACATGGTCGCCACGATGCACAGAGCAAATCGGACGACGTTCTATTTTTTCACAACCAGGACCGAAACCCTAGTTGGAACAAAATGGTCGTACGCGAAGTGAAATTTTTTGGCTCGAAATTTTACGAGCTTGTGCAGAACTTCTAGGCAATCATATCGGCAGGTGACACGAAGTGATTCGAGTTCGTTTGCCCCCCCATTTTCTTTAACGAACGATAACTTTTTCTGAAAATAACAAGTGCCCCGATCCCGGCCGAAACGACTCGAATTACACTTCGAGACCCGCCGACATGATCGCCACGATGCACAGAGCAAATCGGACGACGTTGTATTTTTTCACAACCAGGACCGAAACCCTAGCCCGAACAAAATGGTCGTACGCGAGGTGAAATTTTTTGGCTCGAAATTTTACGAGCTTGTACAGAACTTCTAGGCAATCATATCGGCAGGTGACACGAAGTGATTCGAGTTCGTTTGCCCCCCCATTTTCCTTAACGAACGATAACTTTTTCTGAAAATAACAAGTGCCCCGATCCCGGCCGAAACGACTCGAATTACACTTCGGGACCCGCCGACATGGTCGCCACGATGCACAGAGCAAATCGGACGACGTTCTATTTTTTCACAACCAGGACCGAAACCCTAGGCGGAACAAAATGGTCGTACGCGAAGTGAAATTTTTTGGCTCGAAATTTTACGAGCTTGTGCAGAACTTCTAGGCAATCATATCGGCAGGTGACACGAAGTGATTCGAGTTCGTTTGCCCCCCCATTTTCTTTAACGAACGATAACTTTTTCTGAAAATAACAAGTGCCCCGATCCCGGCCGAAACGACTCGAATTACACTTCGAGACCCGCCGACATGATCGCCACGATGCACAGAGCAAATCGGACGACATTGTATTTTTTCACAACCAGGACCGAAACCCTAGCCCGAACAAAATGGTCGTACGCAAGGTGAAATTTTTTGGCTCGAAATTTTACGAGCTTGTGCAGAACTTCTAGGCAATCATATCGGCAGGTGACACGAAGTGATTCGAGTTCGTTTGCCCCCCCATTTTCCTTAACGAACGATAACTTTTTCTGAAAATAACAAGTGCCCCGATCCCGGCCGAAACGACTCGAATTACACTTCGGGACCCGCCGACATGGTCGCCACGATGCACAGAGCAAATCGGACGACGTTCTATTTTTTCACAACCAGGACCGAAACCCTAGGCGGAACAAAATGGTCGTACGCGAAGTGAAATTTTTTGGCTCGAAATTTTACGAGCTTGTGCAGAACTTCTAGGCAATCATATCGGCAGGTGACACGAAGTGATTCGAGTTCGTTTGCCCCCCCATTTTCTTTAACGAACGATAACTTTTTCTGAAAATAACAAGTGCCCCGATCCCGGCCGAAACGACTCGAATTACACTTCGAGACCCGCCGACATGGTCGCCACGATGCACAGAGCAAATCGGACGACGTTGTATTTTTTCACAACCAGGACCGAAACCCTAGCCCGAACAAAATGGTCGTACGCGAAGTGAAATTTTTTGGCTCGAAATTTTACGAGCTTGTGCAGAACTTCTAGGCAATCATATCGGCAGGTGACACGAAGTGATTCGAGTTCGTTTGCCCCCCCATTTTCCTTAACGAACGATAACTTTTTCTGAAAATAACAAGTGCCCCGATCCCGGCCTTAACGACTCGAATTACACTTCGAGACCCGCCGACATGATCGCCACGATGCACAGAGCAAATCGGACGACGTTGTATTTTTTCACAACTAGGACCGAAACCCTAGGCGGAACAAAATGGTCGTACGCGAAGTGAAATTTTTTGGCTCGAAATTTTACGAACTTGTGCAGAACTTCTAGGCAATCATATCGGCAAGTGACACGAAGTGATTCGAGTTCGTTTGCCCCCCCATTTTCCTTAACGAACGATAACTTTTTCTGAAAATAACAAGTGCCCCGATCCCGGCCGAAACGACTCGAATTACACTTCGAGACCCGCCGACATGATCGCCACGATGCACAGAGCAAATCGGACGACGTTGTATTTTTTTACAACCAGGACCGAAACCCTAGGCGGAACAAAATGGTCGTACGCGAAGTGAAATTTTTTGGCTCGAAATTTTACGAGCTTGTGCAGAACTTCTAGGCAATCATATCGGCAGGTGACACGAAGTGATTCGAGTTCGTTTGCCCCCCCATTTTCTTTAACGAACGATAACTTTTTCTGAAAATAACAAGTGCCCCGATCCCGGCCGAAACGACTCGAATTACACTTCGAGACCCGCCGACATGATCGCCACGATGCACAGAGCAAATCGGACGACGTTGTATTTTTTCACAACCAGGACCGAAACCCTAGCCCGAACAAAATGGTCGTACGCGAGGTGAAATTTTTTGGCTCGAAATTTTACGAGCTTGTGCAGAACTTCTAGGCAATCATATCGGCAGGTGACACGAAGTGATTCAAGTTCGTTTGCCCCCCCCCCATTTTCATTAACGAACGATAACTTTTTCTGAAAATAACAAGTGCCCCGATCCCGGCCGAAACGACACGAATTACACTTCGAGACCCGCCGACATGATCGCCACGATGCACAGAGCAAATCGGACGACGTTCTATTTTTTCACAACCAGGACCGAAACCCTAGGCGGAACAAAATGGTCGTACGCGAAGTGAAATTTTTTGGCTCGAAATTTTACGAGCTTGTGCAGAACTTCTAGGCAATCATATCGGCAGGTGACACGAAGTGATTCAAGTTCGTTTGCCCCCCCCCCATTTTCTTTAACGAACGATAACTTTTTCTGAAAATAACAAGTGCCCCGATCCCGGCCGAAACGACTCAAATTACACTTCGAGACCCGCCGACATGATCGCCACGATGCACAGAGCAAATCGGACGACGTTGTATTTTTTCACAACCAGGACCGAAACCCTAGGCGGAACAAAATGGTCGTACGCGAAGTGAAATTTTTTGGCTCGAAATTTGACGAGCTTGTGCAGAACTTCTAGGCAATCATATCGGCAGGTGACACGAAGTGATTCGAGTTCGTTTGCCCCCCCATTTTCCTTAACGAACGATAACTTTTTCTGAAAATAACAAGTGCCCCGATCCCGGCCGAAACGACTCGAATTACACTTCGAGAGCCGCCGACATGATCGCCACGATGCACAAAGCAAATCGGATGACGTTGTATTTTTTCACAACCAGGACCGAAACCCTAGGCAGAACAAAATGGTCGTACGCGAAGTGAAATTTTTTGGCTCGAAATTTTACGAGCTTGTGCAGAACTTCTAGGCAATCATATCGGCAGGTGACACGAAGTGATTCGAGTTCGTTTGCCCCCCCATTTTGTTTAACGAACGATAACTTTTTCTGAAAATAACAAGTGCCCCGATCCCGGCCGAAACGACTCGAATTACACTTCGAGACCCGCCGACATGATCGCCACGATGCACAGAGCAAATCGGACGACGTTGTATTTTTTCACAACTAGGACCGAAACCCTAGGCGGAACAAAATGGTCGTACGCGAAGTGAAATTTTTTGGCTCGAAATTTTACGAGCTTGTGCAGAACTTCTAGGCAATCATATCGGCAGGTGACACGAAGTGATTCGAGTTCGTTTCCCCCCCCATTTTCCTTCACGAACGATAACTTTTTCTGAAAATAACAAGTGGCCCGATCCCGGCCTTAACGACTCGAATTACACTTCGAGACCCGCCGACATGATCGCCACGATGCACAGAGCAAATCGGACGACGTTGTATTTTTTCACAACTAGGACCGAAACCCTAGGCGGAACAAAATGGTCGTACGCGAAGTGAAATTTTTTGGCTCGAAATTTTACGAGCTTGTGCAGAACTTCTAGGCAATCATATCGGCAGGTGACACGAAGTGATTCGAGTTCGTTTCCCCCCCCATTTTCCTTAACGAACGATAACTTTTTCTGAAAATAACAAGTGCCCCGATCCCGGCCGAAACGACACGAATTACACTTCGAGACCCGCCGACATGATCGCCACGATGCCCAGAGCAAATCGGACGACGTTCTATTTTTTCACAACCAGGACCGAAACCCTAGGCGGAACAAAATGGTCGTACGCGAAGTGAAATTTTTTGGCTCGAAATTTTACGAGCTTGTGCAGAACTTCTAGGCAATCATATCGGCAGGTGACACGAAGTGATTCGAGTTCGTTTGCCCCCCCATTTTCGTTAACGAACGATAACTTTTTCTGAAAATAACAAGTGCCCCGATCCCGGCCGAAACGACTCGAATTACACTTCGAGACCCGCCGACATGATCGCCACGATGCACAGAGCAAATCGGACGACGTTGTATTTTTTCACAACCAGGACCGAAACCCTAGCCCGAACAAAATGGTCGTACGCGAAGTGAAATTTTTTGGCTCGAAATTTTACGAGCTTGTGCAGAACTTCTAGGCAATCATATCGGCAGGTGACACGAAGTGATTCGAGTTCGTTTGCCCCCCCATTTTCCTTAACGAACGATAACTTTTTCTGAAAATAACAAGTGCCCCGATCCCGGCCTTAACGACTCGAATTACACTTCGAGACCCGCCGACATGATCGCCACGATGCACAGAGCAAATCGGACGACGTTGTATTTTTTCACAACTAGGACCGAAACCCTAGGCGGAACAAAATGGTCGTACGCGAAGTGAAATTTTTTGGCTCGAAATTTTACGAACTTGTGCAGAACTTCTAGGCAATCATATCGGCAAGTGACACGAAGTGATTCGAGTTCGTTTGCCCCCCCATTTTCCTTAACGAACGATAACTTTTTCTGAAAATAACAAGTGCCCCGATCCCGGCCGAAACGACTCGAATTACACTTCGAGACCCGCCGACATGATCGCCACGATGCACAGAGCAAATCGGACGACGTTGTATTTTTTTACAACCAGGACCGAAACCCTAGGCGGAACAAAATGGTCGTACGCGAAGTGAAATTTTTTGGCTCGAAATTTTACGAGCTTGTGCAGAACTTCTAGGCAATCATATCGGCAGGTGACACGAAGTGATTCGAGTTCGTTTGCCCCCCCATTTTCTTTAACGAACGATAACTTTTTCTGAAAATAACAAGTGCCCCGATCCCGGCCGAAACGACTCGAATTACACTTCGAGACCCGCCGACATGATCGCCACGATGCACAGAGCAAATCGGACGACGTTGTATTTTTTCACAACCAGGACCGAAACCCTAGCCCGAAGAAAATGGTCGTACGCGAGGTGAAATTTTTTGGCTCGAAATTTTACGAGCTTGTGCAGAACTTCTAGGCAATCATATCGGCAGGTGACACGAAGTGATTCAAGTTCGTTTGCCCCCCCCCCCCCCATTTTCATTAACGAACGATAACTTTTTCTGAAAATAACAAGTGCCCCGATCCCGGCCGAAACGACACGAATTACACTTCGAGACCCGCCGACATGATCGCCACGATGCACAGAGCAAATCGGACGACGTTCTATTTTTTCACAACCAGGACCGAAACCCTAGGCGGAACAAAATGGTCGTACGCGAAGTGAAATTTTTTGGCTCGAAATTTTACGAGCTTGTGCAGAACTTCTAGGCAATCATATCGGCAGGTGACACGAAGTGATTCAAGTTCGTTTGCCCCCCCCCCATTTTCTTTAACGAACGATAACTTTTTCTGAAAATAACAAGTGCCCCGATCCCGGCCGAAACGACTCAAATTACACTTCGAGACCCGCCGACATGATCGCCACGATGCACAGAGCAAATCGGACGACGTTGTATTTTTTCACAACCAGGACCGAAACCCTAGGCGGAACAAAATGGTCGTACGCGAAGTGAAATTTTTTGGCTCGAAATTTGACGAGCTTGTGCAGAACTTCTAGGCAATCATATCGGCAGGTGACATGAAGTGATTCGAGTTCGTTTGCCCCCCCATTTTCCTTAACGAACGATAACTTTTTCTGAAAATAACAAGTGCCCCGATCCCGGCCGAAACGACTCGAATTACACTTCGAGAGCCGCCGACATGATCGCCACGATGCACAAAGCAAATCGGATGACGTTGTATTTTTTCACAACCAGGACCGAAACCCTAGGCAGAACAAAATGGTCGTACGCGAAGTGAAATTTTTTGGCTCGAAATTTTACGAGCTTGTGCAGAACTTCTAGGCAATCATATCGGCAGGTGACACGAAGTGATTCGAGTTCGTTTGCCCCCCCATTTTGTTTAACGAACGATAACTTTTTCTGAAAATAACAAGTGCCCCGATCCCGGCCGAAACGACTCGAATTACACTTCGAGACCCGCCGACATGATCGCCACGATGCACAGAGCAAATCGGACGACGTTGTATTTTTTCACAACTAGGACCGAAACCCTAGGCGGAACAAAATGGTCGTACGCGAAGTGAAATTTTTTGGCTCGAAATTTTACGAGCTTGTGCAGAACTTCTAGGCAATCATATCGGCAGGTGACACGAAGTGATTCGAGTTCGTTTCCCCCCCCATTTTCCTTAACGAACGATAACTTTTTCTGAAAATAACAAGTGCCCCGATCCCGGCCGAAACGACACGAATTACACTTCGAGACCCGCCGACATGATCGCCACGATGCCCAGAGCAAATCGGACGACGTTCTATTTTTTCACAACCAGGACCGAAACCCTAGGCGGAACAAAATGGTCGTACGCGAAGTGAAATTTTTTGGCTCGAAATTTTACGAGCTTGTGCAGAACTTCTAGGCAATCATATCGGCAGGTGACACGAAGTGATTCGAGTTCGTTTGCCCCCCCATTTTCGTTAACGAACGATAACTTTTTCTGAAAATAACAAGTGCCCCGATCCCGGCCGAAACGACTCGAATTACACTTCGAGACCCGCCGACATGATCGCCACGATGCACAGAGCAAATCGGACGACGTTGTATTTTTTCACAACCAGGACCGAAACCCTAGCCCGAACAAAATGGTCGTACGCGAAGTGAAATTTTTTGGCTCGAAATTTTACGAGCTTGTGCAGAACTTCTAGGCAATCATATCGGCAGGTGACACGAAGTGATTCGAGTTCGTTTGCCCCCCCATTTTCCTTAACGAACGATAACTTTTTCTGAAAATAACAAGTGCCCCGATCCCGGCCTTAACGACTCGAATTACACTTCGAGACCCGCCGACATGATCGCCACGATGCACAGAGCAAATCGGACGACGTTGTATTTTTTCACAACTAGGACCGAAACCCTAGGCGGAACAAAATGGTCGTACGCGAAGTGAAATTTTTTGGCTCGAAATTTTACGAACTTGTGCAGAACTTCTAGGCAATCATATCGGCAAGTGACACGAAGTGATTCGAGTTCGTTTGCCCCCCCATTTTCCTTAACGAACGATAACTTTTTCTGAAAATAACAAGTGCCCCGATCCCGGCCGAAACGACTCGAATTACACTTCGAGACCCGCCGACATGATCGCCACGATGCACAGAGCAAATCGGACGACGTTGTATTTTTTTACAACCAGGACCGAAACCCTAGGCGGAACAAAATGGTCGTACGCGAAGTGAAATTTTTTGGCTCGAAATTTTACGAGCTTGTGCAGAACTTCTAGGCAATCATATCGGCAGGTGACACGAAGTGATTCGAGTTCGTTTGCCCCCCCATTTTCTTTAACGAACGATAACTTTTTCTGAAAATAACAAGTGCCCCGATCCCGGCCGAAACGACTCGAATTACACTTCGAGACCCGCCGACATGATCGCCACGATCCACAGAGCAAATCGGACGACGTTGTATTTTTTCACAACCAGGACCGAAACCCTAGCCCGAACAAAATGGTCGTACGCGAGGTGAAATTTTTTGGCTCGAAATTTTACGAGCTTGTGCAGAACTTCTAGGCAATCATATCGGCAGGTGACACGAAGTGATTCAAGTTCGTTTGCCCCCCCCCCCATTTTCATTAACGAACGATAACTTTTTCTGAAAATAACAAGTGCCCCGATCCCGGCCGAAACGACACGAATTACACTTCGAGACCCGCCGACATGATCGCCACGATGCACAGAGCAAATCGGACGACGTTGTATTTTTTCACAACTAGGACCGAAACCCTAGGCGGAACAAAATGGTCGTACGCGAAGTGAAATTTTTTGGCTCGAAATTTTACGAGCTTGTGCAGAACTTCTAGGCAATCATATCGGCAGGTGACACGAAGTGATTCGAGTTCGTTTCCCCCCCCCATTTTCCTTAACGAACGATAACTTTTCTGAAAATAACAAGTGGCCCGATCCCGGCCTTAACGACTCGAATTACACTTCGAGACCCGCCGACATGATCGCCACGATGCACAGAGCAAATCGGACGACGTTGTATTTTTTCACAACTAGGACCGAAACCCTAGGCGGAACAAAATGGTCGTACGCGAAGTGAAATTTTTTGGCTCGAAATTTTACGAGCTTGTGCAGAACTTCTAGGCAATCATATCGGCAGGTGACACGAAGTGATTCGAGTTCGTTTCCCCCCCCATTTTCCTTAACGAACGATAACTTTTTCTGAAAATAACAAGTGCCCCGATCCCGGCCGAAACGACACGAATTACACTTCGAGACCCGCCGACATGATCGCCACGATGCACAGAGCAAATCGGACGACGTTCTATTTTTTAACAACCAGGACCGAAACCCTAGGCGGAACAAAATGGTCGTACGCGAAGTGAAATTTTTTGGCTCGAAATTTTACGAGCTTGTGCAGAACTTCTAGGCAATCATATCGGCAGGTGACACGAAGTGATTCGAGTTCGTTTGCCCCCCCATTTTCTTTAACGAACGATAACTTTTTCTGAAAATAACAAGTGCCCCGATCCCGGCCGAAACGACTCGAATTACACTTCGAGACCCGCCGACATGATCGCCACGATGCACAGAGCAAATCGGACGACGTTGTATTTTTTCACAACCAGGACCGAAACCCTAGCCCGAACAAAATGGTCGTACGCGAAGTGAAATTTTTTGGCTCGAAATTTTACGAGCTTGTGCAGAACTTCTAGGCAATCATATCGGCAGGTGACACGAAGTGATTCGAGTTCGTTTCCCCCCCCATTTTCCTTAACGAACGATAACTTTTTCTGAAAATAACAAGTGGCCCGATCCCGGCCGAAACGACACGAATTACACTTCGAGACCCGCCGACATGATCGCCACGATGCACAGAGCAAATCGGACGACGTTCTATTTTTTCACAACCAGGACCGAAACCCTAGGCGGAACAAAATGGTCGTACGCGAAGTGAAATTTTTTGGCTCGAAATTTTACGAGCTTGTGCAGAACTTCTAGGCAATCATATCGGCAGGTGACACGAAGTGATTCGAGTTCGTTTGCCCCCCCATTTTCTTTAACGAACGATAACTTTTTCTGAAAATAACAAGTGCCCCGATCCCGGCCGAAACGACTCGAATTACACTTCGAGACCCGCCGACATGATCGCCACGATGCACAGAGCAAATCGGACGACGTTGTATTTTTTCACAACCAGGACCGAAACCCTAGCCCGAACAAAATGGTCGTACGCGAAGTGAAATTTTTTGGCTCGAAATTTTACGAGCTTGTGCAGAACTTCTAGGCAATCATATCGGCAGGTGACACGAAGTGATTCGAGTTCGTTTGCCCCCCCATTTTCCTTAACGAACGATAACTTTTTCTGAAAATAACAAGTGCCCCGATCCCGGCCTTAACGACTCGAATTACACTTCGAGACCCGCCGACATGATCGCCACGATGCACAGAGCAAATCGGACGACGTTGTATTTTTTCACAACTAGGACCGAAACCCTAGGCGGAACAAAATGGTCGTACGCGAAGTGAAATTTTTTGGCTCGAAATTTTACGAACTTGTGCAGAACTTCTAGGCAATCATATCGGCAAGTGACACGAAGTGATTCGAGTTCGTTTGCCCCCCCATTTTCCTTAACGAACGATAACTTTTTCTGAAAATAACAAGTGCCCCGATCCCGGCCGAAACGACTCGAATTACACTTCGAGACCCGCCGACATGATCGCCACGATGCACAGAGCAAATCGGACGACGTTGTATTTTTTTACAACCAGGACCGAAACCCTAGGCGGAACAAAATGGTCGTACGCGAAGTGAAATTTTTTGGCTCGAAATTTTACGAGCTTGTGCAGAACTTCTAGGCAATCATATCGGCAGGTGACACTAAGTGATTCGAGTTCGTTTGCCCCCCCATTTTCTTTAACGAACGATAACTTTTTCTGAAAATAACAAGTGCCCCGATCCCGGCCGAAACGACTCGAATTACACTTCGAGACCCGCCGACATGATCGCCACGATGCACAGAGCAAATCGGACGACGTTGTATTTTTTCACAACCAGGACCGAAACCCTAGCCCGAACAAAATGGTCGTACGCGAGGTGAAATTTTTTGGCTCGAAATTTTACGAGCTTGTGCAGAACTTCTAGGCAATCATATCGGCAGGTGACACGAAGTGATTCAAGTTCGTTTGCCCCCCCCCCATTTTCATTAACGAACGATAACTTTTTCTGAAAATAACAAGTGCCCCGATCCCGGCCGAAACGACACGAATTACACTTCGAGACCCGCCGACATGATCGCCACGATGCACAGAGCAAATCGGACGACGTTCTATTTTTTCACAACCAGGACCGAAACCCTAGGCGGAACAAAATGGTCGTACGCGAAGTGAAATTTTTTGGCTCGAAATTTGACGAGCTTGTGCAGAACTTCTAGGGAATCATATCGGCAGGTGACACGAAGTGATTCAAGTTCGTTTGCCCCCCCCCCATTTTCTTTAACGAACGATAACTTTTTCTGAAAATAACAAGTGCCCCGATCCCGGCCGAAACGACTCAAATTACACTTCGAGACCCGCCGACATGATCGCCACGATGCACAGAGCAAATCGGACGACGTTGTATTTTTTCACAACCAGGACCGAAACCCTAGGCGGAACAAAATGGTCGTACGCGAAGTGAAATTTTTTGGCTCGAAATTTGACGAGCTTGTGCAGAACTTCTAGGCAATCATATCGGCAGGTGACACGAAGTGATTCGAGTTCGTTTGCCCCCCCATTTTCCTTAACGAACGATAACTTTTTTTGAAAATAACAAGTGCCCCGATCCCGGCCGAAACGACTCGAATTACACTTCGAGAGCCGCCGACATGATCGCCACGATGCACAAAGCAAATCGGATGACGTTGTATTTTTTCACAACCAGGACCGAAACCCTAGGCAGAACAAAATGGTCGTACGCGAAGTGAAATTTTTTGGCTCGAAATTTTACGAGCTTGTGCAGAACTTCTAGGCAATCATATCGGCAGGTGACACGAAGTGATTCGAGTTCGTTTGCCCCCCCATTTTGTTTAACGAACGATAACTTTTTCTGAAAATAACAAGTGCCCCGATCCCGGCCGAAACGACTCGAATTACACTTCGAGACCCGCCGACATAATCGCCACGATGCACAGAGCAAATCGGACGACGTTGTATTTTTTCACAACTAGGACCGAAACCCTAGGCGGAACAAAATGGTCGTACGCGAAGTGAAATTTTTTGGCTCGAAATTTTACGACCTTGTGCAGAACTTCTAGGCAATCATATCGGCAGGTGACACGAAGTGATTCGAGTTCGTTTCCCCCCCCCATTTTCCTTAACGAACGATAACTTTTTCTGAAAATAACAAGTGGCCCGATCCCGGCCTTAACGACTCGAATTACACTTCGAGACCCGCCGACATGATCGCCACGATGCACAGAGCAAATCGGACGACGTTGTATTTTTTCACAACTAGGACCGAAACCCTAGGCGGAACAAAATGGTCGTACGCGAAGTGAAATTTTTTGGCTCGAAATTTTACGAGCTTGTGCAGAACTTCTAGGCAATCATATCGGCAGGTGACACGAAGTGATTCGAGTTCGTTTCCCCCCCCCATTTTCCTTAACGAACGATAACTTTTTCTGAAAATAACAAGTGCCCCGATCCCGGCCGAAACGACACGAATTACACTTCGAGACCCGCCGACATGATCGCCACGATGCACAGAGCAAATCGGACGACGTTGTATTTTTTCACAACCAGGACCGAAACCCTAGGCGGAACAAAATGGTCGTACGCGAAGTGAAATTTTTTGGCTCGAAATTTTACGAGCTTGTGCAGAACTTCTAGGCAATCATATCGGCAGGTGACACGAAGTGATTCGAGTTCGTTTGCCCCCCCATTTTCTTTAACGAACGATAACTTTTTCTGAAAATAACAAGTGCCCCGATCCCGGCCGAAACGACTCGAATTACACTTCGAGACCCGCCGACATGATCGCCATGATGCACAGAGCAAATCGGACGACGTTGTATTTTTTCACAACCAGGACCGAAACCCTAGCCCGAACAAAATGGTCGTACGCGAAGTGAAATTTTTTGGCTCGAAATTTTACGAGCTTGTGCAGAACTTCTAGGCAATCATATCGGCAGGTGACACGAAGTGATTCGAGTTCGTTTGCCCCCCCATTTTCCTTAACGAACGATAACTTTTTCTGAAAATAACAAGTGCCCCGATCCCGGCCGAAACGACTCGAATTACACTTCGAGACCCGCCGACATGATCGCCACGATGCACAGAGCAAATCGGACGACGTTGTATTTTTTCACAACCAGGACCGAAACCCTAGCCCGAACAAAATGGTCGTACGCGAGGTGAAATTTTTTGGCTCGAAATTTTACGAGCTTGTGCAGAACTTCTAGGCAATCATATCGGCAGGTGACACGAAGTGATTCAAGTTCGTTTGCCCCCCCCCCATTTTCATTAACGAACGATAACTTTTTCTGAAAATAACAAGTGCCCCGATCCCGGCCGAAACGACACGAATTACACTTCGAGACCCGCCGACATGATCGCCACGATGCACAGAGCAAATCGGACGACGTTCTATTTTTTCACAACCAGGACCGAAACCCTAGGCGGAACAAAATGGTCGTACGCGAAGTGAAATTTTTTGGCTCGAAATTTTACGAGCTTGTGCAGAACTTCTAGGCAATCATATCGGCAGGTGACACGAAGTGATTCAAGTTCGTTTGCCCCCCCCCCCCATTTTCTTTAACGAACGATAACTTTTTCTGAAAATAACAAGTGCCCCGATCCCGGCCGAAACGACTCAAATTACACTTCGAGACCCGCCGACATGATCGCCACGATGCACAGAGCAAATCGGACGACGTTCTATTTTTTCACAACCAGGACCGAAACCCTAGGCGGAACAAAATGGTCGTACGCGAAGTGAAATTTTTTGGCTCGAAATTTGACGAGCTTGTGCAGAACTTCTAGGCAATCATATCGGCAGGTGACACGAAGTGATTCGAGTTCGTTTGCCCCCCCATTTTCCTTAACGAACGATAACTTTTTCTGAAAATAACAAGTGCCCCGATCCCGGCCGAAACGACTCGAATTACACTTCGAGAGCCGCCGACATGATCGCCACGATGCACAAAGCAAATCGGATGACGTTGTATTTTTTCACAACCAGGACCGAAACCCTAGGCAGAACAAAATGGTCGTACGCGAAGTGAAATTTTTTGGCTCGAAATTTTACGAGCTTGTGCAGAACTTCTAGGCAATCATATCGGCAGGTGACACGAAGTGATTCGAGTTCGTTTGCCCCCCCATTTTCTTTAACGAACGATAACTTTTTCTGAAAATAACAAGTGCCCCGATCCCGGCCGAAACGACTCGAATTACACTTCGAGACCCGCCGACATGATCGCCACGATGCACAGAGCAAATCGGACGACGTTGTATTTTTTCACAACCAGGACCGAAACCCTAGCCCGAACAAAATGGTCGTACGCGAAGTGAAATTTTTTGGCTCGAAATTTTACGAGCTTGTGCAGAACTTCTAGGCAATCATATCGGCAGGTGACACGAAGTGATTCGAGTTCGTTTGCCCCCCCATTTTCTTTAACGAACGATAACTTTTTCTGAAAATAACAAGTGCCCCGATCCCGGCCGAAATGACTCGAATTACACTTCGAGACCCGCCGACATGATCGCCACGATGCACAGAGCAAATCGGACGACGTTGTATTTTTTCACAACCAGGACCGAAACCCTAGCCCGCACAAAATGGTCGTACGCGAAGTGAAATTTTTTGGCTCGAAATTTTACGAGCTTGTGCAGAACTTCTAGGCAATCATATCGGCAGGTGACACGAAGTGATTCGAGTTCGTTTGCCCCCCCATTTTCCTTAACGAACGATAACTTTTTCTGAAAATAACAAGTGCCCCGATCCCGGCCGAAACGACTCGAATTACACTTCGAGACCCGCCGACATGATCGCCACGATGCACAGAGCAAATCGGACGACGTTGTATTTTTTTACAACCAGGACCGAAACCCTAGGCGGAACAAAATGGTCGTACGCGAAGTGAAATTTTTTGGCTCGAAATTTTACGAGCTTGTGCAGAACTTCTAGGCAATCATATCGGCAGGTGACACGAAGTGATTCGAGTTCGTTTGCCCCCCCATTTTCTTTAACGAACGATAACTTTTTCTGAAAATAACAAGTGCCCCGATCCCGGCCGAAACGACTCGAATTACACTTCGAGACCCGCCGACATGATCGCCACGATGCACAGAGCAAATCGGACGACGTTGTATTTTTTCACAACCAGGACCGAAACCCTAGCCCGAACAAAATGGTCGTACGCGAGGTGAAATTTTTTGGCTCGAAATTTTACGAGCTTGTGCAGAACTTCTAGGCAATCATATCGGCAGGTGACACGAAGTGATTCGAGTTCGTTTGCCCCCCCATTTTCCTTAACGAACGATAACTTTTTCTGAAAATAAGAAGTGCCCCGATCCCGGCCGAAACGACTCGAATTACACTTCGAGACCCGCCGACATGATCGCCACGATGCACAGAGCAAATCGGACGACGTTGTATTTTTTCACAACCAGGACCGAAACCCTAGCCCGAACAAAATGGTCGTACGCGAGGTGAAATTTTTTGGCTCGAAATTTTACGAGCTTGTGCAGAACTTCTAGGCAATCATATCGGCAGGTGACACGAAGTGATTCAAGTTCGTTTGCCCCCCCCCCATTTTCATTAACGAACGATAACTTTTTCTGAAAATAACAAGTGCCCCGATCCCGGCCGAAACGACACGAATTACACTTCGAGACCCGCCGACATGATCGCCACGATGCACAGAGCAAATCGGACGACGTTCTATTTTTTCACAACCAGGACCGAAACCCTAGGCGGAACAAAATGGTCGTACGCGAAGTGAAATTTTTTGGCTCGAAATTTTACGAGCTTGTGCAGAACTTCTAGGCAATCATATCGGCAGGTGACACGAAGTGATTCAAGTTCGTTTGCCCCCCCCCCCCCATTTTCTTTAACGAACGATAACTTTTTCTGAAAATAACAAGTGCCCCGATCCCGGCCGAAACGACTCAAATTACACTTCGAGACCCGCCGACATGATCGCCACGATGCACAGAGCAAATCGGACGACGTTCTATTTTTTCACAACCAGGACCGAAACCCTAGGCGGAACAAAATGGTCGTACGCGAAGTGAAATTTTTTGGCTCGAAATTTGACGAGCTTGTGCAGAACTTCTAGGCAATCATATCGGCAGGTGACACGAAGTGATTCGAGTTCGTTTGCCCCCCCATTTTCCTTAACGAACGATAACTTTTTCTGAAAATAACAAGTGCCCCGATCCCGGCCGAAACGACTCGAATTACACTTCGAGAGCCGCCGACATGATCGCCACGATGCACAAAGCAAATCGGATGACGTTGTATTTTTTCACAACCAGGACCGAAACCCTAGGCAGAACAAAATGGTCGTACGCGAAGTGAAATTTTTTGGCTCGAAATTTTACGAGCTTGTGCAGAACTTCTAGGCAATCATATCGGCAGGTGACACGAAGTGATTCGAGTTCGTTTGCCCCCCCATTTTCTTTAACGAACGATAACTTTTTCTGAAAATAACAAGTGCCCCGATCCCGGCCGAAACGACTCGAATTACACTTCGAGACCCGCCGACATGATCGCCACGATGCACAGAGCAAATCGGACGACGTTGTATTTTTTCACAACCAGGACCGAAACCCTAGCCCGAACAAAATGGTCGTACGCGAAGTGAAATTTTTTGGCTCGAAATTTTACGAGCTTGTGCAGAACTTCTAGGCAATCATATCGGCAGGTGACACGAAGTGATTCGAGTTCGTTTGCCCCCCCATTTTCTTTAACGAACGATAACTTTTTCTGAAAATAACAAGTGCCCCGATCCCGGCCGAAACGACTCGAATTACACTTCGAGACCCGCCGACATGATCGCCACGATGCACAGAGCAAATCGGACGACGTTGTATTTTTTCACAACCAGGACCGAAACCCTAGCCCGCACAAAATGGTCGTACGCGAAGTGAAATTTTTTGGCTCGAAATTTTACGAGCTTGTGCAGAACTTCTAGGCAATCATATCGGCAGGTGACACGAAGTGATTCGAGTTCGTTTGCCCCTCCATTTTCCTTAACGAACGATAACTTTTTCTGAAAATAACAAGTGCCCCGATCCCGGCCGAAACGACTCGAATTACACTTCGAGACCCGCCGACATGATCGCCACGATGCACAGAGCAAATCGGACGACGTTGTATTTTTTTACAACCAGGACCGAAACCCTAGGCGGAACAAAATGGTCGTACGCGAAGTGAAATTTTTTGGCTCGAAATTTTACGAGCTTGTGCAGAACTTCTAGGCAATCATATCGGCAGGTGACACGAAGTGATTCGAGTTCGTTTGCCCCCCCATTTTCTTTAACGAACGATAACTTTTTCTGAAAATAACAAGTGCCCCGATCCCGGCCGAAACGACTCGAATTACACTTCGAGACCCGCCGACATGATCGCCACGATGCACAGAGCAAATCGGACGACGTTGTATTTTTTCACAACCAGGACCGAAACCCTAGCCCGAACAAAATGGTCGTACGCGAAGTGAAATTTTTTGGCTCGAAATTTTACGAGCTTGTGCAGAACTTCTAGGCAATCATATCGGCAGGTGACACGAAGTGATTCGAGTTCGTTTGCCCCCCCATTTTCCTTAACGAACGATAACTTTTTCTGAAAATAACAAGTGCCCCGATCCCGGCCTTAACGACTCGAATTACACTTCGAGACCCGCCGACATGATCGCCACGATGCACAGAGCAAATCGGACGACGTTGTATTTTTTCACAACTAGGACCGAAACCCTAGGCGGAACAAAATGGTCGTACGCGAAGTGAAATTTTTTGGCTCGAAATTTTACGAACATGTGCAGAACTTCTAGGCAATCATATCGGCAAGTGACACGAAGTGATTCGAGTTCTTTTGCCCCCCCATTTTCCTTAACGAACGATAACTTTTTCTGAAAATAACAAGTGCCCCGATCCCGGCCGAAACGACTCGAATTACACTTCGAGACCCGCCGACATGATCGCCACGATGCACAGAGCAAATCGGACGACGTTGTATTTTTTTACAACCAGGACCGAAACCCTAGGCGGAACAAAATGGTCGTACGCGAAGTGAAATTTTTTGGCTCGAAATTTTACGAGCTTGTGCAGAACTTCTAGGCAATCATATCGGCAGGTGACACGAAGTGATTCGAGTTCGTTTGTCCCCCCATTTTCTTTAACGAACGATAACTTTTTCTGAAAATAACAAGTGCCCCGATCCCGGCCGAAACGACTCGAATTACACTTCGAGACCCGCCGACATGATCGCCACGATGCACAGAGCAAATCGGACGACGTTGTATTTTTTCACAACCAGGACCGAAACCCTAGCCCGAACAAAATGGTCGTACGCGAGGTGAAATTTTTTGGCTCGAAATTTTACGAGCTTGTGCAGAACTTCTAGGCAATCATATCGGCAGGTGACACGAAGTGATTCAAGTTCGTTTGCCCCCCCCCCCCCCCATTTTCTTTAACGAACGATAACTTTTTCTGAAAATAACAAGTGCCCCGATCCCGGCCGAAACGACACGAATTACACTTCGAGACCCGCCGACATGATCGCCACGATGCACAGAGCAAATCGGACGACGTTCTATTTTTTCACAACCAGGACCGAAACCCTAGGCGGAACAAAATGGTCGTACGCGAAGTGAAATTTTTTGGCTCGAAATTTTACGAGCTTGTGCAGAACTTCTAGGCAATCATATCGGCAGGTGACACGAAGTGATTCGAGTTCGTTTGCCCCCCCATTTTCCTTAACGAACGATAACTTTTTCTGAAAATAACAAGTGCCCCGATCCCGGCCGAAACGACTCGAATTACACTTCGAGACCCGCCGACATGATCGCCACGATGCACAGAGCAAATCGGACGACGTTGTATTTTTTTACAACCAGGACCGAAACCCTAGGCGGAACAAGATGGTCGTACGCGAAGTGAAATTTTTTGGCTCGAAATTTTACGAGCTTGTGCAGAACTTCTAGGCAATCATATCGGCAGGTGACACGAAGTGATTCGAGTTCGTTTGCCCCCCCATTTTCTTTAACGAACGATAACTTTTTCTGAAAATAACAAGTGCCCCGATCCCGGCCGAAACGACTCGAATTACACTTCGAGACCCGCCGACATGATCGCCACGATGCACAGAGCAAATCGGACGACGTTGTATTTTTTCACAACCAGAACCGAAACCCTAGCCCGAACAAAATGGTCGTACGCGAAGTGAAATTTTTCGCTCAAAATTTTACGAGCTTGTGCAGAACTTCTAGGCAATCATATCGGCAGGTGACACGAAGTGATTCGAGTTCGTTTGCCCCCCCATTTTCTTTAACGAACGATAACTTTTTCTGAAAATAACAAGTGCCCCGATCCCGGCCGAAACGACTCGAATTACACTTCGAGACCCGCCGACATGATCGCCACGATGCACAGAGCAAATCGGACGACGTTGTATTTTTTTACAACCAGGACTGAAACCCTAGGCGGAACAAGATGGTCGTACGCGAAGTGAAATTTTTTGGCTCGAAATTTTACGAGCTTGTGCAGAACTTCTAGGCAATCATATCGGCAGGTGACACGAAGTGATTCGAGTTCGTTTGCCCCCCCATTTTCTTTAACGAACGATAACTTTTTCTGAAAATAACAAGTGCCCCGATCCCGGCCGAAACGACACGAATTACACTTCGAGACCCGCCGACATGATCGCCACGATGCACAGAGCAAATCGGACGACGTTGTATTTTTTTACAACCAGGACCGAAACCCTAGGCGGAACAAGATGGTCGTACGCGAAGTGAAATTTTTTGGCTCGAAATTTTACGAGCTTGTGCAGAACTTCTAGGCAATCATATCGGCAGGTGACACGAAGTGATTCGAGTTCGTTTGCCCCCCCATTTTCTTTAACGAACGATAACTTTTTCTGAAAATAACAAGTGCCCCGATCCCGGCCGAAACGACTCGAATTACACTTCGAGACCCGCCGACATGATCGCCACGATGCACAGAGCAAATCGGACGACGTTGTATTTTTTTACAACCAGGACCGAAACCCTAGGCGGAACAAAATGGTCGTACGCGAAGTGAAATTTTTTGGCTCGAAATTTTACGAGCTTGTGCGGAACTTCTAGGCAATCATATCGGCAGGTGACACGAAGTGATTCGAGTTCGTTTGCCCCCCCATTTTCCTTAAAGAACGATAACTTTTTCTGAAAATAACAAGTGCCCCGATCCCGGCCTTAACGACTCGAATTACACTTCGAGACCCGCCGACATGATCGCCACGATGCACAGAGCAAATCGGACGACGTTGTATTTTTTCACAACTAGGACCGAAACCCTAGGCGGAACAAAATGGTCGTACGCCAAGTGAAATTTTTTGGCTCGAAATTTTACGAACTTGTGCAGAACTTCTAGGCAATCATATCGGCAGGTGACACGAAGTGATTCGAGTTCGTTTGCCCCCCCATTTTCCTTAACGAACGATAACTTTTTCTGAAAATAACAAGTGCCCCGATCCCGGCCGAAACGACTCGAATTACACTTCGAGACCTGCCGACATGATCGCCACGATGCACAGAGCAAATCGGACGACGTTGTATTTTTTCACAACCAGGACCGAAACCCTAGGCGGAACAAAATGGTCGTACGCGAAGTGAAATTTTTTGGCTCGAAATTTTACGAGCTTGTGCAGAACTTCTAGGCAATCATATCGGCAGGTGACACGAAGTGATTCGAGTTCGTTTGCCCCCCCATTTTCTTTAACGAACGATAACTTTTTCTGAAAATAACAAGTGCCCCGATCCCGGCCGAAACGACTCGAATTACACTTCGAGAGCCGCCGACATGATCGCCACGATGCACAAAGCAAATCGGACGACGTTGTATTTTTTCACAACCAGGACCGAAACCCTAGGCAGAACAAAATGGTCGTACGCGAAGTGAAATTTTTTGGCTCGAAATTTTACGAGCTTGTGCAGAACTTCTAGGCAATCATATCGGCAGGTGACACGAAGTGATTCGAGTTCGTTTGCCCCCCCATTTTCCTTAACGAACGATAACTTTTTTCTGAAAATAACAAGTGCCCCCCGATCCCGGCCGAAACGACTCGAATTACACTTCGAGACCCGCCGACATGATCACCACGATGCACACAGCAAATCGGACGACGTTGTATTTTTTCACAACCAGGACCGAAACCCTAGGCGGAACAAAATGGTCGTACGCGAAGTGAAATTTTTTGGCTCGAAATTTTACGAGCTTGTGCAGAACTTCTAGGCAATCATATCGGCAGGTGACACGAAGTGATTCGAGTTCGTTTGCCCCCCCATTTTGTTTAACGAACGATAACTTTTTCTGAAAATAACAAGTGCCCCGATCCCGGCCGAAACGACTCGAATTACACTTCGAGACCCGCCGACATGATCGCCACGATGCACAGAGCAAATCGGACGACGTTGTATTTTTTCACAACCAGGACCGAAACCCTAGCCCGAACAAAATGGTCGTACGCGAGGTGAAATTTTTTGGCTCGAAATTTTACGAGCTTGTGCAGAACTTCTAGGCAATCATATCGGCAGGTGACACGAAGTGATTCAAGTTCGTTTGCCCCCCCCCCAATTTTCTTTAACGAACGATAACTTTTTCTGAAAATAACAAGTGCCCCGATCCCGGCCGAAACGACTCAAATTACACTTCGAGACCCGCCGACATGATCGCCACGATGCACAGAGCAAATCGGACGACGTTGTATTTTTTCACAACCAGGACCGAAACCCTAGGCGGAACAAAATGGTCGTACGCGAAGTGAAATTTTTTGGCTCGAAATTTTACGAGCTTGTGCAGAACTTCTAGGCAATCATATCGGCAGGTGACACGAAGTGATTCGAGTTCGTTTGCCCCCCCATTTTCCTTAACGAACGATAACTTTTTCTGAAAATAACAAGTGCCCCCCGATCCCGGCCGAAACGACTCGAATTACACTTCGAGACCCGCCGACATGATCGCCACGATGCACAGAGCAAATCGGACGACGTTGTATTTTTTCACAACTAGGAATGAAACCCTAGGCGGAACAAAATGGTCGTACGCGAAGTGAAATTTTTTGGCTCGAAATTTTACGAACTTGTGCAGAACTTCTAGGCAATCATATCGGCAGGTGACACGAAGTGATTCGAGTTCGTTTGCCCCCCCATTTTCCTTAACGAACGATAACTTTTTCTGAAAATAACAAGTGCCCCCCGATCCCGGCCGAAACGACTCGAATTACACTTCGAGACCCGCCGACATGATCGCCACGATGCACAGAGCAAATCGGACGACGTTGTATTTTTTCACAACCAGGACCGAAACCCTAGGCGGAACAAAATGGTCGTACGCGAAGTGAAATTTTTTGGCTCGAAATTTTACGAGCTTGTGCGGAACTTCTAGGCAATCATATCGGCAGGTGACACGAAGTGATTCGAGTTCGTTTGCCCCCCCATTTTCCTTAAAGAACGATAACTTTTTCTGAAAATAACAAGTGCCCCGATCCCGGCCTTAACGACTCGAATTACACTTCGAGACCCGCCGACATGATCGCCACGATGCACAGAGCAAATCGGACGACGTTGTATTTTTTCACAACTAGGACCGAAACCCTAGGCGGAACAAAATGGTCGTACGCAAAGTGAAATTTTTTGGCTCGAAATTTTACGAACTTGTGCAGAACTTCTAGGCAATCATATCGGCAGGTGACACGAAGTGATTCGAGTTCGTTTGCCCCCCCATTTTCCTTAACGAACGATAACTTTTTCTGAAAATAACAAGTGCCCCGATCCCGGCCGAAACGACTCGAATTACACTTCGAGACCTGCCGACATGATCGCCACGATGCACAGAGCAAATCGGACGACGTTGTATTTTTTCACAACCAGGACCGAAACCCTAGGCGGAACAAAATGGTCGTACGCGAAGTGAAATTTTTTGGCTCGAAATTTTACGAGCTTGTGCAGAACTTCTAGGCAATCATATCGGCAGGTGACACGAAGTGATTCGAGTTCGTTTGCCCCCCCATTTTCTTTAACGAACGATAACTTTTTCTGAAAATAACAAGTGCCCCGATCCCGGCCGAAACGACTCGAATTACACTTCGAGAGCCGCCGACATGATCGCCACGATGCACAAAGCAAATCGGACGACGTTGTATTTTTTCACAACCAGGACCGAAACCCTAGGCAGAACAAAATGGTCGTACGCGAAGTGAAATTTTTTGGCTCGAAATTTTACGAGCTTGTGCAGAACTTCTAGGCAATCATATCGGCAGGTGACACGAAGTGATTCGAGTTCGTTTGCCCCCCCATTTTCCTTAACGAACGATAACTTTTTCTGAAAATAACAAGTGCCCCCCGATCCCGGCCGAAACGACTCGAATTACACTTCGAGACCCGCCGACATGATCACCACGATGCACACAGCAAATCGGACGACGTTGTATTTTTTCACAACCAGGACCGAAACCCTAGGCGGAACAAAATGGTCGTACGCGAAGTGAAATTTTTTGGCTCGAAATTTTACGAGCTTGTGCAGAACTTCTAGGCAATCATATCGGCAGGTGACACGAAGTGATTCGAGTTCGTTTGCCCCCCCATTTTCCTTAACGAACGATAACTTTTTCTGAAAATAACAAGTGCCCCCCGATCCCGGCCGAAACGACTCGAATTACACTTCGAGACCCGCCGACATGATCGCCACGATGCACAGAGCAAATCGGACGACGTTGTATTTTTTCACAACTAGGACCGAAACCCTAGGCGGAACAAAATGGTCGTACGCGAAGTGAAATTTTTTGGCTCGAAATTTTACGAACTTGTGCAGAACTTCTAGGCAATCATATCGGCAGGTGACACGAAGTGATTCGAGTTCGTTTGCCCCCCCATTTTCCTTAACGAACGATAACTTTTTCTGAAAATAACAAGTGCCCCCCGATCCCGGCCGAAACGACTCGAATTACACTTCGAGACCCGCCGACATGATCGCCACGATGCACAGAGCAAATCGGACGACGTTGTATTTTTTCACAACCAGGACCGAAACCCTAGGCGGAACAAAATGGTCGTACGCGAAGTGAAATTTTTTGGCTCGAAATTTTACGAGCTTGTGCGGAACTTCTAGGCAATCATATCGGCAGGTGACACGAAGTGATTCGAGTTCGTTTGCCCCCCCATTTTCCTTAAAGAACGATAACTTTTTCTGAAAATAACAAGTGCCCCGATCCCGGCCTTAACGACTCGAATTACACTTCGAGACCCGCCGACATGATCGCCACGATGCACAGAGCAAATCGGACGACGTTGTATTTTTTCACAACTAGGACCGAAACCCTAGGCGGAACAAAATGGTCGTACGCAAAGTGAAATTTTTTGGCTCGAAATTTTACGAACTTGTGCAGAACTTCTAGGCAATCATATCGGCAGGTGACACGAAGTGATTCGAGTTCGTTTGCCCCCCCATTTTCCTTAACGAACGATAACTTTTTCTGAAAATAACAAGTGCCCCGATCCCGGCCGAAACGACTCGAATTACACTTCGAGACCCGCCGACATGATCGCCACGATGCACAGAGCAAATCGGACGACGTTGTATTTTTTCACAACCAGGACCGAAACCCTAGGCGGAACAAAATGGTCGTACGCGAAGTGAAATTTTTTGGCTCGAAATTTTACGAGCTTGTGCAGAACTTCTAGGCAATCATATCGGCAGGTGACACGAAGTGATTCGAGTTCGTTTGCCCCCCCATTTTCTTTAACGAACGATAACTTTTTCTGAAAATAACAAGTGCCCCGATCCCGGCCGAAACGACTCGAATTACACTTCGAGAGCCGCCGACATGATCGCCACGATGCACAAAGCAAATCGGACGACGTTGTATTTTTTCACAACCAGGACCGAAACCCTAGGCAGAACAAAATGGTCGTACGCGAAGTGAAATTTTTTGGCTCGAAATTTTACGAGCTTGTGCAGAACTTCTAGGCAATCATATCGGCAGGTGACACGAAGTGATTCGAGTTCGTTTGCCCCCCCATTTTCCTTAACGAACGATAACTTTTTCTGAAAATAACAAGTGCCCCCCGATCCCGGCCGAAACGACTCGAATTACACTTCGAGACCCGCCGACATGATCACCACGATGCACACAGCAAATCGGACGACGTTGTATTTTTTCACAACCAGGACCGAAACCCTAGGCGGAACAAAATGGTCGTACGCGAAGTGAAATTTTTTGGCTCGAAATTTTACGAGCTTGTGCAGAACTTCTAGGCAATCATATCGGCAGGTGACACGAAGTGATTCGAGTTCGTTTGCCCCCCCATTTTGTTTAACGAACGATAACTTTTTCTGAAAATAACAAGTGCCCCGATCCCGGCCGAAACGACTCGAATTACACTTCGAGACCCGCCGACATGATCGCCACGATGCACAGAGCAAATCGGACGACGTTGTATTTTTTCACAACCAGGACCGAAACCCTAGCCCGAACAAAATGGTCGTACGCGAGGTGAAATTTTTTGGCTCGAAATTTTACGAGCTTGTGCAGAACTTCTAGGCAATCATATCGGCAGGTGACACGAAGTGATTCAAGTTCGTTTGCCCCCCCCCCATTTTCTTTAACGAACGATAACTTTTTCTGAAAATAACAAGTGCCCCGATCCCGGCCGAAACGACTCAAATTACACTTCGAGACCCGCCGACATGATCGCCACGATGCACAGAGCAAATCGGACGACGTTGTATTTTTTCACAACCAGGACCGAAACCCTAGGCGGAACAAAATGGTCGTACGCGAAGTGAAATTTTTTGGCTCGAAATTTTACGAGCTTGTGCAGAACTTCTAGGCAATCATATCGGCAGGTGACACGAAGTGATTCGAGTTCGTTTGCCCCCCCCATTTTCTTTAACGAACGATAACTTTTTCTGAAAATAACAAGTGCCCCGATCCCGGCCGAAACGACCCGAATTACACTTCGAGAGCCGCCGACATGATCGCCACGATGCACAAAGCAAATCGGACGACGTTGTATTTTTTCACAACCAGGACCGAAACCCTAGGCAGAACAAAATGGTCGTACGCGAAGTGAAATTTTTTGGCTCGAAATTTGACGAGCTTGTGCAGAACTTCTAGGCAATCATATCGGCAGGTGACACGAAGTGATTCGAGTTCGTTTGCCCCCCCATTTTCCTTAACGAACGATAACTTTTTCTGAAAATAACAAGTGGCCCGATCCCGGCCGAAACGACTCGAATTACACTTCGAGACCCGCCGACATGATCGCCACGATGCACAGAGCAAATCGGACGACGTTGTATTTTTTCACAACCAGGACCGAAACCCTAGCCCGAACAAAATGGTCGTACGCGAAGTAAAATTTTTTGGCTCGAAATTTTACGAGCTTGTGCAGAACTTCTGGGCAATCATATCGGCAGGTGACACGAAGTGATTCGAGTTCGTTTGCCCCCCCATTTTCTTTAACGAACGATAACTTTTTCTGAAAATAACAAGTGCCCCGATCCCGGCCGAAACGACTCGAATTACACTTCGAGACCCGCCGACATGATCGCCACGATGCACAGAGCAAATCGGACGACGTTGTATTTTTTCACAACCAGGACCGAAACCCTAGCCCGAACAAAATGGTCGTACGCGAGGTGAAATTTTTTGGCTCGAAATTTTACGAGCTTGTGCAGAACTTCTAGGCAATCATATCGGCAGGTGACACGAAGTGATTCAAGTTCGTTTGCCCCCCCCCATTTTCTTTAACGAACGATAACTTTTTCTGAAAATAACAAGTGCCCCGATCCCGGCCGAAACGACTCAAATTACACTTCGAGACCCGCCGACATGATCGCCACGATGCACAGAGTAAATCGGACGACGTTGTATGTTTTCACAACCAGGACCGAAACCCTAGGCGGAACAAAATGGTCGTACGCGAAGTGAAATTTTTTGGCTCGAAATTTTACGAGCTTGTGCAGAACTTCTAGGCAATCATATCGGCAGGTGACACGAAGTGATTCGAGTTCGTTTGCCCCCCCCATTTTCTTTAACGAACGATAACTTTTTCTGAAAATAACAAGTGCCCCGATCCCGGCCGAAACGACCCGAATTACACTTCGAGAGCCGCCGACATGATCGCCACGATGCACAAAGCAAATCGGACGACGTTGTATTTTTTCACAACCAGGACCGAAACCCTAGGCAGAACAAAATGGTCGTACGCGAAGTGAAATTTTTTGGCTCGAAATTTTACGAGCTTGTGCAGAACTTCTAGGCAATCATATCGGCAGGTGACACGAAGTGATTCGAGTTCGTTTGCCCCCCCCATTTTCTTTAACGAACGATAACTTTTTCTGAAAATAACAAGTGCCCCGATCCCGGCCGAAACGACCCGAATTACACTTCGAGAGCCGCCGACATGATCGCCACGATGCACAAAGCAAATCGGACGACGTTGTATTTTTTCACAACCAGGACCGAAACCCTAGGCAGAACAAAATGGTCGTACGCGAAGTGAAATTTTTTGGCTCGAAATTTGACGAGCTTGTGCAGAACTTCTAGGCAATCATATCGGCAGGTGACACGAAGTGATTCGAGTTCGTTTGCCCCCCCATTTTCCTTAACGAACGATAACGTTTTCTGAAAATAACAAGTGGCCCGATCCCGGCCGAAACGACTCGAATTACACTTCGAGACCCGCCGACATGATCGCCACGATGCACAGAGCAAATCGGACGACGTTGTATTTTTTCACAACCAGGACCGAAACCCTAGCCCGAACAAAATGGTCGTACGCGAAGTAAAATTTTTTGGCTCGAAATTTTACGAGCTTGTGCAGAACTTCTGGGCAATCATATCGGCAGGTGACACGAAGTGATTCGAGTTCGTTTGCCCCCCCATTTTCTTTAACGAACGATAACTTTTTCTGAAAATAACAAGTGCCCCGATCCCGGCCGAAACGACTCGAATTACACTTCGAGACCCGCCGACATGATCGCCACGATGCACAGAGCAAATCGGACGACGTTGTATTTTTTCACAACCAGGACCGAAACCCTAGCCCGAACAAAATGGTCGTACGCGAGGTGAAATTTTTTGGCTCGAAATTTTACGAGCTTGTGCAGAACTTCTAGGCAATCATATCGGCAGGTGACACGAAGTGATTCAAGTTCGTTTGCCCCCCCCCATTTTCTTTAACGAACGATAACTTTTTCTGAAAATAACAAGTGCCCCGATCCCGGCCGAAACGACTCAAATTACACTTCGAGACCCGCCGACATGATCGCCACGATGCACAGAGCAAATCGGACGACGTTGTATTTTTTCACAACCAGGACCGAAACCCTAGGCGGAACAAAATGGTCGTACGCGAAGTGAAATTTTTTGGCTCGAAATTTTACGAGCTTGTGCAGAACTTCTAGGCAATCATATCGGCAGGTGACACGAAGTGATTCGAGTTCGTTTGCCCCCCCATTTTCCTTAACGAACGATAACTTTTTCTGAAAATAACAAGTGCCCCCCGATCCCGGCCGAAACGACTCGAATTACACTTCGAGACCCGCCGACATGATCGCCACGATGCACAGAGCAAATCGGACGACGTTGTATTTTTTCACAACTAGGACCGAAACCCTAGGCGGAACAAAATGGTCGTACGCGAAGTGAAATTTTTTGGCTCGAAATTTTACGAACTTGTGCAGAACTTCTAGGCAATCATATCGGCAGGTGACACGAAGTGATTCGAGTTCGTTTGCCCCCCCATTTTCCTTAACGAACGATAACTTTTTCTGAAAATAACAAGTGCCCCCCGATCCCGGCCGAAACGACTCGAATTACACTTCGAGACCCGCCGACATGATCGCCACGATGCACAGAGCAAATCGGACGACGTTGTATTTTTTCACAACCAGGACCGAAACCCTAGGCGGAACAAAATGGTCGTACGCGAAGTGAAATTTTTTGGCTCGAAATTTTACGAGCTTGTGCGGAACTTCTAGGCAATCATATCGGCAGGTGACACGAAGTGATTCGAGTTCGTTTGCCCCCCCATTTTCCTTAAAGAACGATAACTTTTTCTGAAAATAACAAGTGCCCCGATCCCGGCCTTAACGACTCGAATTACACTTCGAGACCCGCCGACATGATCGCCACGATGCACAGAGCAAATCGGACGACGTTGTATTTTTTCACAACTAGGACCGAAACCCTAGGCGGAACAAAATGGTCGTACGCAAAGTGAAATTTTTTGGCTCGAAATTTTACGAACTTGTGCAGAACTTCTAGGCAATCATATCGGCAGGTGACACGAAGTGATTCGAGTTCGTTTGCCCCCCCATTTTCCTTAACGAACGATAACTTTTTCTGAAAATAACAAGTGCCCCGATCCCGGCCGAAACGACTCGAATTACACTTCGAGACCCGCCGACATGATCGCCACGATGCACAGAGCAAATCGGACGACGTTGTATTTTTTCACAACCAGGACCGAAACCCTAGGCGGAACAAAATGGTCGTACGCGAAGTGAAATTTTTTGGCTCGAAATTTTACGAGCTTGTGCAGAACTTCTAGGCAATCATATCGGCAGGTGACACGAAGTGATTCGAGTTCGTTTGCCCCCCCATTTTCTTTAACGAACGATAACTTTTTCTGAAAATAACAAGTGCCCCGATCCCGGCCGAAACGACTCGAATTACACTTCGAGAGCCGCCGACATGATCGCCACGATGCACAAAGCAAATCGGACGACGTTGTATTTTTTCACAACCAGGACCGAAACCCTAGGCAGAACAAAATGGTCGTACGCGAAGTGAAATTTTTTGGCTCGAAATTTTACGAGCTTGTGCAGAACTTCTAGGCAATCATATCGGCAGGTGACACGAAGTGATTCGAGTTCGTTTGCCCCCCCATTTTCCTTAACGAACGATAACTTTTTCTGAAAATAACAAGTGCCCCCCGATCCCGGCCGAAACGACTCGAATTACACTTCGAGACCCGCCGACATGATCACCACGATGCACACAGCAAATCGGACGACGTTGTATTTTTTCACAACCAGGACCGAAACCCTAGGCGGAACAAAATGGTCGTACGCGAAGTGAAATTTTTTGGCTCGAAATTTTACGAGCTTGTGCAGAACTTCTAGGCAATCATATCGGCAGGTGACACGAAGTGATTCGAGTTCGTTTGCCCCCCCATTTTGTTTAACGAACGATAACTTTTTCTGAAAATAACAAGTGCCCCGATCCCGGCCGAAACGACTCGAATTACACTTCGAGACCCGCCGACATGATCGCCACGATGCACAGAGCAAATCGGACGACGTTGTATTTTTTCACAACCAGGACCGAAACCCTAGCCCGAACAAAATGGTCGTACGCGAGGTGAAATTTTTTGGCTCGAAATTTTACGAGCTTGTGCAGAACTTCTAGGCAATCATATCGGCAGGTGACACGAAGTGATTCAAGTTCGTTTGCCCCCCCCCCATTTTCTTTAACGAACGATAACTTTTTCTGAAAATAACAAGTGCCCCGATCCCGGCCGAAACGACTCAAATTACACTTCGAGACCCGCCGACATGATCGCCACGATGCACAGAGCAAATCGGACGACGTTGTATTTTTTCACAACCAGGACCGAAACCCTAGCCCGAACAAAATGGTCGTACGCGAAGTGAAATTTTTTGGCTCGAAATTTTACGAGCTTGTGCAGAACTTCTAGGCAATCATATCGGCAGGTGACACGAAGTGATTCGAGTTCGTTTGCCCCCCCCATTTTCTTTAACGAACGATAACTTTTTCTGAAAATAACAAGTGCCCCGATCCCGGCCGAAACGACCCGAATTACACTTCGAGAGCCGCCGACATGATCGCCACGATGCACAAAGCAAATCGGACGACGTTGTATTTTTTCACAACCAGGACCGAAACCCTAGGCAGAACAAAATGGTCGTACGCGAAGTGAAATTTTTTGGCTCGAAATTTGACGAGCTTGTGCAGAACTTCTAGGCAATCATATCGGCAGGTGACACGAAGTGATTCGAGTTCGTTTGCCCCCCCATTTTCCTTAACGAACGATAACTTTTTCTGAAAATAACAAGTGGCCCGATCCCGGCCGAAACGACTCGAATTACACTTCGAGACCCGCCGACATGATCGCCACGATGCACAGAGCAAATCGGACGACGTTGTATTTTTTCACAACCAGGACCGAAACCCTAGCCCGAACAAAATGGTCGTACGCGAAGTAAAATTTTTTGGCTCGAAATTTTACGAGCTTGTGCAGAACTTCTGGGCAATCATATCGGCAGGTGACACGAAGTGATTCGAGTTCGTTTGCCCCCCCATTTTCTTTAACGAACGATAACTTTTTCTGAAAATAACAAGTGCCCCGATCCCGGCCGAAACGACTCGAATTACACTTCGAGACCCGCCGACATGATCGCCACGATGCACAGAGCAAATCGGACGACGTTGTATTTTTTCACAACCAGGACCGAAACCCTAGCCCGAACAAAATGGTCGTACGCGAGGTGAAATTTTTTGGCTCGAAATTTTACGAGCTTGTGCAGAACTTCTAGGCAATCATATCGGCAGGTGACACGAAGTGATTCAAGTTCGTTTGCCCCCCCCCATTTTCTTTAACGAACGATAACTTTTTCTGAAAATAACAAGTGCCCCGATCCCGGCCGAAACGACTCAAATTACACTTCGAGACCCGCCGACATGATCGCCACGATGCACAGAGCAAATCGGACGACGTTGTATTTTTTCACAACCAGGACCGAAACCCTAGGCGGAACAAAATGGTCGTACGCGAAGTGAAATTTTTTGGCTCGAAATTTTACGAGCTTGTGCAGAACTTCTAGGCAATCATATCGGCAGGTGACACGAAGTGATTCGAGTTCGTTTGCCCCCCCCATTTTCTTTAACGAACGATAACTTTTTCTGAAAATAACAAGTGCCCCGATCCCGGCCGAAACGACCCGAATTACACTTCGAGAGCCGCCGACATGATCGCCACGATGCACAAAGCAAATCGGACGACGTTGTATTTTTTCACAACCAGGACCGAAACCCTAGGCAGAACAAAATGGTCGTACGCGAAGTGAAATTTTTTGGCTCGAAATTTTACGAGCTTGTGCAGAACTTCTAGGCAATCATATCGGCAGGTGACACGAAGTGATTCGAGTTCGTTTGCCCCCCCCATTTTCTTTAACGAACGATAACTTTTTCTGAAAATAACAAGTGCCCCGATCCCGGCCGAAACGACCCGAATTACACTTCGAGAGCCGCCGACATGATCGCCACGATGCACAAAGCAAATCGGACGACGTTGTATTTTTTCACAACCAGGACCGAAACCCTAGGCAGAACAAAATGGTCGTACGCGAAGTGAAATTTTTTGGCTCGAAATTTGACGAGCTTGTGCAGAACTTCTAGGCAATCATATCGGCAGGTGACACGAAGTGATTCGAGTTCGTTTGCCCCCCCATTTTCCTTAACGAACGATAACTTTTTCTGAAAATAACAAGTGGCCCGATCCCGGCCGAAACGACTCGAATTACACTTCGAGACCCGCCGACATGATCGCCACGATGCACAGAGCAAATCGGACGACGTTGTATTTTTTCACAACCAGGACCGAAACCCTAGGCGGAACAAAATGGTCGTACGCGAAGTGAAATTTTTTGGCTCGAAATTTTACGAGCTTGTGCGGAACTTCTAGGCAATCATATCGGCAGGTGACACGAAGTGATTCGAGTTCGTTTGCCCCCCCATTTTCCTTAAAGAACGATAACTTTTTCTGAAAATAACAAGTGCCCCGATCCCGGCCGAAACGACTCGAATTACACTTCGAGACCCGCCGACATGATCGCCACGATGCACAGAGCAAATCGGACGACGTTGTATTTTTTCACAACCAGGACCGAAACCCTAGGCAGAACAAAATGGTCGTACGCGAAGTGAAATTTTTTGGCTCGAAATTTTACGAGCTTGTGCAGAACTTCTAGGCAATCATATCGGCAGGTGACACGAAGTGATTCGAGTTCGTTAGCCCCCCCCATTTTCTTTAACGAACGATAACTTTTTCTGAAAATAACAAGTGCCCCGATCCCGGCCGAAACGACCCGAATTACACTTCGAGAGCCGCCGACATGATCGCCACGATGCACAAAGCAAATCGGACGACGTTGTATTTTTTCACAACCAGGACCGAAACCCTAGGCAGAACAAAATGGTCGTACGCGAAGTGAAATTTTTTGGCTCGAAATTTGACGAGCTTGTGCAGAACTTCTAGGCAATCATATCGGCAGGTGACACGAAGTGATTCGAGTTCGTTTGCCCCCCCATTTTCCTTAACGAACGATAACTTTTTCTGAAAATAACAAGTGGCCCGATCCCGGCCGAAACGACTCGAATTACACTTCGAGACCCGCCGACATGATCGCCACGATGCACAGAGCAAATCGGACGACGTTGTATTTTTTCACAACCAGGACCGAAACCCTAGGCGGAACAAAATGGTCGTACGCGAAGTGAAATTTTTTGGCTCGAAATTTTACGAGCTTGTGCAGAACTTCTAGGCAATCATATCGGCAGGTGACACGAAGTGATTCGAGTTCGTTTGCCCCCCCATTTTCCTTAACGAACGATAACTTTTTCTGAAAATAACAAGTGCCCCCCGATCCCTGCCGAAACGACTCGAATTACACTTCGAGACCCGCCGACATGATCGCCACGATGCACAGAGCAAATCGGACGACGTTGTATTTTTTCACAACCAGGACCGAAACCCTAGGCGGAACAAAATGGTCGTACGCGAAGTGAAATTTTTTGGCTCGAAATTTTACGAACTTGTGCAGAACTTCTAGGCAATCATATCGGCAGGTGACACGAAGTGATTCGAGTTCGTTTGCCCCCCCATTTTCCTTAACGAACGATAACTTTTTCTGAAAATAACAAGTGCCCCCCGATCCCGGCCGAAACGACTCGAATTACACTTCGAGACCCGCCGACATGATCGCCACGATGCACAGAGCAAATCGGACGACGTTGTATTTTTTCACAACCAGGACCGAAACCCTAGGCAGAACAAAATGGTCGTACGCGAAGTGAAATTTTTTGGCTCGAAATTTTACGAGCTTGTGCAGAACTTCTAGGCAATCATATCGGCAGGTGACACGAAGTGATTCGAGTTCGTTTGCCCCCCCATTTTCTGTAACGAACGATAACTTTTTCTGAAAATAACAAGTGCCCCGATCCCGGCCGAAACGACTCGAATTACACTTCGAGACCCGCCGACATGATCGCCACGATGCACAGAGCAAATCGGACGACGTTGTATTTTTTCACAACCAGGACCGAAACCCTAGGCGGAACAAAATGGTCGTACGCGAAGTGAAATTTTTTGGCTCGAAATTTTACGAGCTTGTGCAGAACTTCTAGGCAATCATATCGGCAGGTGACACGAAGTGATTCGAGTACGTTTGCCCCCCCATTTTCCTTAACGAACGATAACTTTTTCTGAAAATAACAAGTGCCCCGATCCCGGCCGAAACGACTCGAATTACACTTCGAGACCCGCCGACATGATCGCCACGATGCACAGAGCAAATCGGACGACGTTGTATTTTTTCACAACCAGGACCGAAACCCTAGGCGGAACAAAATGGTCGTACGCGAAGTGAAATTTTTTGGCTCGAAATTTTACGAGCTTGTGCAGAACTTCTAGGCAATCATATCGGCAGGTGACACGAAGTGATTCGAGTTCGTTTGCCCCCCCATTTTCCTTAGCGAACGAAAATTTTTTCTGAAAAGAACAAGTGCCCCGATCCCGGCCGAAACGACTCGAATTACATTTCGAGACCCGCCGACATGATCGCCACGATGCACAGAGCAAATCGGACGACGTTGTATTTTTTCACAACCAGGACCGAAACCCTAGGCGGAAGAAAATGGTCGTACGCGAAGTGAAATTTTTTGGCTCGAAATTTGACGAGCTTGTGCAGAACTTCTAGGCAATCATATCGGCAGGTGACACGAAGTGATTCGAGTTCGTTTGCCCCCCCATTTTCTGTAACGAACGATAACTTTTTCTGAAAATAACAAGTGCCCCGATCCCGGCCGAAACGACTCGAATTACACTTCGAGACCCGCCGACATGATCGCCACGATGCACAGAGCAAATCGGACGACGTTCTATTTTTTCACAACCAGGACCGAAACCCTAGGCGGAACAAAATGGTCGTACGCGAAGTGAAATTTTTTGGCTCGAAATTTTACGAGCTTGTGCAGAACTTCTAGGCAACCATATCGGCAGGTGACACGAAGTGATTCGAGTTCGTTTGCCTCCCCATTTTCTTTAACGAACGATAACTTTTTCTGAAAATAACAAGTGCCCCGATCCCGGCCGAAACGACTCGAATTACACTTCGAGACCCGCCGACATGATCGCCACGATGCACAGAGCAAATCGGACGACGTTGTATTTTTTCACAACGAGGACCGAAACCCTAGGCGGAACAAAATGGTCGTACGCGAAGTGAAATTTTTTGGCTCGAAATTTGACGAGCTTGTGCAGAACTTCTAGGCAATCATATCGGCAGGTGACACGAAGTGATTCGAGTTCGTTTGCCCGCCCATTTTCCTTAACGAACGATAACTTTTTCTGAAAATAACAAGTTCCCCGATCCCGGCCGAAACGACTCGAATTACACTTCGAGACCCGCCGACATGATCGCGACGATGCACAGAGCAAATCGGACGACGTTGTATTTTTTCACAACCAGGACCGAAACGCTAGCCCGAACAAAATGGTCGTACGCGAAGTGAAATTTTTTGGCTCGAAATTTTACGAGCTTGTGCAGAACTTCTAGGCAATCATATCGGCAGGTGACACGAAGTGATTCGCGTTCGTTTGCCCCCCCATTTTCCTTAACGAACGATAACTTTTTCTGAAAATAACAAGTGCCCCGATCCCGGCCGAAACGACTCGAATTACACTTCGAGACCCGCCGACATGATCGCGACGATGCACAGAGCAAATCGGACGACGTTGTATTTTTTCACAACCAGGACCGAAACGCTAGCCCGAACAAAATGGTCGTACGCGAAGTGAAATTTTTTGGCTCGAAATTTTACGAGCTTGTGCAGAACTTCTAGGCAATCATATCGGCAGGTGACACGAAGTGATTCGAGTTCGTTTGCCCCCCCATTTTCCTTAGCGAACGAAAATTTTTTCTGAAAAGAACAAGTGCCCCGATCCCGGCCGAAACGACTCGAATTACATTTCGAGACCCGCCGACATGATCGCCACGATGCACAGAGCAAATCGGACGACGTTGTATTTTTTCACAACCAGGACCGAAACCCTAGGCGGAAGAAAATGGTCGTACGCGAAGTGAAATTTTTTGGCTCGAAATTTGACGAGCTTGTGCAGAACTTCTAGGCAATCATATCGGCAGGTGACACGAAGTGATTCGAGTTCGTTTGCCCCCCCATTTTCTGTAACGAACGATAACTTTTTCTGAAAATAACAAGTGCCCCGATCCCGGCCGAAACGACTCGAATTACACTTCGAGACCCGCCGACATGATCGCCACGATGCACAGAGCAAATCGGACGACGTTCTATTTTTTCACAACCAGGACCGAAACCCTAGGCGGAACAAAATGGTCGTACGCGAAGTGAAATTTTTTGGCTCGAAATTTTACGAGCTTGTGCAGAACTTCTAGGCAACCATATCGGCAGGTGACACGAAGTGATTCGAGTTCGTTTGCCCCCCCATTTTCTTTAACGAACGATAACTTTTTCTGAAAATAACAAGTGCCCCGATCCCGGCCGAAACGACTCGAATTACACTTCGAGACCCGCCGACATGATCGCCACGATGCACAGAGCAAATCGGACGACGTTGTATTTTTTCACAACGAGGACCGAAACCCTAGGCGGAACAAAATGGTCGTACGCGAAGTGAAATTTTTTGGCTCGAAATTTGACGAGCTTGTGCAGAACTTCTAGGCAATCTTATCGGCAGGTGACACGAAGTGATTCGAGTTCGTTTGCCCGCCCATTTTCCTTAACGAACGATAACTTTTTCTGAAAATAACAAGTTCCCCGATCCCGGCCGAAACGACTCGAATTACACTTCGAGACCCGCCGACATGATCGCGACGATGCACAGAGCAAATCGGACGACGTTGTATTTTTTCACAACCAGGACCGAAACGCTAGCCCGAACAAAATGGTCGTACGCGAAGTGAAATTTTTTGGCTCGAAATTTTACGAGCTTGTGCAGAACTTCTAGGCAATCATATCGGCAGGTGACACGAAGTGATTCGCGTTCGTTTGCCCCCCCATTTTCCTTAACGAACGATAACTTTTTCTGAAAATAACAAGTGCCCCGATCCCGGCCGAAACGACTCGAATTACACTTCGAGACCCGCCGACATGATCGCCACGATGCACAGAGCAAATCGGACGACGTTGTATTTTTTCACAACGAGGACCGAAACCCTAGGCGGAACAAAATGGTCGTACGCGAAGTGAAATTTTTTGGCTCGAAATTTTACGAGCTTGTGCAGAACTTCTAGGCAATCATATCGGCAGGTGACACGAAGTGATTCGAGTACGTTTGCCCCCCCATTTTCCTTAACGAACGATAACTTTTTCTGAAAATAACAAGTGCCCCGATCCCGGCCGAAACGACTCGAATTACACTTCGAGACCCGCCGACATGATCGCCACGATGCACAGAGCAAATCGGACGACGTTGTATTTTTTCACAACCAGGACCGAAACCCTAGCCCGAACAAAATGGTCGTACGCGAACTGAAATTTTTTGGCTCGAAATTTGACGAGCTTGTGCAGAACTTCTAGGCAATCATATCGGCAGGTGACACGAAGTGATTCGCGTTCGTTTGCCCCCCCATTTTCCTTAACGAACGATAACTTTTTCTGAAAATAACAAGTGCCCCGATCCCGGCCGAAACGACTCGAATTACACTTCGAGACCCGCCGACATGATCGCGACGATGCACAGAGCAAATCGGACGACGTTGTATTTTTTCACAACCAGGACCGAAACGCTAGCCCGAACAAAATGGTCGTACGCGAAGTGAAATTTTTTGGCTCGAAATTTTACGAGCTTGTGCAGAACTTCTAGGCAATCATATCGGCAGGTGACACGAAGTGATTCGAGTTCGTTTGCCCCCCCATTTTCCTTAGCGAACGAAAATTTTTTCTGAAAAGAACAAGTGCCCCGATCCCGGCCGAAACGACTCGAATTACATTTCGAGACCCGCCGACATGATCGCCACGATGCACAGAGCAAATCGGACGACGTTGTATTTTTTCACAACCAGGACCGAAACCCTAGGCGGAAGAAAATGGTCGTACGCGAAGTGAAATTTTTTGGCTCGAAATTTGACGAGCTTGTGCAGAACTTCTAGGCAATCATATCGGCAGGTGACACGAAGTGATTCGAGTTCGTTTGCCCCCCCATTTTCTGTAACGAACGATAACTTTTTCTGAAAATAACAAGTGCCCCGATCCCGGCCGAAACGACTCGAATTACACTTCGAGACCCGCCGACATGATCGCCACGATGCACAGAGCAAATCGGACGACGTTCTATTTTTTCACAACCAGGACCGAAACCCTAGGCGGAACAAAATGGTCGTACGCGAAGTGAAATTTTTTGGCTCGAAATTTTACGAGCTTGTGCAGAACTTCTAGGCAACCATATCGGCAGGTGACACGAAGTGATTCGAGTTCGTTTGCCCCCCCATTTTCTTTAACGAACGATAACTTTTTCTGAAAATAACAAGTGCCCCGATCCCGGCCGAAACGACTCGAATTACACTTCGAGACCCGCCGACATGATCGCCACGATGCACAGAGCAAATCGGACGACGTTGTATTTTTTCACAACGAGGACCGAAACCCTAGGCGGAACAAAATGGTCGTACGCGAAGTGAAATTTTTTGGCTCGAAATTTGACGAGCTTGTGCAGAACTTCTAGGCAATCATATCGGCAGGTGACACGAAGTGATTCGAGTTCGTTTGCCCGCCCATTTTCCTTAACGAACGATAACTTTTTCTGAAAATAACAAGTTCCCCGATCCCGGCCGAAACGACTCGAATTACACTTCGAGACCCGCCGACATGATCGCGACGATGCACAGAGCAAATCGGACGACGTTGTATTTTTTCACAACCAGGACCGAAACGCTAGCCCGAACAAAATGGTCGTACGCGAAGTGAAATTTTTTGGCTCGAAATTTTACGAGCTTGTGCAGAACTTCTAGGCAATCATATCGGCAGGTGACACGAAGTGATTCGCGTTCGTTTGCCCCCCCATTTTCCTTAACGAACGATAACTTTTTCTGAAAATAACAAGTGCCCCGATCCCGGCCGAAACGACTCGAATTACACTTCGAGACCCGCCGACATGATCGCCACGATGCACAGAGCAAATCGGACGACGTTGTATTTTTTCACAACGAGGACCGAAACCCTAGGCGGAACAAAATGGTCGTACGCGAAGTGAAATTTTTTGGCTCGAAATTTTACGAGCTTGTGCAGAACTTCTAGGCAATCATATCGGCAGGTGACACGAAGTGATTCGAGTACGTTTGCCCCCCCATTTTCCTTAACGAACGATAACTTTTTCTGAAAATAACAAGTGCCCCGATCCCGGCCGAAACGACTCGAATTACACTTCGAGACCCGCCGACATGATCGCCACGATGCACAGAGCAAATCGGACGACGTTGTATTTTTTCACAACCAGGACCGAAACCCTAGCCCGAACAAAATGGTCGTACGCGAACTGAAATTTTTTGGCTCGAAATTTGACGAGCTTGTGCAGAACTTCTAGGCAATCATATCGGCAGGTGACACGAAGTGATTCGAGTTCGTTTGCCCCCCCATTTTCTGTAACGAACGATAACTTTTTCTGAAAATAACAAGTGCCCCGATCCTGGCCGAAACGACTCGAATTACACTTCGAGACCCGCCGACATGATCGCCACGATGCACAGAGCAAATCGGACGACGTTCTAATTTTTCACAACCAGGACCGAAACCCTAGGCGGAACAAAATGGTCGTACGCGAAGTGAAATTTTTTGGCTCGAAATTTGACGAGCTTGTGCAGAACTTCTAGGCAATCATATCGGCAGGTGACACGAAGTGATTCGCGTTCGTTTGCCCCCCCATTTTCCTTAACGAACGATAACTTTTTCTGAAAATAACAAGTGCCCCGATCCCGGCCGAAACGACTCGAATTACACTTCGAGACCCGCCGACATGATCGCCACGATGCACAGAGCAAATCGGACGACGTTGTATTTTTTCACAACCAGGACCGAAACCCTAGCCCGAACAAAATGGTCGTACGCGAACTGAAATTTTTTGGCTCGAAATTTTACGAGCTTGTGCAGAACTTCTAGGCAATCATATCGGCAGGTGACACGAAGTGGTTCGAGTTCGTTTGCCCCCCCATTTTCTTTAACGAACGATAACTTTTTCTGAAAATAACAAGTGCCCCGATCCCGGCCGAAACGACTCGAATTACACTTCGAGACCCGCCGACATGATCGCCACGATGCACAGAGCAAATCGGACGACGTTGTATTTTTTCACAACCAGGACCGAAACCCTAGCCCGAACAAAATGGTCGTACGCGAAGTGAAATTTTTTGGCTCGAAATTTGACGCGCTTGTGCAGAACTTCTAGGCAATCATATCGGCAGGTGACACGAAGTGATTCGAGTTCGTTTGCCCCCCCATTTTCTGTAACGAACGATAACTTTTTCTGAAAATAACAAGTGCCCCGATCCCGGCCGAAACGACTCGAATTACACTTCGAGACCCGCCGACATGATCGCCACGATGCACAGAGCAAATCGGACGACGTTGTATTTTTTCACAACCAGGACCGAAACCCTAGGCGGAACAAAATGGTCGTACGCGAAGTGAAATTTTTTGGCTCGAAATTTTACGAGCTTGTGCAGAACTTCTAGGCAATCATATCGGCAGGTGACACGAAGTGATTCGAGTACGTTTGCCCCCCCATTTTCCTTAACGAACGATAACTTTTTCTGAAAATAACAAGTGCCCCGATCCCGGCCGAAACGACTCGAATTACACTTCGAGACCCGCCGACATGATCGCCACGATGCACAGAGCAAATCGGACGACGTTGTATTTTTTCACAACCAGGACCGAAACCCTAGCCCGAACAAAATGGTCGTACGCGAACTGAAATTTTTTGGCTCGAAATTTGACGAGCTTGTGCAGAACTTCTAGGCAATCATATCGGCAGGTGACACGAAGTGATTCGAGTTCGTTTGCCCCCCCATTTTCTGTAACGAACGATAACTTTTTCTGAAAATAACAAGTGCCCCGATCCTGGCCGAAACGACTCGAATTACACTTCGAGACCCGCCGACATGATCGCCACGATGCACAGAGCAAATCGGACGACGTTCTAATTTTTCACAACCAGGACCGAAACCCTAGGCGGAACAAAATGGTCGTACGCGAAGTGAAATTTTTTGGCTCGAAATTTGACGAGCTTGTGCAGAACTTCTAGGCAATCATATCGGCAGGTGACACGAAGTGATTCGCGTTCGTTTGCCCCCCCATTTTCCTTAACGAACGATAACTTTTTCTGAAAATAACAAGTGCCCCGATCCCGGCCGAAACGACTCGAATTACACTTCGAGACCCGCCGACATGATCGCCACGATGCACAGAGCAAATCGGACGACGTTGTATTTTTTCACAACGAGGACCGAAACCCTAGGCGGAACAAAATGGTCGTACGCGAAGTGAAATTTTTTGGCTCGAAATTTTACGAGCTTGTGCAGAACTTCTAGGCAATCATATCGGCAGGTGACACGAAGTGATTCGAGTACGTTTGCCCCCCCATTTTCCTTAACGAACGATAACTTTTTCTGAAAATAACAAGTGCCCCGATCCCGGCCGAAACGACTCGAATTACACTTCGAGACCCGCCGACATGATCGCCACGATGCACAGAGCAAATCGGACGACGTTTATTTTTTCACAACCAGGACCGAAACCCTAGCCCGAACAAAATGGTCGTACGCGAACTGAAATTTTTTGGCTCGAAATTTGACGAGCTTGTGCAGAACTTCTAGGCAATCATATCGGCAGGTGACACGAAGTGATTCGAGTTCGTTTGCCCCCCCATTTTCTGTAACGAACGATAACTTTTTCTGAAAATAACAAGTGCCCCGATCCTGGCCGAAACGACTCGAATTACACTTCGAGACCCGCCGACATGATCGCCACGATGCACAGAGCAAATCGGACGACGTTCTAATTTTTCACAACCAGGACCGAAACCCTAGGCGGAACAAAATGGTCGTACGCGAAGTGAAATTTTTTGGCTCGAAATTTGACGAGCTTGTGCAGAACTTCTAGGCAATCATATCGGCAGGTGACACGAAGTGATTCGCGTTCGTTTGCCCCCCCATTTTCCTTAACGAACGATAACTTTTTCTGAAAATAACAAGTGCCCCGATCCCGGCCGAAACGACTCGAATTACACTTCGAGACCCGCCGACATGATCGCCACGATGCACAGAGCAAATCGGACGACGTTGTATTTTTTCACAACCAGGACCGAAACCCTAGCCCGAACAAAATGGTCGTACGCGAACTGAAATTTTTTGGCTCGAAATTTTACGAGCTTGTGCAGAACTTCTAGGCAATCATATCGGCAGGTGACACGAAGTGGTTCGAGTTCGTTTGCCCCCCCATTTTCTTTAACGAACGATAACTTTTTCTGAAAATAACAAGTGCCCCGATCCCGGCCGAAACGACTCGAATTACACTTCGAGACCCGCCGACATGATCGCCACGATGCACAGAGCAAATCGGACGACGTTGTATTTTTTCACAACCAGGACCGAAACCCTAGCCCGAACAAAATGGTCGTACGCGAAGTGAAATTTTTTGGCTCGAAATTTGACGCGCTTGTGCAGAACTTCTAGGCAATCATATCGGCAGGTGACACGAAGTGATTCGAGTTCGTTTGCCCCCCCATTTTCTGTAACGAACGATAACTTTTTCTGAAAATAACAAGTGCCCCGATCCCGGCCGAAACGACTCGAATTACACTTCGAGACCCGCCGACATGATCGCCACGATGCACAGAGCAAATCGGACGACGTTGTATTTTTTCACAACCAGGACCGAAACCCTAGGCGGAACAAAATGGTCGTACGCGAAGTGAAATTTTTTGGCTCGAAATTTTACGAGCTTGTGCAGAACTTCTAGGCAATCATATCGGCAGGTGACACGAAGTGATTCGAGTACGTTTGCCCCCCCATTTTCCTTAACGAACGATAACTTTTTCTGAAAATAACAAGTGCCCCGATCCCGGCCGAAACGACTCGAATTACACTTCGAGACCCGCCGACATGATCGCCACGATGCACAGAGCAAATCGGACGACGTTCTATTTTTTCACAACCAGGACCGAAACCCTAGGCGGAACAAAATGGTCGTACGCGAAGTGAAATTTTTTGGCTCGAAATTTGACGAGCTTGTGCAGAACTTCTAGGCAATCATATCGGCAGGTGACACGAAGTGATTCGAGTTCGTTTGCCCGCCCATTTTCCTTAACGAACGATAACTTTTTCTGAAAATAACAAGTGCCCCGATCCCGGCCGAAACGACTCGAATTACACTTCGAGACCCGCCGACATGATCGCGACGATGCACAGAGCAAATCGGACGACGTTGTATTTTTTCACAACCAGGACCGAAACGCTAGCCCGAACAAAATGGTCGTACGCGAAGTGAAATTTTTTGGCTCGAAATTTTACGAGCTTGTGCAGAACTTCTAGGCAATCATATCGGCAGGTGACACGAAGTGATTCGAGTTCGTTTGCCCCCCCATTTTCCTTAGCGAACGAAAATTTTTTCTGAAAAGAACAAGTGCCCCGATCCCGGCCGAAACGACTCGAATTACATTTCGAGACCCGCCGACATGATCGCCACGATGCACAGAGCAAATCGGACGACGTTGTATTTTTTCACAACCAGGACCGAAACCCTAGGCGGAAGAAAATGGTCGTACGCGAAGTGAAATTTTTTGGCTCGAAATTTGACGAGCTTGTGCAGAACTTCTAGGCAATCATATCGGCAGGTGACACGAAGTGATTCGAGTTCGTTTGCCCCCCCATTTTCTGTAACGAACGATAACTTTTTCTGAAAATAACAAGTGCCCCGATCCCGGCCGAAACGACTCGAATTACACTTCGAGACCCGCCGACATGATCGCCACGATGCACAGAGCAAATCGGACGACGTTCTATTTTTTCACAACCAGGACCGAAACCCTAGGCGGAACAAAATGGTCGTACGCGAAGTGAAATTTTTTGGCTCGAAATTTTACGAGCTTGTGCAGAACTTCTAGGCAACCATATCGGCAGGTGACACGAAGTGATTCGAGTTCGTTTGCCCCCCCATTTTCTTTAACGAACGATAACTTTTTCTGAAAATAACAAGTGCCCCGATCCCGGCCGAAACGACTCGAATTACACTTCGAGACCCGCCGACCTGATCGCCACGATGCACAGAGCAAATCGGACGACGTTCTATTTTTTCACAACCAGGACCGAAACGCTAGCCCGAACAAAATGGTCGTACGCGAAGTGAAATTTTTTGGCTCGAAATTTTACGAGCTTGTGCAGAACTTCTAGGCAATCATATCGGCAGGTGACACGAAGTGATTCGAGTTCGTTTGCCCCCCCATTTTCCTTAGCGAACGAAAATTTTTTCTGAAAAGAACAAGTGCCCCGATCCCGGCCGAAACGACTCGAATTACATTTCGAGACCCGCCGACATGATCGCCACGATGCACAGAGCAAATCGGACGACGTTGTATTTTTTCACAACCAGGACCGAAACCCTAGGCGGAAGAAAATGGTCGTACGCGAAGTGAAATTTTTTGGCTCGAAATTTGACGAGCTTGTGCAGAACTTCTAGGCAATCATATCGGCAGGTGACACGAAGTGATTCGAGTTCGTTTGCCCCCCCATTTTCATTAACGAACGATAACTTTTTCTGAAAATAACAAGTGCCCCGATTCCGGCCGAAACGACTCGAATTACACTTCGAGACCCGCCGACATGATCGCCACGATGCACAGAGCAAATCGGACGACGTTGTATTTTTTCACAACCAGGACCGAAACCCTAGCCCGAACAAAATGGTCGTACGCGAACTGAAATTTTTTGGCTCGAAATTTGACGAGCTTGTGCAGAACTTCTAGGCAATCATATCGGCAGGTGACACGAAGTGATTCGAGTTCGTTTGCCCCCCCATTTTCTGTAACGAACGATAACTTTTTCTGAAAATAACAAGTGCCCCGATCCTGGCCGAAACGACTCGAATTACACTTCGAGACCCGCCGACATGATCGCCACGATGCACAGAGCAAATCGGACGACGTTCTAATTTTTCACAACCAGGACCGAAACCCTAGGCGGAACAAAATGGTCGTACGCGAAGTGAAATTTTTTGGCTCGAAATTTGACGAGCTTGTGCAGAACTTCTAGGCAATCATATCGGCAGGTGACACGAAGTGATTCGCGTTCGTTTGCCCCCCCATTTTCCTTAACGAACGATAACTTTTTCTGAAAATAACAAGTGCCCCGATCCCGGCCGAAACGACTCGAATTACACTTCGAGACCCGCCGACATGATCGCCACGATGCACAGAGCAAATCGGACGACGTTGTATTTTTTCACAACGAGGACCGAAACCCTAGGCGGAACAAAATGGTCGTACGCGAAGTGAAATTTTTTGGCTCGAAATTTTACGAGCTTGTGCAGAACTTCTAGGCAATCATATCGGCAGGTGACACGAAGTGATTCGAGTACGTTTGCCCCCCCATTTTCCTTAACGAACGATAACTTTTTCTGAAAATAACAAGTGCCCCGATCCCGGCCGAAACGACTCGAATTACACTTCGAGACCCGCCGACATGATCGCCACGATGCACAGAGCAAATCGGACGACGTTGTATTTTTTCACAACCAGGACCGAAACCCTAGCCCGAACAAAATGGTCGTACGCGAACTGAAATTTTTTGGCTCGAAATTTGACGAGCTTGTGCAGAACTTCTAGGCAATCATATCGGCAGGTGACACGAAGTGATTCGAGTTCGTTTGCCCCCCCATTTTCTGTAACGAACGATAACTTTTTCTGAAAATAACAAGTGCCCCGATCCTGGCCGAAACGACTCGAATTACACTTCGAGACCCGCCGACATGATCGCCACGATGCACAGAGCAAATCGGACGACGTTCTAATTTTTCACAACCAGGACCGAAACCCTAGGCGGAACAAAATGGTCGTACGCGAAGTGAAATTTTTTGGCTCGAAATTTGACGAGCTTGTGCAGAACTTCTAGGCAATCATATCGGCAGGTGACACGAAGTGATTCGCGTTCGTTTGCCCCCCCATTTTCCTTAACGAACGATAACTTTTTCTGAAAATAACAAGTGCCCCGATCCCGGCCGAAACGACTCGAATTACACTTCGAGACCCGCCGACATGATCGCCACGATGCACAGAGCAAATCGGACGACGTTGTATTTTTTCACAACCAGGACCGAAACCCTAGCCCGAACAAAATGGTCGTACGCGAACTGAAATTTTTTGGCTCGAAATTTTACGAGCTTGTGCAGAACTTCTAGGCAATCATATCGGCAGGTGACACGAAGTGGTTCGAGTTCGTTTGCCCCCCCATTTTCTTTAACGAACGATAACTTTTTCTGAAAATAACAAGTGCCCCGATCCCGGCCGAAACGACTCGAATTACACTTCGAGACCCGCCGACATGATCGCCACGATGCACAGAGCAAATCGGACGACGTTGTATTTTTTCACAACCAGGACCGAAACCCTAGCCCGAACAAAATGGTCGTACGCGAAGTGAAATTTTTTGGCTCGAAATTTGACGCGCTTGTGCAGAACTTCTAGGCAATCATATCGGCAGGTGACACGAAGTGATTCGAGTTCGTTTGCCCCCCCATTTTCTGTAACGAACGATAACTTTTTCTGAAAATAACAAGTGCCCCGATCCCGGCCGAAACGACTCGAATTACACTTCGAGACCCGCCGACATGATCGCCACGATGCACAGAGCAAATCGGACGACGTTGTATTTTTTCACAACCAGGACCGAAACCCTAGGCGGAACAAAATGGTCGTACGCGAAGTGAAATTTTTTGGCTCGAAATTTTACGAGCTTGTGCAGAACTTCTAGGCAATCATATCGGCAGGTGACACGAAGTGATTCGAGTACGTTTGCCCCCCCATTTTCCTTAACGAACGATAACTTTTTCTGAAAATAACAAGTGCCCCGATCCCGGCCGAAACGACTCGAATTACACTTCGAGACCCGCCGACATGATCGCCACGATGCACAGAGCAAATCGGACGACGTTCTATTTTTTCACAACCAGGACCGAAACCCTAGGCGGAACAAAATGGTCGTACGCGAAGTGAAATTTTTTGGCTCGAAATTTGACGAGCTTGTGCAGAACTTCTAGGCAATCATATCGGCAGGTGACACGAAGTGATTCGAGTTCGTTTGCCCGCCCATTTTCCTTAACGAACGATAACTTTTTCTGAAAATAACAAGTGCCCCGATCCCGGCCGAAACGACTCGAATTACACTTCGAGACCCGCCGACATGATCGCGACGATGCACAGAGCAAATCGGACGACGTTGTATTTTTTCACAACCAGGACCGAAACGCTAGCCCGAACAAAATGGTCGTACGCGAAGTGAAATTTTTTGGCTCGAAATTTTACGAGCTTGTGCAGAACTTCTAGGCAATCATATCGGCAGGTGACACGAAGTGATTCGAGTTCGTTTGCCCCCCCATTTTCCTTAGCGAACGAAAATTTTTTCTGAAAAGAACAAGTGCCCCGATCCCGGCCGAAACGACTCGAATTACATTTCGAGACCCGCCGACATGATCGCCACGATGCACAGAGCAAATCGGACGACGTTGTATTTTTTCACAACCAGGACCGAAACCCTAGGCGGAAGAAAATGGTCGTACGCGAAGTGAAATTTTTTGGCTCGAAATTTGACGAGCTTGTGCAGAACTTCTAGGCAATCATATCGGCAGGTGACACGAAGTGATTCGAGTTCGTTTGCCCCCCCATTTTCTGTAACGAACGATAACTTTTTCTGAAAATAACAAGTGCCCCGATCCCGGCCGAAACGACTCGAATTACACTTCGAGACCCGCCGACATGATCGCCACGATGCACAGAGCAAATCGGACGACGTTCTATTTTTTCACAACCAGGACCGAAACCCTAGGCGGAACAAAATGGTCGTACGCGAAGTGAAATTTTTTGGCTCGAAATTTTACGAGCTTGTGCAGAACTTCTAGGCAACCATATCGGCAGGTGACACGAAGTGATTCGAGTTCGTTTGCCCCCCCATTTTCTTTAACGAACGATAACTTTTTCTGAAAATAACAAGTGCCCCGATCCCGGCCGAAACGACTCGAATTACACTTCGAGACCCGCCGACCTGATCGCCACGATGCACAGAGCAAATCGGACGACGTTCTATTTTTTCACAACCAGGACCGAAACGCTAGCCCGAACAAAATGGTCGTACGCGAAGTGAAATTTTTTGGCTCGAAATTTTACGAGCTTGTGCAGAACTTCTAGGCAATCATATCGGCAGGTGACACGAAGTGATTCGAGTTCGTTTGCCCCCCCATTTTCCTTAGCGAACGAAAATTTTTTCTGAAAAGAACAAGTGCCCCGATCCCGGCCGAAACGACTCGAATTACATTTCGAGACCCGCCGACATGATCGCCACGATGCACAGAGCAAATCGGACGACGTTGTATTTTTTCACAACCAGGACCGAAACCCTAGGCGGAAGAAAATGGTCGTACGCGAAGTGAAATTTTTTGGCTCGAAATTTGACGAGCTTGTGCAGAACTTCTAGGCAATCATATCGGCAGGTGACACGAAGTGATTCGAGTTCGTTTGCCCCCCCATTTTCATTAACGAACGATAACTTTTTCTGAAAATAACAAGTGCCCCGATTCCGGCCGAAACGACTCGAATTACACTTCGAGACCCGCCGACATGATCGCCACGATGCACAGAGCAAATCGGACGACGTTGTATTTTTTCACAACCAGGACCGAAACGCTAGCCCGAACAAAATGGTCGTACGCGAAGTGAAATTTTTTGGCTCGAAATTTGACGAGCTTGTGCAGAACTTCTAGGCAATCATATCGGCAGGTGACACGAAGTGATTCGAGTTCGTTTGCCCGCCCATTTTCCTTAACGAACGATAACTTTTTCTGAAAATAACAAGTTCCCCGATCCCGGCCGAAACGACTCGAATTACACTTCGAGACCCGCCGACATGATCGCGACGATGCACAGAGCAAATCGGACGACGTTGTATTTTTTCACAACCAGGACCGAAACGCTAGCCCGAACAAAATGGTCGTACGCGAAGTGAAATTTTTTGGCTCGAAATTTTACGAGCTTGTGCAGAACTTCTAGGCAATCATATCGGCAGGTGACACGAAGTGATTCGAGTTCGTTTGCCCCCCCATTTTCCTTAGCGAACGAAAATTTTTTCTGAAAAGAACAAGTGCCCCGATCCCGGCCGAAACGACTCGAATTACATTTCGAGACCCGCCGACATGATCGCCACGATGCACAGAGCAAATCGGACGACGTTGTATTTTTTCACAACCAGGACCGAAACCCTAGGCGGAAGAAAATGGTCGTACGCGAAGTGAAATTTTTTGGCTCGAAATTTGACGAGCTTGTGCAGAACTTCTAGGCAATCATATCGGCAGGTGACACGAAGTGATTCGAGTTCGTTTGCCCCCCCATTTTCTGTAACGAACGATAACTTTTTCTGAAAATAACAAGTGCCCCGATCCCGGCCGAAACGACTCGAATTACACTTCGAGACCCGCCGACATGATCGCCACGATGCACAGAGCAAATCGGACGACGTTCTATTTTTTCACAACCAGGACCGAAACCCTAGGCGGAACAAAATGGTCGTACGCGAAGTGAAATTTTTTGGCTCGAAATTTTACGAGCTTGTGCAGAACTTCTAGGCAACCATATCGGCAGGTGACACGAAGTGATTCGAGTTCGTTTGCCCCCCCATTTTCTTTAACGAACGATAACTTTTTCTGAAAATAACAAGTGCCCCGATCCCGGCCGAAACGACTCGAATTACACTTCGAGACCCGCCGACATGATCGCCACGATGCACAGAGCAAATCGGACGACGTTCTATTTTTTCACAACCAGGACCGAAACCCTAGGCGGAAGAAAATGGTCCTACGCGAAGTGAAATTTTTTGGCTCGAAATTTCACGAGCTTGTGCAGAACTTCTAGGCAATCATATCGGCAGGTGACACGAAGTGATTCGAGTTCGTTTGCCCCCCCATTTTCATTAACGAACGATAACTTTTTCTGAAAATAACAAGTGCCCCGATTCCGGCCGAAACGACTCGAATTACACTTCGAGACCCGCCGACATGATCGCCACGATGCACAGAGCAAATCGGACGACGTTGTATTTTTTCACAACCAGGACCGAAACCCTAGCCCGAACAAAATGGTCGAACGCGAAGTGAAATTTTTTGGCTTGAAATTTTACGAGCTTGTGCAGAACTTCTAGGCAATCATATCGGCAGGTGACACGAAGTGATTCGAGTTCGTTTGCCCGCCCATTTTCCTTAACGAACGATAACTTTTTCTGAAAATAACAAGTGCCCCGATCCCGGCCGAAACGACTCGAATTACACTTCGAGACCCGCCGACATGATCGCCACGATGCACAGAGCAAATCGGACGACGTTGTATTTTTTCACAACCAGGACCGAAACGCTAGCCCGAACAAAATGGTCGTACGCGAAGTGAAATTTTTTGGCTCGAAATTTTACGAGCTTGTGCAGAACTTCTAGGCAATCATATCGGCAGGTGACACGAAGTGATTCGAGTTCGTTTGCCCCCCCATTTTCTGTGACGAACGATAACTTTTTCTGAAAATAACAAGTGCCCCGATCCCGGCCGAAACGACTCGAATTACACTTCGAGACCCGCCGACATGATCGCGACGATGCACAGAGCAAATCGGACGACGTTGTATTTTTTCACAACCAGGACCGAAACGCTAGCCCGAACAAAATGGTCGTACGCGAAGTGAAATTTTTTGGCTCGAAATTTTACGAGCTTGTGCAGAACTTCTAGGCAATCATATCGGCAGGTGACACGAAGTGATTCGCGTTCGTTTGCCCCCCCATTTTCCTTAACGAACGATAACTTTTTCTGAAAATAACAAGTGCCCCGATCCCGGCCGAAACGACTCGAATTACACTTCGAGACCCGCCGACATGATCGCCACGATGCACAGAGCAAATCGGACGACGTTGTATTTTTTCACAACCAGGACCGAAACGCTAGCCCGAACAAAATGGTCGTACGCGAAGTGAAATTTTTTGGCTCGAAATTTTACGAGCTTGTGCAGAACTTCTAGGCAATCATATCGGCAGGTGACACGAAGTGATTCGAGTTCGTTTGCCCGCCCATTTTCCTTAACGAACGATAACTTTTTCTGAAAATAACAAGTGCCCCGATCCCGGCCGAAACGACTCGAATTACACTTCGAGACCCGCCGACATGATCGCGACGATGCACAGAGCAAATCGGACGACGTTGTATTTTTTCACAACCAGGACCGAAACGCTAGCCCGAACAAAATGGTCGTACGCGAAGTGAAATTTTTTGGCTCGAAATTTTACGAGCTTGTGCAGAACTTCTAGGCAATCATATCGGCAGGTGACACGAAGTGATTCGAGTTCGTTTGCCCCCCCATTTTCCTTAACGAACGAAAATTTTTTCTGAAAATAACAAGTGCCCCGATCCCGGCCGAAACGACTCGAATTACATTTCGAGACCCGCCGACATGATCGCCACGATGCACAGAGCAAATCGGACGACGTTGTATTTTTTCACAACCAGGACCGAAACCCTAGGCGGAAGAAAATGGTCGTACGCGAAGTGAAATTTTTTGGCTCGAAATTTGACGAGCTTGTGCAGAACTTCTAGGCAATCATACCGGCAGGTGACACGAAGTGATTCGAGTTCGTTTGCCCCCCCATTTTCTGTAACGAACGATAACTTTTTCTGAAAATAACAAGTGCCCCGATCCCGGCCGAAACGACTCGAATTACACTTCGAGACCCGCCGACATGATCGCCACGATGCACAGAGCAAATCGGACGACGTTCTATTTTTTCACAACCAGGACCGAAACCCTAGGCGGAAGAAAATGGTCCTACGCGAAGTGAAATTTTTTGGCTCGAAATTTGACGAGCTTGTGCAGAACTTCTAGGCAATCATATCGGCAGGTGACACGAAGTGATTCGAGTTCGTTTGCCCCCCCATTTTCATTAACGAACGATAACTTTTTCTGAAAATAACAAGTGCCCCGATCCCGGCCGAAACGACTCGAATTACACTTCGAGACCCGCCGACATGATCGCGACGATGCACAGAGCAAATCGGACGACGTTGTATTTTTTCACAACCAGGACCGAAACGCTAGCCCGAACAAAATGGTCGTACGCGAAGTGAAATTTTTTGGCTCGAAATTTTACGAGCTTGTGCAGAACTTCTAGGCAATCATATCGGCAGGTGACACGAAGTGATTCGCGTTCGTTTGCCCCCCCATTTTCCTTAACGAACGATAACTTTTTCTGAAAATAACAAGTGCCCCGATCCCGGCCGAAACGACTCGAATTACACTTCGAGACCCGCCGACATGATCGCCACGATGCACAGAGCAAATCGGACGACGTTGTATTTTTTCACAACCAGGACCGAAACGCTAGCCCGAACAAAATGGTCGTACGCGAAGTGAAATTTTTTGGCTCGAAATTTTACGAGCTTGTGCAGAACTTCTAGGCAATCATATCGGCAGGTGACACGAAGTGATTCGAGTTCGTTTGCCCGCCCATTTTCCTTAACGAACGATAACTTTTTCTGAAAATAACAAGTGCCCCGATCCCGGCCGAAACGACTCGAATTACACTTCGAGACCCGCCGACATGATCGCGACGATGCACAGAGCAAATCGGACGACGTTGTATTTTTTCACAACCAGGACCGAAACGCTAGCCCGAACAAAATGGTCGTACGCGAAGTGAAATTTTTTGGCTCGAAATTTTACGAGCTTGTGCAGAACTTCTAGGCAATCATATCGGCAGGTGACACGAAGTGATTCGAGTTCGTTTGCCCCCCCATTTTCCTTAACGAACGAAAATTTTTTCTGAAAATAACAAGTGCCCCGATCCCGGCCGAAACGACTCGAATTACATTTCGAGACCCGCCGACATGATCGCCACGATGCACAGAGCAAATCGGACGACGTTGTATTTTTTCACAACCAGGACCGAAACGCTAGCCCGAACAAAATGGTCGTACGCGAAGTGAAATTTTTTGGCTCGAAATTTGACGAGCTTGTGCAGAACTTCTAGGCAATCATATCGGCAGGTGACACGAAGTGATTCGAGTTCGTTTGCCCGCCCATTTTCCTTAACGAACGATAACTTTTTCTGAAAATAACAAGTTCCCCGATCCCGGCCGAAACGACTCGAATTACACTTCGAGACCCGCCGACATGATCGCGACGATGCACAGAGCAAATCGGACGACGTTGTATTTTTTCACAACCAGGACCGAAACGCTAGCCCGAACAAAATGGTCGTACGCGAAGTGAAATTTTTTGGCTCGAAATTTGACGAGCTTGTGCAGAACTTCTAGGCAATCATATCGGCAGGTGACACGAAGTGATTCGAGTTCGTTTGCCCCCCCATTTTCTGTAACGAACGATAACTTTTTCTGAAAATAACAAGTGCCCCGATCCCGGCCGAAACGACTCGAATTACACTTCGAGACCCGCCGACATGATCGCCACGATGCACAGAGCAAATCGGACGACGTTCTATTTTTTCACAACCAGGACCGAAACCCTAGGCGGAACAAAATGGTCGTACGCGAAGTGAAATTTTTTGGCTCGAAATTTTACGAGCTTGTGCAGAACTTCTAGGCAACCATATCGGCAGGTGACACGAAGTGATTCGAGTTCGTTTGCCCCCCCATTTTCTTTAACGAACGATAACTTTTTCTGAAAATAACAAGTGCCCCGATCCCGGCCGAAACGACTCGAATTACACTTCGAGACCCGCCGACATGATCGCCACGATGCACAGAGCAAATCGGACGACGTTCTATTTTTTCACAACCAGGACCGAAACGCTAGCCCGAACAAAATGGTCGTACGCGAAGTGAAATTTTTTGGCTCGAAATTTTACGAGCTTGTGCAGAACTTCTAGGCAATCATATCGGCAGGTGACACGAAGTGATTCGAGTTCGTTTGCCCCCCCATTTTCCTTAGCGAACGAAAATTTTTTCTGAAAAGAACAAGTGCCCCGATCCCGGCCGAAACGACTCGAATTACATTTCGAGACCCGCCGACATGATCGCCACGATGCACAGAGCAAATCGGACGACGTTGTATTTTTTCACAACCAGGACCGAAACCCTAGGCGGAAGAAAATGGTCGTACGCGAAGTGAAATTTTTTGGCTCGAAATTTGACGAGCTTGTGCAGAACTTCTAGGCAATCATATCGGCAGGTGACACGAAGTGATTCGAGTTCGTTTGCCCCCCCATTTTCATTAACGAACGATAACTTTTTCTGAAAATAACAAGTGCCCCGATTCCGGCCGAAACGACTCGAATTACACTTCGAGACCCGCCGACATGATCGCCACGATGCACAGAGCAAATCGGACGACGTTGTATTTTTTCACAACCAGGACCGAAACGCTAGCCCGAACAAAATGGTCGTACGCGAAGTGAAATTTTTTGGCTCGAAATTTGACGAGCTTGTGCAGAACTTCTAGGCAATCATATCGGCAGGTGACACGAAGTGATTCGAGTTCGTTTGCCCGCCCATTTTCCTTAACGAACGATAACTTTTTCTGAAAATAACAAGTTCCCCGATCCCGGCCGAAACGACTCGAATTACACTTCGAGACCCGCCGACATGATCGCGACGATGCACAGAGCAAATCGGACGACGTTGTATTTTTTCACAACCAGGACCGAAACGCTAGCCCGAACAAAATGGTCGTACGCGAAGTGAAATTTTTTGGCTCGAAATTTTACGAGCTTGTGCAGAACTTCTAGGCAATCATATCGGCAGGTGACACGAAGTGATTCGAGTTCGTTTGCCCCCCCATTTTCCTTAGCGAACGAAAATTTTTTCTGAAAAGAACAAGTGCCCCGATCCCGGCCGAAACGACTCGAATTACATTTCGAGACCCGCCGACATGATCGCCACGATGCACAGAGCAAATCGGACGACGTTGTATTTTTTCACAACCAGGACCGAAACCCTAGGCGGAAGAAAATGGTCGTACGCGAAGTGAAATTTTTTGGCTCGAAATTTGACGAGCTTGTGCAGAACTTCTAGGCAATCATATCGGCAGGTGACACGAAGTGATTCGAGTTCGTTTGCCCCCCCATTTTCTGTAACGAACGATAACTTTTTCTGAAAATAACAAGTGCCCCGATCCCGGCCGAAACGACTCGAATTACACTTCGAGACCCGCCGACATGATCGCCACGATGCACAGAGCAAATCGGACGACGTTCTATTTTTTCACAACCAGGACCGAAACCCTAGGCGGAACAAAATGGTCGTACGCGAAGTGAAATTTTTTGGCTCGAAATTTTACGAGCTTGTGCAGAACTTCTAGGCAACCATATCGGCAGGTGACACGAAGTGATTCGAGTTCGTTTGCCCCCCCATTTTCTTTAACGAACGATAACTTTTTCTGAAAATAACAAGTGCCCCGATCCCGGCCGAAACGACTCGAATTACACTTCGAGACCCGCCGACATGATCGCCACGATGCACAGAGCAAATCGGACGACGTTCTATTTTTTCACAACCAGGACCGAAACCCTAGGCGGAAGAAAATGGTCCTACGCGAAGTGAAATTTTTTGGCTCGAAATTTCACGAGCTTGTGCAGAACTTCTAGGCAATCATATCGGCAGGTGACACGAAGTGATTCGAGTTCGTTTGCCCCCCCATTTTCATTAACGAACGATAACTTTTTCTGAAAATAACAAGTGCCCCGATTCCGGCCGAAACGACTCGAATTACACTTCGAGACCCGCCGACATGATCGCCACGATGCACAGAGCAAATCGGACGACGTTGTATTTTTTCACAACCAGGACCGAAACCCTAGCCCGAACAAAATGGTCGAACGCGAAGTGAAATTTTTTGGCTTGAAATTTTACGAGCTTGTGCAGAACTTCTAGGCAATCATATCGGCAGGTGACACGAAGTGATTCGAGTTCGTTTGCCCGCCCATTTTCCTTAACGAACGATAACTTTTTCTGAAAATAACAAGTGCCCCGATCCCGGCCGAAACGACTCGAATTACACTTCGAGACCCGCCGACATGATCGCCACGATGCACAGAGCAAATCGGACGACGTTGTATTTTTTCACAACCAGGACCGAAACGCTAGCCCGAACAAAATGGTCGTACGCGAAGTGAAATTTTTTGGCTCGAAATTTTACGAGCTTGTGCAGAACTTCTAGGCAATCATATCGGCAGGTGACACGAAGTGATTCGAGTTCGTTTGCCCCCCCATTTTCTGTGACGAACGATAACTTTTTCTGAAAATAACAAGTGCCCCGATCCCGGCCGAAACGACTCGAATTACACTTCGAGACCCGCCGACATGATCGCGACGATGCACAGAGCAAATCGGACGACGTTGTATTTTTTCACAACCAGGACCGAAACGCTAGCCCGAACAAAATGGTCGTACGCGAAGTGAAATTTTTTGGCTCGAAATTTTACGAGCTTGTGCAGAACTTCTAGGCAATCATATCGGCAGGTGACACGAAGTGATTCGCGTTCGTTTGCCCCCCCATTTTCCTTAACGAACGATAACTTTTTCTGAAAATAACAAGTGCCCCGATCCCGGCCGAAACGACTCGAATTACACTTCGAGACCCGCCGACATGATCGCCACGATGCACAGAGCAAATCGGACGACGTTGTATTTTTTCACAACCAGGACCGAAACGCTAGCCCGAACAAAATGGTCGTACGCGAAGTGAAATTTTTTGGCTCGAAATTTTACGAGCTTGTGCAGAACTTCTAGGCAATCATATCGGCAGGTGACACGAAGTGATTCGAGTTCGTTTGCCCGCCCATTTTCCTTAACGAACGATAACTTTTTCTGAAAATAACAAGTGCCCCGATCCCGGCCGAAACGACTCGAATTACACTTCGAGACCCGCCGACATGATCGCGACGATGCACAGAGCAAATCGGACGACGTTGTATTTTTTCACAACCAGGACCGAAACGCTAGCCCGAACAAAATGGTCGTACGCGAAGTAAAATTTTTTGGCTCGAAATTTTACGAGCTTGTGCAGAACTTCTAGGCAATCATATCGGCAGGTGACACGAAGTGATTCGAGTTCGTTTGCCCCCCCATTTTCCTTAACGAACGAAAATTTTTTCTGAAAATAACAAGTGCCCCGATCCCGGCCGAAACGACTCGAATTACATTTCGAGACCCGCCGACATGATCGCCACGATGCACAGAGCAAATCGGACGACGTTGTATTTTTTCACAACCAGGACCGAAACCCTAGGCGGAAGAAAATGGTCGTACGCGAAGTGAAATTTTTTGGCTCGAAATTTGACGAGCTTGTGCAGAACTTCTAGGCAATCATATCGGCAGGTGACACGAAGTGATTCGAGTTCGTTTGCCCCCCCATTTTCTGTAACGAACGATAACTTTTTCTGAAAATAACAAGTGCCCCGATCCCGGCCGAAACGACTCGAATTACACTTCGAGACCCGCCGACATGATCGCCACGATGCACAGAGCAAATCGGACGACGTTCTATTTTTTCACAACCAGGACCGAAACCCTAGGCGGAACAAAATGGTCGTACGCGAAGTGAAATTTTTTGGCTCGAAATTTTACGAGCTTGTGCAGAACTTCTAGGCAACCATATCGGCAGGTGACACGAAGTGATTCGAGTTCGTTTGCCCCCCCATTTTCTTTAACGAACGATAACTTTTTCTGAAAATAACAAGTGCCCCGATCCCGGCCGAAACGACTCGAATTACACTTCGAGACCCGCCGACATGATCGCCACGATGCACAGAGCAAATCGGACGACGTTCTATTTTTTCACAACCAGGACCGAAACCCTAGGCGGAAGAAAATGGTCCTACGCGAAGTGAAATTTTTTGGCTCGAAATTTCACGAGCTTGTGCAGAACTTCTAGGCAATCATATCGGCAGGTGACACGAAGTGATTCGAGTTCGTTTGCCCCCCCATTTTCATTAACGAACGATAACTTTTTCTGAAAATAACAAGTGCCCCGATTCCGGCCGAAACGACTCGAATTACACTTCGAGACCCGCCGACATGATCGCCACGATGCACAGAGCAAATCGGACGACGTTGTATTTTTTCACAACCAGGACCGAAACCCTAGCCCGAACAAAATGGTCGAACGCGAAGTGAAATTTTTTGGCTTGAAATTTTACGAGCTTGTGCAGAACTTCTAGGCAATCATATCGGCAGGTGACACGAAGTGATTCGAGTTCGTTTGCCCGCCCATTTTCCTTAACGAACGATAACTTTTTCTGAAAATAACAAGTGCCCCGATCCCGGCCGAAACGACTCGAATTACACTTCGAGACCCGCCGACATGATCGCCACGATGCACAGAGCAAATCGGACGACGTTGTATTTTTTCACAACCAGGACCGAAACGCTAGCCCGAACAAAATGGTCGTACGCGAAGTGAAATTTTTTGGCTCGAAATTTTACGAGCTTGTGCAGAACTTCTAGGCAATCATATCGGCAGGTGACACGAAGTGATTCGAGTTCGTTTGCCCCCCCATTTTCTGTGACGAACGATAACTTTTTCTGAAAATAACAAGTGCCCCGATCCCGGCCGAAACGACTCGAATTACACTTCGAGACCCGCCGACATGATCGCGACGATGCACAGAGCAAATCGGACGACGTTGTATTTTTTCACAACCAGGACCGAAACGCTAGCCCGAACAAAATGGTCGTACGCGAAGTGAAATTTTTTGGCTCGAAATTTTACGAGCTTGTGCAGAACTTCTAGGCAATCATATCGGCAGGTGACACGAAGTGATTCGCGTTCGTTTGCCCCCCCATTTTCCTTAACGAACGATAACTTTTTCTGAAAATAACAAGTGCCCCGATCCCGGCCGAAACGACTCGAATTACACTTCGAGACCCGCCGACATGATCGCCACGATGCACAGAGCAAATCGGACGACGTTGTATTTTTTCACAACCAGGACCGAAACGCTAGCCCGAACAAAATGGTCGTACGCGAAGTGAAATTTTTTGGCTCGAAATTTTACGAGCTTGTGCAGAACTTCTAGGCAATCATATCGGCAGGTGACACGAAGTGATTCGAGTTCGTTTGCCCGCCCATTTTCCTTAACGAACGATAACTTTTTCTGAAAATAACAAGTGCCCCGATCCCGGCCGAAACGACTCGAATTACACTTCGAGACCCGCCGACATGATCGCGACGATGCACAGAGCAAATCGGACGACGTTGTATTTTTTCACAACCAGGACCGAAACGCTAGCCCGAACAAAATGGTCGTACGCGAAGTGAAATTTTTTGGCTCGAAATTTTACGAGCTTGTGCAGAACTTCTAGGCAATCATATCGGCAGGTGACACGAAGTGATTCGAGTTCGTTTGCCCCCCCATTTTCCTTAACGAACGAAAATTTTTTCTGAAAATAACAAGTGCCCCGATCCCGGCCGAAACGACTCGAATTACATTTCGAGACCCGCCGACATGATCGCCACGATGCACAGAGCAAATCGGACGACGTTGTATTTTTTCACAACCAGGACCGAAACCCTAGGCGGAAGAAAATGGTCGTACGCGAAGTGAAATTTTTTGGCTCGAAATTTGACGAGCTTGTGCAGAACTTCTAGGCAATCATACCGGCAGGTGACACGAAGTGATTCGAGTTCGTTTGCCCCCCCATTTTCTGTAACGAACGATAACTTTTTCTGAAAATAACAAGTGCCCCGATCCCGGCCGAAACGACTCGAATTACACTTCGAGACCCGCCGACATGATCGCCACGATGCACAGAGCAAATCGGACGACGTTCTATTTTTTCACAACCAGGACCGAAACCCTAGGCGGAAGAAAATGGTCCTACGCGAAGTGAAATTTTTTGGCTCGAAATTTGACGAGCTTGTGCAGAACTTCTAGGCAAGCATATCGGCAGGTGACACGAAGTGATTCGAGTTCGTTTGCCCCCCCATTTTCATTAACGAACGATAACTTTTTCTGAAAATAACAAGTGCCCCGATCCCGGCCGAAACGACTCGAATTACACTTCGAGACCCGCCGACATGATCGCGACGATGCACAGAGCAAATCGGACGACGTTGTATTTTTTCACAACCAGGACCGAAACGCTAGCCCGAACAAAATGGTCGTACGCGAAGTGAAATTTTTTGGCTCGAAATTTTACGAGCTTGTGCAGAACTTCTAGGCAATCATATCGGCAGGTGACACGAAGTGATTCGCGTTCGTTTGCCCCCCCATTTTCCTTAACGAACGATAACTTTTTCTGAAAATAACAAGTGCCCCGATCCCGGCCGAAACGACTCGAATTACACTTCGAGACCCGCCGACATGATCGCCACGATGCACAGAGCAAATCGGACGACGTTGTATTTTTTCACAACCAGGACCGAAACGCTAGCCCGAACAAAATGGTCGTACGCGAAGTGAAATTTTTTGGCTCGAAATTTTACGAGCTTGTGCAGAACTTCTAGGCAATCATATCGGCAGGTGACACGAAGTGATTCGAGTTCGTTTGCCCGCCCATTTTCCTTAACGAACGATAACTTTTTCTGAAAATAACAAGTGCCCCGATCCCGGCCGAAACGACTCGAATTACACTTCGAGACCCGCCGACATGATCGCGACGATGCACAGAGCAAATCGGACGACGTTGTATTTTTTCACAACCAGGACCGAAACGCTAGCCCGAACAAAATGGTCGTACGCGAAGTGAAATTTTTTGGCTCGAAATTTTACGAGCTTGTGCAGAACTTCTAGGCAATCATATCGGCAGGTGACACGAAGTGATTCGAGTTCGTTTGCCCCCCCATTTTCCTTAACGAACGAAAATTTTTTCTGAAAATAACAAGTGCCCCGATCCCGGCCGAAACGACTCGAATTACATTTCGAGACCCGCCGACATGATCGCCACGATGCACAGAGCAAATCGGACGACGTTGTATTTTTTCACAACCAGGACCGAAACGCTAGCCCGAACAAAATGGTCGTACGCGAAGTGAAATTTTTTGGCTCGAAATTTGACGAGCTTGTGCAGAACTTCTAGGCAATCATATCGGCAGGTGACACGAAGTGATTCGAGTTCGTTTGCCCGCCCATTTTCCTTAACGAACGATAACTTTTTCTGAAAATAACAAGTTCCCCGATCCCGGCCGAAACGACTCGAATTACACTTCGAGACCCGCCGACATGATCGCGACGATGCACAGAGCAAATCGGACGACGTTGTATTTTTTCACAACCAGGACCGAAACGCTAGCCCGAACAAAATGGTCGTACGCGAAGTGAAATTTTTTGGCTCGAAATTTTACGAGCTTGTGCAGAACTTCTAGGCAATCATATCGGCAGGTGACACGAAGTGATTCGCGTTCGTTTGCCCCCCCATTTTCCTTAACGAACGATAACTTTTTCTGAAAATAACAAGTGCCCCGATCCCGGCCGAAACGACTCGAATTACACTTCGAGACCCGCCGACATGATCGCCACGATGCACAGAGCAAATCGGACGACGTTGTATTTTTTCACAACTAGGACCGAAACCCTAGGCGGAACAAAATGGTCGTACGCAAAGTGAAATTTTTTGGCTCGAAATTTTACGAACTTGTGCAGAACTTCTAGGCAATCATATCGGCAGGTGACACGAAGTGATTCGAGTTCGTTTGCCCCCCCATTTTCCTTAACGAACGATAACTTTTTCTGAAAATAACAAGTGCCCCGATCCCGGCCGAAACGACTCGAATTACACTTCGAGACCCGCCGACATGATCGCCACGATGCACAGAGCAAATCGGACGACGTTGTATTTTTTCACAACTAGGACCGAAACCCTAGGCGGAACAAAATGGTCGTACGCAAAGTGAAATTTTTTGGCTCGAAATTTTACGAACTTGTGCAGAACTTCTAGGCAATCATATCGGCAGGTGACACGAAGTGATTCGAGTTCGTTTGCCCGCCCATTTTCCTTAACGAACGATAACTTTTTCTGAAAATAACAAGTTCCCCGATCCCGGCCGAAACGACTCGAATTACACTTCGAGACCCGCCGACATGATCGCCACGATGCACAGAGCAAATCGGACGACGTTGTATTTTTTCACAACTAGGACCGAAACCCTAGGCGGAACAAAATGGTCGTACGCAAAGTGAAATTTTTTGGCTCGAAATTTTACGAACTTGTGCAGAACTTCTAGGCAATCATATCGGCAGGTGACACGAAGTGATTCGAGTTCGTTTGCCCCCCCATTTTCCTTAACGAACGATAACTTTTTCTGAAAATAACAAGTGCCCCGATCCCGGCCGAAACGACTCGAATTACACTTCGAGACCCGCCGACATGATCGCCACGATGCACAGAGCAAATCGGACGACGTTGTATTTTTTCACAACGAGGACCGAAACCCTAGGCGGAACAAAATGGTCGTACGCGAAGTGAAATTTTTTGGCTCGAAATTTTACGAGCTTGTGCAGAACTTCTAGGCAATCATATCGGCAGGTGACACGAAGTGATTCGAGTACGTTTGCCCCCCCATTTTCCTTAACGAACGATAACTTTTTCTGAAAATAACAAGTGCCCCGATCCCGGCCGAAACGACTCGAATTACACTTCGAGACCCGCCGACATGATCGCCACGATGCACAGAGCAAATCGGACGACGTTGTATTTTTTCACAACCAGGACCGAAACCCTAGCCCGAACAAAATGGTCGTACGCGAACTGAAATTTTTTGGCTCGAAATTTGACGAGCTTGTGCAGAACTTCTAGGCAATCATATCGGCAGGTGACACGAAGTGATTCGAGTTCGTTTGCCCCCCCATTTTCTGTAACGAACGATAACTTTTTCTGAAAATAACAAATGCCCCGATCCTGGCCGAAACGACTCGAATTACACTTCGAGACCCGCCGACATGATCGCCACGATGCACAGAGCAAATCGGACGACGTTCTAATTTTTCACAACCAGGACCGAAACCCTAGGCGGAACAAAATGGTCGTACGCGAAGTGAAATTTTTTGGCTCGAAATTTGACGAGCTTGTGCAGAACTTCTAGGCAATCATATCGGCAGGTGACACGAAGTGATTCGCGTTCGTTTGCCCCCCCATTTTCCTTAACGAACGATAACTTTTTCTGAAAATAACAAGTGCCCCGATCCCGGCCGAAACGACTCGAATTACACTTCGAGACCCGCCGACATGATCGCGACGATGCACAGAGCAAATCGGACGACGTTGTATTTTTTCACAACCAGGACCGAAACGCTAGCCCGAACAAAATGGTCGTACGCGAAGTGAAATTTTTTGGCTCGAAATTTTACGAGCTTGTGCAGAACTTCTAGGCAATCATATCGGCAGGTGACACGAAGTGATTCGAGTTCGTTTGCCCCCCCATTTTCCTTAACGAACGAAAATTTTTTCTGAAAATAACAAGTGCCCCGATCCCGGCCGAAACGACTCGAATTACATTTCGAGACCCGCCGACATGATCGCCACGATGCACAGAGCAAATCGGACGACGTTGTATTTTTTCACAACCAGGACCGAAACGCTAGCCCGAACAAAATGGTCGTACGCGAAGTGAAATTTTTTGGCTCGAAATTTGACGAGCTTGTGCAGAACTTCTAGGCAATCATATCGGCAGGTGACACGAAGTGATTCGAGTTCGTTTGCCCGCCCATTTTCCTTAACGAACGATAACTTTTTCTGAAAATAACAAGTTCCCCGATCCCGGCCGAAACGACTCGAATTACACTTCGAGACCCGCCGACATGATCGCCACGAAGCACAGAGCAAATCGGACGACGTTGTATTTTTTCACAACCAGGACCGAAACGCTAGCCCGAACAAAATGGTCGTACGCGAAGTGAAATTTTTTGGCTCGAAATTTTACGAGCTTGTGCAGAACTTCTAGGCAATCATATCGGCAGGTGACACGAAGTGATTCGCGTTCGTTTGCCCCCCCATTTTCCTTAACGAACGATAACTTTTTCTGAAAATAACAAGTGCCCCGATCCCGGCCGAAACGACTCGAATTACACTTCGAGACCCGCCGACATGATCGCCACGATGCACAGAGCAAATCGGACGACGTTGTATTTTTTCACAACGAGGACCGAAACCCTAGGCGGAACAAAATGGTCGTACGCGAAGTGAAATTTTTTGGCTCGAAATTTTACGAGCTTGTGCAGAACTTCTAGGCAATCATATCGGCAGGTGACACGAAGTGATTCGAGTACGTTTGCCCCCCCATTTTCCTTAACGAACGATAACTTTTTCTGAAAATAACAAGTGCCCCGATCCCGGCCGAAACGACTCGAATTACACTTCGAGACCCGCCGACATGATCGCCACGATGCACAGAGCAAATCGGACGACGTTGTATTTTTTCACAACCAGGACCGAAACGCTAGCCCGAACAAAATGGTCGTACGCGAAGTGAAATTTTTTGGCTCGAAATTTTACGAGCTTGTGCAGAACTTCTAGGCAATCATATCGGCAGGTGACACGAAGTGATTCGAGTTCGTTTGCCCCCCCATTTTCTGTGACGAACGATAACTTTTTCTGAAAATAACAAGTGCCCCGATCCCGGCCGAAACGACTCGAATTACACTTCGAGACCCGCCGACATGATCGCCACGATGCACAGAGCAAATCGGACGACGTTGTATTTTTTCACAACCAGGACCGAAACCCTAGCCCGAACAAAATGGTCGTACGCGAAGTGAAATTTTTTGGCTCGAAATTTTACGAGCTTGTGCAGAACTTCTAGGCAATCATATCGGCAGGTGACACGAAGTGGTTCGAGTTCGTTTGCCCCCCCATTTTCTTTAACGAACGATAACTTTTTCTGAAAATAACAAGTGCCCCGAGCCCGGCCGAAACGACTCGAATTACACTTCGAGACCCGCCGACATGATCGCCACGATGCACAGAGCAAATCGGACGACGTTGTATTTTTTCACAACCAGGACCGAAACCCTAGCCCGAACAAAATGGTCGTACGCGAAGTGAAATTTTTTGGCTCGAAATTTGACGCGCTTGTGCAGAACTTCTAGGCAATCATATCGGCAGGTGACACGAAGTGATTCGAGTTCGTTTGCCCCCCCATTTTCTGTAACGAACGATAACTTTTTCTGAAAATAACAAGTGCCCCGATCCCGGCCGAAACGACTCGAATTACACTTCGAGACCCGCCGACATGATCGCCACGATGCACAGAGCAAATCGGACGACGTTGTATTTTTTCACAACCAGGACCGAAACCCTAGGCGGAACAAAATGGTCGTACGCGAAGTGAAATTTTTTGGCTCGAAATTTTACGAGCTTGTGCAGAACTTCTAGGCAATCATATCGGCAGGTGACACGAAGTGATTCGAGTACGTTTGCCCCCCCATTTTCCTTAACGAACGATAACTTTTTCTGAAAATAACAAGTGCCCCGATCCCGGCCGAAACGACTCGAATTACACTTCGAGACCCGCCGACATGATCGCCACGATGCACAGAGCAAATCGGACGACGTTCTATTTTTTCACAACCAGGACCGAAACCCTAGGCGGAACAAAATGGTCGTACGCGAAGTGAAATTTTTTGGCTCGAAATTTGACGAGCTTGTGCAGAACTTCTAGGCAATCATATCGGCAGGTGACACGAAGTGATTCGAGTTCGTTTGCCCGCCCATTTTCCTTAACGAACGATAACTTTTTCTGAAAATAACAAGTGCCCCGATCCCGGCCGAAACGACTCGAATTACACTTCGAGACCCGCCGACATGATCGCGACGATGCACAGAGCAAATCGGACGACGTTGTATTTTTTCACAACCAGGACCGAAACGCTAGCCCGAACAAAATGGTCGTACGCGAAGTGAAATTTTTTGGCTCGAAATTTTACGAGCTTGTGCAGAACTTCTAGGCAATCATATCGGCAGGTGACACGAAGTGATTCGAGTTCGTTTGCCCCCCCATTTTCCTTAGCGAACGAAAATTTTTTCTGAAAAGAACAAGTGCCCCGATCCCGGCCGAAACGACTCGAATTACATTTCGAGACCCGCCGACATGATCGCCACGATGCACAGAGCAAATCGGACGACGTTGTATTTTTTCACAACCAGGACCGAAACCCTAGGCGGAAGAAAATGGTCGTACGCGAAGTGAAATTTTTTGGCTCGAAATTTGACGAGCTTGTGCAGAACTTCTAGGCAATCATATCGGCAGGTGACACGAAGTGATTCGAGTTCGTTTGCCCCCCCATTTTCTGTAACGAACGATAACTTTTTCTGAAAATAACAAGTGCCCCGATCCCGGCCGAAACGACTCGAATTACACTTCGAGACCCGCCGACATGATCGCCACGATGCACAGAGCAAATCGGACGACGTTCTATTTTTTCACAACCAGGACCGAAACCCTAGGCGGAACAAAATGGTCGTACGCGAAGTGAAATTTTTTGGCTCGAAATTTTACGAGCTTGTGCAGAACTTCTAGGCAACCATATCGGCAGGTGACACGAAGTGATTCGAGTTCGTTTGCCCCCCCATTTTCTTTAACGAACGATAACTTTTTCTGAAAATAACAAGTGCCCCGATCCCGGCCGAAACGACTCGAATTACACTTCGAGACCCGCCGACATGATCGCCACGATGCACAGAGCAAATCGGACGACGTTCTATTTTTTCACAACCAGGACTGAAACCTTAGGCGGAAGAAAATGGTCCTACGCGAAGTGAAATTTTTTGGCTCGAAATTTGACGAGCTTGTGCAGAACTTCTAGGCAATCATATCGGCAGGTGACACGAAGTGATTCGAGTTCGTTTGCCCCCCCATTTTCATTAACGAACGATAACTTTTTCTGAAAATAACAAGTGCCCCGATTCCGGCCGAAACGACTCGAATTACACTTCGAGACCCGCCGACATGATCGCCACGATGCACAGAGCAAATCGGACGACGTTGTATTTTTTCACAACCAGGACCGAAACCCTAGCCCGAACAAAATGGTCGAACGCGAAGTGAAATTTTTTGGCTTGAAATTTTACGAGCTTGTGCAGAACTTCTAGGCAATCATATCGGCAGGTGACACGAAGTGATTCGAGTTCGTTTGCCCGCCCATTTTCCTTAACGAACGATAACTTTTTCTGAAAATAACAAGTGCCCCGATCCCGGCCGAAACGACTCGAATTACACTTCGAGACCCGCCGACATGATCGCCACGATGCACAGAGCAAATCGGACGACGTTGTATTTTTTCACAACCAGGACCGAAACGCTAGCCCGAACAAAATGGTCGTACGCGAAGTGAAATTTTTTGGCTCGAAATTTTACGAGCTTGTGCAGAACTTCTAGGCAATCATATCGGCAGGTGACACGAAGTGATTCGAGTTCGTTTGCCCCCCCATTTTCTGTGACGAACGATAACTTTTTCTGAAAATAACAAGTGCCCCGATCCCGGCCGAAACGACTCGAATTACACTTCGAGACCCGCCGACATGATCGCGACGATGCACAGAGCAAATCGGACGACGTTGTATTTTTTCACAACCAGGACCGAAACGCTAGCCCGAACAAAATGGTCGTACGCGAAGTGAAATTTTTTGGCTCGAAATTTTACGAGCTTGTGCAGAACTTCTAGGCAATCATATCGGCAGGTGACACGAAGTGATTCGCGTTCGTTTGCCCCCCCATTTTCCTTAACGAACGATAACTTTTTCTGAAAATAACAAGTGCCCCGATCCCGGCCGAAACGACTCGAATTACACTTCGAGACCCGCCGACATGATCGCCACGATGCACAGAGCAAATCGGACGACGTTGTATTTTTTCACAACCAAGACCGAAACGCTAGCCCGAACAAAATGGTCGTACGCGAAGTGAAATTTTTTGGCTCGAAATTTTACGAGCTTGTGCAGAACTTCTAGGCAATCATATCGGCAGGTGACACGAAGTGATTCGAGTTCGTTTGCCCGCCCATTTTCCTTAACGAACGATAACTTTTTCTGAAAATAACAAGTGCCCCGATCCCGGCCGAAACGACTCGAATTACACTTCGAGACCCGCCGACATGATCGCGACGATGCACAGAGCAAATCGGACGACGTTGTATTTTTTCAAAACCAGGACCGAAACGCTAGCCCGAACAAAATGGTCGTACGCGAAGTGAAATTTTTTGGCTCGAAATTTTACGAGCTTGTGCAGAACTTCTAGGCAATCATATCGGCAGGTGACACGAAGTGATTCGAGTTCGTTTGCCCCCCCATTTTCCTTAACGAACGAAAATTTTTTCTGAAAATAACAAGTGCCCCGATCCCGGCCGAAACGACTCGAATTACATTTCGAGACCCGCCGACATGATCGCCACGATGCACAGAGCAAATCGGACGACGTTGTATTTTTTCACAACCAGGACCGAAACCCTAGGCGGAAGAAAATGGTCGTACGCGAAGTGAAATTTTTTGGCTCGAAATTTGACGAGCTTGTGCAGAACTTCTAGGCAATCATACCGGCAGGTGACACGAAGTGATTCGAGTTCGTTTGCCCCCCCATTTTCTGTAACGAACGATAACTTTTTCTGAAAATAACAAGTGCCCCGATCCCGGCCGAAACGACTCGAATTACACTTCGAGACCCGCCGACATGATCGCCACGATGCACAGAGCAAATCGGACGACGTTCTATTTTTTCACAACCAGGACCGAAACCCTAGGCGGAAGAAAATGGTCCTACGCGAAGTGAAATTTTTTGGCTCGAAATTTGACGAGCTTGTGCAGAACTTCTAGGCAATCATATCGGCAGGTGACACGAAGTGATTCGAGTTCGTTTGCCCCCCCATTTTCTGTAACGAACGATAACTTTTTCTGAAAATAACAAGTGCCCCGATCCCGGCCGAAACGACTCGAATTACACTTCGAGACCCGCCGACATGATCGCCACGATGCACAGAGCAAATCGGACGACGTTCTATTTTTTCACAACCAGGACCGAAACCCTAGGCGGAAGAAAATGGTCCTACGCGAAGTGAAATTTTTTGGCTCGAAATTTGACGAGCTTGTGCAGAACTTCTAGGCAATCATATCGGCAGGTGACACGAAGTGATTCGAGTTCGTTTGCCCCCCCATTTTCATTAACGAACGATAACTTTTTCTGAAAATAACAAGTGCCCCGATCCCGGCCGAAACGACTCGAATTACACTTCGAGACCCGCCGACATGATCGCGACGATGCACAGAGCAAATCGGACGACGTTGTATTTTTTCACAACCAGGACCGAAACGCTAGCCCGAACAAAATGGTCGTACGCGAAGTGAAATTTTTTGGCTCGAAATTTTACGAGCTTGTGCAGAACTTCTAGGCAATCATATCGGCAGGTGACACGAAGTGATTCGCGTTCGTTTGCCCCCCCATTTTCCTTAACGAACGATAACTTTTTCTGAAAATAACAAGTGCCCCGATCCCGGCCGAAACGACTCGAATTACACTTCGAGACCCGCCGACATGATCGCCACGATGCACAGAGCAAATCGGACGACGTTGTATTTTTTCACAACCAGGACCGAAACGCTAGCCCGAACAAAATGGTCGTACGCGAAGTGAAATTTTTTGGCTCGAAATTTTACGAGCTTGTGCAGAACTTCTAGGCAATCATATCGGCAGGTGACACGAAGTGATTCGAGTTCGTTTGCCCGCCCATTTTCCTTAACGAACGATAACTTTTTCTGAAAATAACAAGTGCCCCGATCCCGGCCGAAACGACTCGAATTACACTTCGAGACCCGCCGACATGATCGCGACGATGCACAGAGCAACTCGGACGACGTTGTATTTTTTCACAACCAGGACCGAAACGCTAGCCCGAACAAAATGGTCGTACGCGAAGTGAAATTTTTTGGCTCGAAATTTTACGAGCTTGTGCAGAACTTCTAGGCAATCATATCGGCAGGTGACACGAAGTGATTCGAGTTCGTTTGCCCCCCCATTTTCCTTAACGAACGAAAATTTTTTCTGAAAATAACAAGTGCCCCGATCCCGGCCGAAACGACTCGAATTACATTTCGAGACCCGCCGACATGATCGCCACGATGCACAGAGCAAATCGGACGACGTTGTATTTTTTCACAACCAGGACCGAAACCCTAGGCGGAAGAAAATGGTCGTACGCGAAGTGAAATTTTTTGGCTCGAAATTTGACGAGCTTGTGCAGAACTTCTAGGCAATCATACCGGCAGGTGACACGAAGTGATTCGAGTTCGTTTGCCCCCCCATTTTCTGTAACGAACGATAACTTTTTCTGAAAATAACAAGTGCCCCGATCCCGGCCGAAACGACTCGAATTACACTTCGAGACCCGCCGACATGATCGCCACGATGCACAGAGCAAATCGGACGACGTTCTATTTTTTCACAACCAGGACCGAAACCCTAGGCGGAACAAAATGGTCGTACGCGAAGTGAAATTTTTTGGCTCGAAATTTTACGAGCTTGTGCAGAACTTCTAGGCAACCATATCGGCAGGCGACACGAAGTGATTCGAGTTCGTTTGCCCCCCCCATTTTCTTTAACGAACGATAACTTTTTCTGAAAATAACAAGTGCCCCGATCCCGGCCGAAACGATTCGAATTACACTTCGAGACCCGCCGACATGATCGCCACGATGCACAGAGCAAATCGGACGACGTTCTATTTTTTCACAACCAGGACCGAAACCCTAGGCGGAAGAAAATGGTCCTACGCGAAGTGAAATTTTTTGGCTCGAAATTTGACGAGCTTGTGCAGAACTTCTAGGCAATCATATCGGCAGGTGACACGAAGTGATTCGAGTTCGTTTGCCCCCCCATTTTCATTAACGAACGATAACTTTTTCTGAAAATAACAAGTGCCCCGATCCCGGCCGAAACGACTCGAATTACACTTCGAGACCCGCCGACATGATCGCGACGATGCACAGAGCAAATCGGACGACGTTGTATTTTTTCACAACCAGGACCGAAACGCTAGCCCGAACAAAATGGTCGTACGCGAAGTGAAATTTTTTGGCTCGAAATTTTACGAGCTTGTGCAGAACTTCTAGGCAATCATATCGGCAGGTGACACGAAGTGATTCGCGTTCGTTTGCCCCCCCATTTTCCTTAACGAACGATAACTTTTTCTGAAAATAACAAGTGCCCCGATCCCGGCCGAAACGACTCGAATTACACTTCGAGACCCGCCGACATGATCGCCACGATGCACAGAGCGAATCGGACGACGTTGTATTTTTTCACAACCAGGACCGAAACGCTAGCCCGAACAAAATGGTCGTACGCGAAGTGAAATTTTTTGGCTCGAAATTTTACGAGCTTGTGCAGAACTTCTAGGCAATCATATCGGCAGGTGACACGAAGTGATTCGAGTTCGTTTGCCCGCCCATTTTCCTTAACGAACGATAACTTTTTCTGAAAATAACAAGTGCCCCGATCCCGGCCGAAACGACTCGAATTACACTTCGAGACCCGCCGACATGATCGCCACGATGCACAGAGCAAATCGGACGACGTTGTATTTTTTCACAACCAGGACCGAAACGCTAGCCCGAACAAAATGGTCGTACGCGAAGTGAAATTTTTTGGCTCGAAATTTTACGAGCTTGTGCAGAACTTCTAGGCAATCATATCGGCAGGTGACACGAAGTGATTCGAGTTCGTTTGCCCCCCCATTTTCCTTAACGAACGAAAATTTTTTCTGAAAATAACAAGTGCCCCGATCCCGGCCGAAACGACTCGAATTACATTTCGAGACCCGCCGACATGATCGCCACGATGCACAGAGCAAATCGGACGACGTTGTATTTTTTCACAACCAGGACCGAAACCCTAGGCGGAAGAAAATGGTCGTACGCGAAGTGAAATTTTTTGGCTCGAAATTTGACGAGCTTGTGCAGAACTTCTAGGCAATCATACCGGCAGGTGACACGAAGTGATTCGAGTTCGTTTGCCCCCCCATTTTCTGTAACGAACGATAACTTTTTCTGAAAATAACAAGTGCCCCGATCCCGGCCGAAACGACTCGAATTACACTTCGAGACCCGCCGACATGATCGCCACGATGCACAGAGCAAATCGGACGACGTTCTATTTTTTCACAACCAGGACCGAAACCCTAGGCGGAACAAAATGGTCGTACGCGAAGTGAAATTTTTTGGCTCGAAATTTTACGAGCTTGTGCAGAACTTCTAGGCAACCATATCGGCAGGTGACACGAAGTGATTCGAGTTCGTTTGCCCCCCCCATTTTCTTTAACGAACGATAACTTTTTCTGAAAATAACAAGTGCCCCGATCCCGGCCGAAACGACTCGAATTACACTTCGAGACCCGCCGACATGATCGCCACGATGCACAGAGCAAATCGGACGACGTTCTATTTTTTCACAACCAGGACCGAAACCCTAGGCGGAAGAAAATGGTCCTACGCGAAGTGAAATTTTTTGGCTCGAAATTTGACGAGCTTGTGCAGAACTTCTAGGCAATCATATCGGCAGGTGACACGAAGTGATTCGAGTTCGTTTGCCCCCCCATTTTCATTAACGAACGATAACTTTTTCTGAAAATAACAAGTGGCCCGATCCCGGCCGAAACGACTCGAATTACACTTCGAGACCCGCCGACATGATCGCCACGATGCACAGAGCAAATCGGACGACGTTGTATTTTTTCACAACCAGGACCGAAACCCTAGCCCGAACAAAATGGTCGAACGCGAAGTGAAATTTTTTGGCTCGAAATTTTACGAGCTTGTGCAGAACTTCTAGGCAATCATATCGGCAGGTGACACGAAGTGATTCGAGTTCGTTTGCCCGCCCATTTTCTTTAACGAACGATAACTTTTTCTGAAAATAACAAGTGCCCCGATCCCGGCCGAAACGACTCGAATTACACTTCGAGACCCGCCGACATGATCGCCACGATGCACAGAGCAAATCGGACGACGTTGTATTTTTTCACAACCAGGACCGAAACGCTAGCCCGAACAAAATGGTCGTACGCGAAGTGAAATTTTTTGGCTCGAAATTTTACGAGCTTGTGCAGAACTTCTAGGCAATCATATCGGCAGGTGACACGAAGTGATTCGAGTTCGTTTGCCCCCCCATTTTCTGTAACGAACGATAACTTTTTCTGAAAATAACAAGTGCCCCGATCCCGGCCGAAACGACTCGAATTACACTTCGAGACCCGCCGACATGATCGCGACGATGCACAGAGCAAATCGGACGACGTTGTATTTTTTCACAACCAGGACCGAAACGCTAGCCCGAACAAAATGGTCGTACGCGAAGTGAAATTTTTTGGCTCGAAATTTTACGAGCTTGTGCAGAACTTCTAGGCAATCATATCGGCAGGTGACACGAAGTGATTCGCGTTCGTTTGCCCCCCCATTTTCCTTAACGAACGATAACTTTTTCTGAAAATAACAAGTGCCCCGATCCCGGCCGAAACGACTCGAATTACACTTCGAGACCCGCCGACATGATCGCCACGATGCACAGAGCAAATCGGACGACGTTGTATTTTTTCACAACCAGGACCGAAACGCTAGCCCGAACAAAATGGTCGTACGCGAAGTGAAATTTTTTGGCTCGAAATTTTACGAGCTTGTGCAGAACTTCTAGGCAATCATATCGGCAGGTGACACGAAGTGATTCGAGTTCGTTTGCCCCCCCATTTTCCTTAACGAACGATAACTTTTTCTGAAAATAACAAGTGCCTCGATCCCGGCCGAAACGACTCGAATTACACTTCGAGACCCGCCGACATGATCGCCACGATGCACAGAGCAAATCGGACGACGTTGTATTTTTTCACAACGAGGACCGAAACCCTAGGCGGAACAAAATGGTCGTACGCGAAGTGAAATTTTTTGGCTCGAAATTTTACGAGCTTGTGCAGAACTTCTAGGCAATCATATCGGCAGGTGACACGAAGTGATTCGAGTTCGTTTGCCCGCCCATTTTCCTTAACGAACGATAACTTTTTCTGAAAATAACAAGTGCCCCGATCCCGGCCGAAACGACTCGAATTACACTTCGAGACCCGCCGACATGATCGCGACGATGCACAGAGCAAATCGGACGACGTTGTATTTTTTCACAACCAGGACCGAAACGCTAGCCCGAACAAAATGGTCGTACGCGAAGTGAAATTTTTTGGCTCGAAATTTTACGAGCTTGTGCAGAACTTCTAGGCAATCATATCGGCCGGTGACACGAAGTGATTCGCGTTCGTTTGCCCCCCCATTTTCCTTAACGAACGATAACTTTTTCTGAAAATAACAAGTGCCCCGATCCCGGCCGAAACGACTCGAATTACACTTCGAGACCCGCCGACATGATCGCCACGATGCACAGAGCAAATCGGACGACGTTGTATTTTTTCACAACGAGGACCGAAACCCTAGGCGGAACAAAATGGTCGTACGCGAAGTGAAATTTTTTGGCTCGAAATTTTACGAGCTTGTGCAGAACTTCTAGGCAATCATATCGGCAGGTGACACGAAGTGGTTCGAGTTCGTTTGCCCCCCCATTTTCTTTAACGAACGATAACTTTTTCTGAAAATAACAAGTGCCCCAATCCCGGCCGAAACGACTCGAATTACACTTCGAGACCCGCCGACATGATCGCCACGATGCACAGAGCAAATCGGACGACGTTGTATTTTTTCACAACGAGGACCGAAACCCTAGGCGGAACAAAATGGTCGTACGCGAAGTGAAATTTTTTGGCTCGAAATTTTACGAGCTTGTGCAGAACTTCTAGGCAATCATATCGGCAGGTGACACGAAGTGGTTCGAGTTCGTTTGCCCCCCCATTTTCTTTAACGAACGATAACTTTTTCTGAAAATAACAAGTGCCCCGATCCCGGCCGAAACGACTCGAATTACACTTCGAGACCCGCCGACATGATCGCGACGATGCACAGAGCAAATCGGACGACGTTGTATTTTTTCACAACCAGGACCGAAACGCTAGCCCGAACAAAATGGTCGTACGCGAAGTGAAATTTTTTGGCTCGAAATTTTACGAGCTTGTGCAGAACTTCTAGGCAATCATATCGGCAGGTGACACGAAGTGATTCGCGTTCGTTTGCCCCCCCATTTTCCTTAACGAACGATAACTTTTTCTGAAAATAACAAGTGCCCCGATCCCGGCCGAAACGACTCGAATTACACTTCGAGACCCGCCGACATGATCGCCACGATGCACAGAGCAAATCGGACGACGTTGTATTTTTTCACAACCAGGACCGAAACGCTAGCCCGAACAAAATGGTCGTACGCGAAGTGAAATTTTTTGGCTCGAAATTTTACGAGCTTGTGCAGAACTTCTAGGCAATCATATCGGCAGGTGACACGAAGTGATTCGAGTTCGTTTGCCCCCCCATTTTCCTTAACGAACGATAACTTTTTCTGAAAATAACAAGTGCCTCGATCCCGGCCGAAACGACTCGAATTACACTTCGAGACCCGCCGACATGATCGCCACGATGCACAGAGCAAATCGGACGACGTTGTATTTTTTCACAACGAGGACCGAAACCCTAGGCGGAACAAAATGGTCGTACGCGAAGTGAAATTTTTTGGCTCGAAATTTTACGAGCTTGTGCAGAACTTCTAGGCAATCATATCGGCAGGTGACACGAAGTGGTTCGAGTTCGTTTGCCCCCCCATTTTCTTTAACGAACGATAACTTTTTCTGAAAATAACAAGTGCCCCAATCCCGGCCGAAACGACTCGAATTACACTTCGAGACCCGCCGACATGATCGCCACGATGCACAGAGCAAATCGGACGACGTTGTATTTTTTCACAACGAGGACCGAAACCCTAGGCGGAACAAAATGGTCGTACGCGAAGTGAAATTTTTTGGCTCGAAATTTTACGAGCTTGTGCAGAACTTCTAGGCAATCATATCGGCAGGTGACACGAAGTGGTTCGAGTTCGTTTGCCCCCCCATTTTCTTTAACGAACGATAACTTTTTCTGAAAATAACAAGTGCCCCGATCCCGGCCGAAACGACTCAAATTACACTTCGAGACCCGCCGACATGATCGCCACGATGCACAGAGCAAATCGGACGACGTTGTATTTTTTCACAACCAGGACCGAAACCCTAGCCCGAACAAAATGGTCGTACACGAAGTGAAATTTTTTGGCTCGAAATTTGACGAGCTTGTGCAGAACTTCTAGGCAATCATATCGGCATGTGACACGAAGTGATTCGAGTTCGTTTGCCCCCCCATTTTCTGTAACGAACGATAACTTTTTCTGAAAATAACAAGTGCCCCGATCCCGGCCGAAACGACTCGAATTACACTTCGAGACCCGCCGACATGATCGCCACGATGCACAGAGCAAATCGGACGACGTTCTATTTTTTCACAACCAGGAACGAAACACTAGGCGGAACAAAATGGTCGTACGCGAAGTGAAATTTTTTGGCTCGAAATTTTACGAGCTTGTGCAGAACTTCTAGGCAATCATATCGGCAGGAGACACGAAGTGATTCGAGTTCGTTTGCCCCCCCATTTTCTTTAACGAACGATAACTTTTTCTGAAAATAACAAGTGCCCCGATCCCGGCCGAAACGACTCGAATTACACTTCGAGACCCGCCGACATGATCGCCACGATGCACAGAGCAAATCGGACGACGTTGTATTTTTTCACAACGAGGACCGAAACCCTAGGCGGAACAAAATGGTCGTACGCGAAGTGAAATTTTTTGGCTCGAAATTTTACGAGCTTGTGCAGAACTTCTAGGCAATCATATCGGCAGGTGACACGAAGTGGTTCGAGTTCGTTTGCCCCCCCATTTTCTTTAACGAACGATAACTTTTTCTGAAAATAACAAGTGCCCCAATCCCGGCCGAAACAACTCGAATTACACTTCGAGACCCGCCGACATGATCGCCACGATGCACAGAGCAAATCGGACGACGTTGTATTTTTTCACAACGAGGACCGAAACCCTAGGCGGAACAAAATGGTCGTACGCGAAGTGAAATTTTTTGGCTCGAAATTTTACGAGCTTGTGCAGAACTTCTAGGCAATCATATCGGCAGGTGACACGAAGTGGTTCGAGTTCGTTTGCCCCCCCATTTTCTTTAACGAACGATAACTTTTTCTGAAAATAACAAGTGCCCCGATCCCGGCCGAAACGACTCAAATTACACTTCGAGACCCGCCGACATGATCGCCACGATGCACAGAGCAAATCGGACGACGTTGTATTTTTTCACAACCAGGACCGAAACCCTAGCCCGAACAAAATGGTCGTACGCGAAGTGAAATTTTTTGGCTCGAAATTTGACGAGCTTGTGCAGAACTTCTAGGCAATCATATCGGCATGTGACACGAAGTGATTCGAGTTCGTTTGCCCCCCCATTTTCTGTAACGAACGATAACTTTTTCTGAAAATAACAAGTGCCCCGATCCCGGCCGAAACGACTCGAATTACACTTCGAGACCCGCCGACATGATCGCCACGATGCACAGAGCAAATCGGACGACGTTCTATTTTTTCACAACCAGGACCGAAACACTAGGCGGAACAAAATGGTCGTACGCGAAGTGAAATTTTTTGGCTCGAAATTTTACGAGCTTGTGCAGAACTTCTAGGCAATCATATCGGCAGGAGACACGAAGTGATTCGAGTTCGTTTGCCCCCCCATTTTCTTTAACGAACGATAACTTTTTCTGAAAATAACAAGTGCCCCGATCCCGGCCGAAACGACTCGAATTACACTTCGAGACCCGCCGACATGATCGCCACGATGCACAGAGCAAATCGGACGACGTTGTATTTTTTCACAACCAAGACCGAAACCCTAGGCGGAACAAAATGGTCGTACGCGAAGTGAAATTTTTTGGCTCGAAATTTGACGAGCTTGTGCAGAACTTCTAGGCAATCATATCGGCAGGTGACACGAAGTGATTCGAGTTCGTTTGCCCGCCCATTTTCCTTAACGAACGATAACTTTTTCTGAAAATAACAAGTGCCCCGATCCCGGCCGAAACGACTCGAATTACACTTCGAGACCCGCCGACATGATCGCGACGATGCACAGAGCAAATCGGACGACGTTGTATTTTTTCACAACCAGGACCGAAACGCTAGCCCGAACAAAATGGTCGTACGCGAAGTGAAATTTTTTGGCTCGAAATTTTACGAGCTTGTGCAGAACTTCTGGGCAATCATATCGGCCGGTGACACGAAGTGATTCGCGTTCGTTTGCCCCCCCATTTTCCTTAACGAACGATAACTTTTTCTGAAAATAACAAGTGCCCCGATCCCGGCCGAAACGACTCGAATTACACTTCGAGACCCGCCGACATGATCGCCACGATGCACAGAGCAAATCGGACGACGTTGTATTTTTTCACAACGAGGACCGAAACCCTAGGCGGAACAAAATGGTCGTACGCGAAGTGAAATTTTTTGGCTCGAAATTTTACGAGCTTGTGCAGAACTTCTAGGCAATCATATCGGCAGGTGACACGAAGTGGTTCGAGTTCGTTTGCACCCCCATTTTCTTTAACGAACGATAACTTTTTCTGAAAATAACAAGTGCCCCAATCCCGGCCGAAACGACTCGAATTACACTTCGAGACCCGCCGACATGATCGCGACGATGCACAGAGCAAATCGGACGACGTTGTATTTTTTCACAACCAGGACCGAAACGCTAGCCCGAACAAAATGGTCGTACGCGAAGTGAAATTTTTTGGCTCGAAATTTTACGAGCTTGTGCAGAACTTCTAGGCAATCATATCGGCAGGAGACACGAAGTGATTCGAGTTCGTTTGCCCCCCCATTTTCTTTAACGAACGATAACTTTTTCTGAAAATAACAAGTGCCCCGATCCCGGCCGAAACGACTCGAATTACACTTCGAGACCCGCCGACATGATCGCCACGATGCACAGAGCAAATCGGACGACGTTGTATTTTTTCACAACCAAGACCGAAACCCTAGGCGGAACAAAATGGTCGTACGCGAAGTGAAATTTTTTGGCTCGAAATTTGACGAGCTTGTGCAGAACTTCTAGGCAATCATATCGGCAGGTGACACGAAGTGATTCGAGTTCGTTTGCCCGCCCATTTTCCTTAACGAACGATAACTTTTTCTGAAAATAACAAGTGCCCCGATCCCGGCCGAAACGACTCGAATTACACTTCGAGACCCGCCGACATGATCGCGACGATGCACAGAGCAAATCGGACGACGTTGTATTTTTTCACAACCAGGACCGAAACGCTAGCCCGAACAAAATGGTCGTACGCGAAGTGAAATTTTTTGGCTCGAAATTTTACGAGCTTGTGCAGAACTTCTGGGCAATCATATCGGCCGGTGACACGAAGTGATTCGCGTTCGTTTGCCCCCCCATTTTCCTTAACGAACGATAACTTTTTCTGAAAATAACAAGTGCCCCGATCCCGGCCGAAACGACTCGAATTACACTTCGAGACCCGCCGACATGATCGCCACGATGCACAGAGCAAATCGGACGACGTTGTATTTTTTCACAACGAGGACCGAAACCCTAGGCGGAACAAAATGGTCGTACGCGAAGTGAAATTTTTTGGCTCGAAATTTTACGAGCTTGTGCAGAACTTCTAGGCAATCATATCGGCAGGTGACACGAAGTGGTTCGAGTTCGTTTGCCCCCCCATTTTCTTTAACGAACGATAACTTTTTCTGAAAATAACAAGTGCCCCAATCCCGGCCGAAACGACTCGAATTACACTTCGAGACCCGCCGACATGATCGCGACGATGCACAGAGCAAATCGGACGACGTTGTATTTTTTCACAACCAGGACCGAAACGCTAGCCCGAACAAAATGGTCGTACGCGAAGTGAAATTTTTTGGCTCGAAATTTTACGAGCTTGTGCAGAACTTCTAGGCAAACATATCGGCAGGTGACACGAAGTGATTCGAGTTCGTTTGCCCCCCCATTTTCCTTAACGAACGATAACTTTTTCTGAAAATAACAAGTGCCCCGATCCCGGCCGAAACGACTCGAATTACACTTCGAGACCCGCCGACATGATCGCCACGATGCACAGAGCAAATCGGACGACGTATTTTTTCACAACCAGGACCGAAACGCTAGCCCGAACAAAATGGTCGTACGCGAAGTGAAATTTTTTGGCTCGAAATTTTACGAGCTTGTGCAGAACTTCTAGGCAATCATATCGGCAGGTGACACGAAGTGATTCGAGTTCGTTTGCCCCCCCATTTTCCTTAACGAACGATAACTTTTTCTGAAAATAACAAGTGCCCCGATCCCGGCCGAAACGACTCGAATTACACTTCGAGACCCGCCGACATGATCGCCACGATGCACAGAGCAAATCGGACGACGTTGTATTTTTTCACAACCAGGACCGAAACGCTAGCCCGAACAAAATGGTCGTACGCGAAGTGAAATTTTTTGGCTCGAAATTTTACGAGCTTGTGCAGAACTTCTAGGCAAACATATCGGCAGGTGACACGAAGTGATTCGAGTTCGTTTGCCCCCCCATTTTCCTTAACGAACGATAACTTTTTCTGAAAATAACAAGTGCCCCGATCCCGGCCGAAACGACTCGAATTACACTTCGAGACCCGCCGACATGATCGCCACGATGCACAGAGCAAATCGGACGACGTTCTATTTTTTCACAACCAGGACCGAAACCCTAGGCGGAACAAAATGGTCCTACGCGAAGTGAAATTTTTTGGCTCGAAATTTGACGAGCTTGTGCAGAACTTCATGGCAATCATATCGGCAGGTGACACGAAGTGATTCGAGTTCGTTTGCCCCCCCATTTTCTGTAACGAACGATAACTTTTTCTGAAAATAACAAGTGCCCCGATCCCGGCCGAAACGACTCGAATTACACTTCGAGACCCGCCGACATGATCGCGACGATGCACAGAGCAAATCGGACGACGTTGTATTTTTTCACAACCAGGACCGAAACGCTAGCCCGAACAAAATGGTCGTACGCGAAGTGAAATTTTTTGGCTCGAAATTTTACGAGCTTGTGCAGAACTTCTAGGCAATCATATCGGCAGGTGACACGAAGTGATTCGCGTTCGTTTGCCCCCCCATTTTCCTTAACGAACGATAACTTTTTCTGAAAATAACAAGTGCCCCGATCCCGGCCGAAACGACTCGAATTACACTTCGAGACCCGCCGACATGATCGCCACGATGCACAGAGCAAATCGGACGACGTTGTATTTTTTCACAACGAGGACCGAAACCCTAGGCGGAACAAAATGGTCGTATGCGAAGTGAAATTTTTTGGCTCGAAATTTTACGAGCTTGTGCAGAACTTCTAGGCAATCATATCGGCAGGTGACACGAAGTGGTTCGAGTTCGTTTGCACCCCCATTTTCTTTAACGAACGATAACTTTTTCTGAAAATAACAAGTGCCCCAATCCCGGCCGAAACGACTCGAATTACACTTCGAGACCCGCCGACATGATCGCGACGATGCACAGAGCAAATCGGACGACGTTGTATTTTTTCACAACCAGGACCGAAACGCTAGCCCGAACAAAATGGTCGTACGCGAAGTGAAATTTTTTGGCTCGAAATTTTACGAGCTTGTGCAGAACTTCTAGGCAATCATATCGGCAGGAGACACGAAGTGATTCGAGTTCGTTTGCCCCCCCATTTTCTTTAACGAACGATAACTTTTTCTGAAAATAACAAGTGCCCCGATCCCGGCCGAAACGACTCGAATTACACTTCGAGACCCGCCGACATGATCGCCACGATGCACAGAGCAAATCGGACGACGTTGTATTTTTTCACAACCAAGACCGAAACCCTAGGCGGAACAAAATGGTCGTACGCGAAGTGAAATTTTTTGGCTCGAAATTTGACGAGCTTGTGCAGAACTTCTAGGCAATCATATCGGCAGGTGACACGAAGTGATTCGAGTTCGTTTGCCCGCCCATTTTCCTTAACGAACGATAACTTTTTCTGAAAATAACAAGTGCCCCGATCCCGGCCGAAACGACTCGAATTACACTTCGAGACCCGCCGACATGATCGCGACGATGCACAGAGCAAATCGGACGACGTTGTATTTTTTCACAACCAGGACCGAAACGCTAGCCCGAACAAAATGGTCGTACGCGAAGTGAAATTTTTTGGCTCGAAATTTTACGAGCTTGTGCAGAACTTCTGGGCAATCATATCGGCCGGTGACACGAAGTGATTCGCGTTCGTTTGCCCCCCCATTTTCCTTAACGAACGATAACTTTTTCTGAAAATAACAAGTGCCCCGATCCCGGCCGAAACGACTCGAATTACACTTCGAGACCCGCCGACATGATCGCCACGATGCACAGAGCAAATCGGACGACGTTGTATTTTTTCACAACGAGGACCGAAACCCTAGGCGGAACAAAATGGTCGTACGCGAAGTGAAATTTTTTGGCTCGAAATTTTACGAGCTTGTGCAGAACTTCTAGGCAATCATATCGGCAGGTGACACGAAGTGGTTCGAGTTCGTTTGCCCCCCCATTTTCTTTAACGAACGATAACTTTTTCTGAAAATAACAAGTGCCCCAATCCCGGCCGAAACGACTCGAATTACACTTCGAGACCCGCCGACATGATCGCGACGATGCACAGAGCAAATCGGACGACGTTGTATTTTTTCACAACCAGGACCGAAACGCTAGCCCGAACAAAATGGTCGTACGCGAAGTGAAATTTTTTGGCTCGAAATTTTACGAGCTTGTGCAGAACTTCTAGGCAAACATATCGGCAGGTGACACGAAGTGATTCGAGTTCGTTTGCCCCCCCATTTTCCTTAACGAACGATAACTTTTTCTGAAAATAACAAGTGCCCCGATCCCGGCCGAAACGACTCGAATTACACTTCGAGACCCGCCGACATGATCGCCACGATGCACAGAGCAAATCGGACGACGTATTTTTTCACAACCAGGACCGAAACGCTAGCCCGAACAAAATGGTCGTACGCGAAGTGAAATTTTTTGGCTCGAAATTTTACGAGCTTGTGCAGAACTTCTAGGCAATCATATCGGCAGGTGACACGAAGTGATTCGAGTTCGTTTGCCCCCCCATTTTCCTTAACGAACGATAACTTTTTCTGAAAATAACAAGTGCCCCGATCCCGGCCGAAACGACTCGAATTACACTTCGAGACCCGCCGACATGATCGCCACGATGCACAGAGCAAATCGGACGACGTTGTATTTTTTCACAACCAGGACCGAAACGCTAGCCCGAACAAAATGGTCGTACGCGAAGTGAAATTTTTTGGCTCGAAATTTTACGAGCTTGTGCAGAACTTCTAGGCAAACATATCGGCAGGTGACACGAAGTGATTCGAGTTCGTTTGCCCCCCCATTTTCCTTAACGAACGATAACTTTTTCTGAAAATAACAAGTGCCCCGATCCCGGCCGAAACGACTCGAATTACACTTCGAGACCCGCCGACATGATCGCCACGATGCACAGAGCAAATCGGACGACGTTCTATTTTTTCACAACCAGGACCGAAACCCTAGGCGGAACAAAATGGTCCTACGCGAAGTGAAATTTTTTGGCTCGAAATTTGACGAGCTTGTGCAGAACTTCTAGGCAATCATATCGGCAGGTGACACGAAGTGATTCGAGTTCGTTTGCCCCCCCATTTTCTGTAACGAACGATAACTTTTTCTGAAAATAACAAGTGCCCCGATCCCGGCCGAAACGACTCGAATTACACTTCGAGACCCGCCGACATGATCGCGACGATGCACAGAGCAAATCGGACGACGTTGTATTTTTTCACAACCAGGACCGAAACGCTAGCCCGAACAAAATGGTCGTACGCGAAGTGAAATTTTTTGGCTCGAAATTTTACGAGCTTGTGCAGAACTTCTAGGCAATCATATCGGCAGGTGACACGAAGTGATTCGCGTTCGTTTGCCCCCCCATTTTCCTTAACGAACGATAACTTTTTCTGAAAATAACAAGTGCCCCGATCCCGGCCGAAACGACTCGAATTACACTTCGAGACCCGCCGACATGATCGCCACGATGCACAGAGCAAATCGGACGACGTTGTATTTTTTCACAACCAGGACCGAAACGCTAGCCCGAACAAAATGGTCGTACGCGAAGTGAAATTTTTTGGCTCGAAATTTTACGAGCTTGTGCAGAACTTCTAGGCAAACATATCGGCAGGTGACACGAAGTGGTTCGAGTTCGTTTGCCCCCCCATTTTCTTTAACGAACGATAACTTTTTCTGAAAATAACAAGTGCCCCAATCCCGGCCGAAACGACTCGAATTACACTTCGAGACCCGCCGACATGATCGCGACGATGCACAGAGCAAATCGGACGACGTTGTATTTTTTCACAACCAGGACCGAAACGCTAGCCCGAACAAAATGGTCGTACGCGAAGTGAAATTTTTTGGCTCGAAATTTTACGAGCTTGTGCAGAACTTCTAGGCAATCATATCGGCAGGTGACACGAAGTGATTCGCGTTCGTTTGCCCCCCCATTTTCCTTAACGAACGATAACTTTTTCTGAAAATAACAAGTGCCCCGATCCCGGCCGAAACGACTCGAATTACACTTCGAGACCCGCCGACATGATCGCCACGATGCACAGAGCAAATCGGACGACGTTGTATTTTTTCACAACCAGGACCGAAACGCTAGCCCGAACAAAATGGTCGTACGCGAAGTGAAATTTTTTGGCTCGAAATTTTACGAGCTTGTGCAGAACTTCTAGGCAATCATATCGGCAGGTGACACGAAGTGATTCGAGTTCGTTTACCCCCCCATTTTCCTTAACGAACGATAACTTTTTCTGAAAATAACAAGTGCCTCGATCCCGGCCGAAACGACTCGAATTACACTTCGAGACCCGCCGACATGATCGCCACGATGCACAGAGCAAATCGGACGACGTTGTATTTTTTCACAACGAGGACCGAAACCCTAGGCGGAACAAAATGGTCGTACGCGAAGTGAAATTTTTTGGCTCGAAATTTTACGAGCTTGTGCAGAACTTCTAGGCAATCATATCGGCAGGTGACACGAAGTGATTCGAGTTCGTTTGCCCCCCCATTTTCTGTAACGAACGATAACTTTTTCTGAAAATAATAAGTGCCCCGATCCCGGCCGAAACGACTCGAATTACACTTCGAGACCCGCCGACATGATCGCGACGATGCACAGAGCAAATCGGACGACGTTGTATTTTTTCACAACCAGGACCGAAACGCTAGCCCGAACAAAATGGTCGTACGCGAAGTGAAATTTTTTGGCTCGAAATTTTACGAGCTTGTGCAGAACTTCTAGGCAATCATATCGGCAGGTGACACGAAGTGATTCGCGTTCGTTTGCCCCCCCATTTTCCTTAACGAACGATAACTTTTTCTGAAAATAACAAGTGCCCCGATCCCGGCCGAAACGACTCGAATTACACTTCGAGACCCGCCGACATGATCGCCACGATGCACAGAGCAAATCGGACGACGTTGTATTTTTTCACAACCAGGACCGAAACGCTAGCCCGAACAAAATGGTCGTACGCGAAGTGAAATTTTTTGGCTCGAAATTTTACGAGCTTGTGCAGAACTTCTAGGCAATCATATCGGCAGGTGACACGAAGTGATTCGAGTTCGTTTGCCCCCCCATTTTCCTTAACGAACGATAACTTTTTCTGAAAATAACAAGTGCCCCGATCCCGGCCGAAACGACTCGAATTACACTTCGAGACCCGCCGACATGATCGCCACGATGCACAGAGCAAATCGGACGACGTTCTATTTTTTCACAACCAGGACCGAAACCCTAGGCGGAACAAAATGGTCCTACGCGAAGTGAAATTTTTTGGCTCGAAATTTGACGAGCTTGTGCAGAACTTCTAGGCAATCATATCGGCAGGTGACACGAAGTGGTTCGAGTTCGTTTGCCCCCCCATTTTCATTAACGAACGATAACTTTTTCTGAAAATAACAAGTGCCCCGATCCCGGCCGAAACGACTCGAATTACACTTCGAGACCCGCCGACATGATCGCCACGATGCACAGAGCAAATCGGACGACGTTGTATTTTTTCACAACCAGGACCGAAACGCTAGCCCGAACAAAATGGTCGTACGCGAAGTGAAATTTTTTGGCTCGAAATTTTACGAGCTTGTGCAGAACTTCTAGGCAATCATATCGGCAGGTGACACGAAGTGATTCGCGTTCGTTTGCCCCCCCATTTTCCTTAACGAACGATAACTTTTTCTGAAAATAACAAGTGCCCCGATCCCGGCCGAAACGACTCGAATTACACTTCGAGACCCGCCGACATGATCGCCACGATGCACAGAGCAAATCGGACGACGTTGTATTTTTTCACAACCAGGACCGAAACGCTAGCCCGAACAAAATGGTCGTACGCGAAGTGAAATTTTTTGGCTCGAAATTTTACGAGCTTGTGCATAACTTCTAGGCAATCATATCGGCAGGTGACATGAAGTGATTCGAGTTCGTTTGCCCCCCCATTTTCCTTAACGAACGATAACTTTTTCTGAAAATAACAAGTGCCCCGATCCCGGCCGAAACGACTCGAATTACACTTCGAGACCCGCCGACATGATCGCCACGATGCACAGAGCAAATCGGACGACGTTGTATTTTTTCACAACCAGGACCGAAACGCTAGCCCGAACAAAATGGTCGTACGCGAAGTGAAATTTTTTGGCTCGAAATTTTACGAGCTTGTGCAGAACTTCTAGGCAAACATATCGGCAGGTGACACGAAGTGGTTCGAGTTCGTTTGCCCCCCCATTTTCTTTAACGAACGATAACTTTTTTCTGAAAATAACAAGTGCCCCAATCCCGGCCGAAACGACTCGAATTACACTTCGAGACCCGCCGACATGATCGCGACGATGCACAGAGCAAATCGGACGACGTTGTATTTTTTCACAACCAGGACCGAAACGCTAGCCCGAACAAAATGGTCGTACGCGAAGTGAAATTTTTTGGCTCGAAATTTTACGAGCTTGTGCAGAACTTCTAGGCAAACATATCGGCAGGTGACACGAAGTGATTCGAGTTCGTTTGCCCCCCCATTTTCCTTAACGAACGATAACTTTTTCTGAAAATAACAAGTGCCCCGATCCCGGCCGAAACGACTCGAATTACACTTCGAGACCCGCCGACATGATCGCCACGATGCACAGAGCAAATCGGACGACGTTCTATTTTTTCACAACCAGGACCGAAACCCTAGGCGGAACAAAATGGTCGTACGCGAAGTGAAATTTTTTGGCTCGAAATTTTACGAGCTTGTGCAGAACTTCTAGGCAATCATATCGGCAGGAGACACGAAGTGATTCGAGTTCGTTTGCCCCCCCATTTTCGTTAACGAACGATAACTTTTTCTGAAAATAACAAGTGCCCCGATCCCGGCCGAAACGACTCGAATTACACTTCGAGACCCGCCGACATGATCGCCACGATGCACAGAGCAAATCGGACGACGTTGTATTTTTTCACAACCAGGACCGAAACGCTAGCCCGAACAAAATGGTCGTACGCGAAGTGAAATTTTTTGGCTCGAAATTTTACGAGCTTGTGCAGAACTTCTAGGCAATCATATCGGCAGGTGACACGAAGTGATTCGAGTTCGTTTGCCCCCCCATTTTCTGTAACGAACGATAACTTTTTCTGAAAATAACAAGTGCCCCGATCCCGGCCGAAACGACTCGAATTACACTTCGAGACCCGCCGACATGATCGCCACGATGCACAGAGCAAATCGGACGACGTTGTATTTTTTCACAACCAGGACCGAAACGCTAGCCCGAACAAAATGGTCGTACGCGAAGTGAAATTTTTTGGCTCGAAATTTTACGAGCTTGTGCAGAACTTCTAGGCAATCATATCGGCAGGTGACACGAAGTGATTCGAGTTCGTTTGCCCCCCCTTTTTCTGTAACGAACGATAACTTTTTCTGAAAATAACAAGTGCCCCGATCCCGGCCGAAACGACTCGAATTACACTTCGAGACCCGCCGACATGATCGCGACGATGCACAGAGCAAATCGGACGACGTTGTATTTTTTCACAACCAGGACCGAAACGCTAGCCCGAACAAAATGGTCGTACGCGAAGTGAAATTTTTTGGCTCGAAATTTTACGAGCTTGTGCAGAACTTCTAGGCAATCATATCGGCAGGTGACACGAAGTGATTCGCGTTCGTTTGCCCCCCCATTTTCCTTAACGAACGATAACTTTTTCTGAAAATAACAAGTGCCCCGATCCCGGCCGAAACGACTCGAATTACACTTCGAGACCCGCCGACATGATCGCCACGATGCACAGAGCAAATCGGACGACGTTGTATTTTTTCACAACCAGGACCGAAACGCTAGCCCGAACAAAATGGTCGTACGCGAAGTGAAATTTTTTGGCTCGAAATTTTACGAGCTTGTGCAGAACTTCTAGGCAATCATATCGGCAGGTGACACGAAGTGATTCGCGTTCGTTTGCCCCCCCATTTTCCTTAACGAACGATAACTTTTTCTGAAAATAACAAGTGCCCCGATCCCGGCCGAAACGACTCGAATTACACTTCGAGACCCGCCGACATGATCGCCACGATGCACAGAGCAAATCGGACGACGTTGTATTTTTTCACAACCAGGACCGAAACGCTAGCCCGAACAAAATGGTCGTACGCGAAGTGAAATTTTTTGGCTCGAAATTTTACGAGCTTGTGCATAACTTCTAGGCAATCATATCGGCAGGTGACACGAAGTGATTCGAGTTCGTTTGCCCCCCCATTTTCCTTAACGAACGATAACTTTTTCTGAAAATAACAAGTGCCCCGATCCCGGCCGAAACGACTCGAATTACACTTCGAGACCCGCCGACATGATCGCCACGATGCACAGAGCAAATCGGACGACGTTGTATTTTTTCACAACCAGGACCGAAACGCTAGCCCGAACAAAATGGTCGTACGCGAAGTGAAATTTTTTGGCTCGAAATTTTACGAGCTTGTGCAGAACTTCTAGGCAAACATATCGGCAGGTGACACGAAGTGGTTCGAGTTCGTTTGCCCCCCCATTTTCTTTAACGAACGATAACTTTTTTCTGAAAATAACAAGTGCCCCAATCCCGGCCGAAACGACTCGAATTACACTTCGAGACCCGCCGACATGATCGCGACGATGCACAGAGCAAATCGGACGACGTTGTATTTTTTCACAACCAGGACCGAAACGCTAGCCCGAACAAAATGGTCGTACGCGAAGTGAAATTTTTTGGCTCGAAATTTTAGGAGCTTGTGCAGAACTTCTAGGCAAACATATCGGCAGGTGACACGAAGTGATTCGAGTTCGTTTGCCCCCCCATTTTCCTTAACGAACGATAACTTTTTCTGAAAATAACAAGTGCCCCGATCCCGGCCGAAACGACTCGAATTACACTTCGAGACCCGCCGACATGATCGCCACGATGCACAGAGCAAATCGGACGACGTTCTATTTTTTCACAACCAGGACCGAAACCCTAGGCGGAACAAAATGGTCGTACGCGAAGTGAAATTTTTTGGCTCGAAATTTTACGAGCTTGTGCAGAACTTCTAGGCAATCATATCGGCAGGAGACACGAAGTGATTCGAGTTCGTTTGCCCCCCCATTTTCGTTAACGAACGATAACTTTTTCTGAAAATAACAAGTGCCCCGATCCCGGCCGAAACGACTCGAATTACACTTCGAGACCCGCCGACATGATCGCCACGATGCACAGAGCAAATCGGACGACGTTGTATTTTTTCACAACCAGGACCGAAACGCTAGCCCGAACAAAATGGTCGTACGCGAAGTGAAATTTTTTGGCTCGAAATTTTACGAGCTTGTGCAGAACTTCTAGGCAATCATATCGGCAGGTGACACGAAGTGATTCGAGTTCGTTTGCCCCCCCATTTTCTGTAACGAACGATAACTTTTTCTGAAAATAACAAGTGCCCCGATCCCGGCCGAAACGACTCGAATTACACTTCGAGACCCGCCGACATGATCGCCACGATGCACAGAGCAAATCGGACGACGTTGTATTTTTTCACAACCAGGACCGAAACGCTAGCCCGAACAAAATGGTCGTACGCGAAGTGAAATTTTTTGGCTCGAAATTTTACGAGCTTGTGCAGAACTTCTAGGCAATCATATCGGCAGGTGACACGAAGTGATTCGAGTTCGTTTGCCCCCCCTTTTTCTGTAACGAACGATAACTTTTTCTGAAAATAACAAGTGCCCCGATCCCGGCCGAAACGACTCGAATTACACTTCGAGACCCGCCGACATGATCGCGACGATGCACAGAGCAAATCGGACGACGTTGTATTTTTTCACAACCAGGACCGAAACGCTAGCCCGAACAAAATGGTCGTACGCGAAGTGAAATTTTTTGGCTCGAAATTTTACGAGCTTGTGCAGAACTTCTAGGCAATCATATCGGCAGGTGACACGAAGTGATTCGCGTTCGTTTGCCCCCCCATTTTCCTTAACGAACGATAACTTTTTCTGAAAATAACAAGTGCCCCGATCCCGGCCGAAACGACTCGAATTACACTTCGAGACCCGCCGACATGATCGCCACGATGCACAGAGCAAATCGGACGACGTTGTATTTTTTCACAACCAGGACCGAAACCCTAGCCCGAACAAAATGGTCGAACGCGAAGTGAAATTTTTTGGCTTGAAATTTTACGAGCTTGTGCAGAACTTCTAGGCAATCATATCGGCAGGTGACACGAAGTGATTCGAGTTCGTTTGCCCGCCCATTTTCCTTAACGAACGATAACTTTTTCTGAAAATAACAAGTGCCCCGATCCCGGCCGAAACGACTCGAATTACACTTCGAGACCCGCCGACATGATCGCGACGATGCACAGAGCAAATCGGACGACGTTGTATTTTTTCACAACCAGGACCGAAACGCTAGCCCGAACAAAATGGTCGTACGCGAAGTGAAATTTTTTGGCTCGAAATTTTACGAGCTTGTGCAGAACTTCTAGGCAATCATATCGGCAGGTGACACGAAGTGATTCGAGTTCGTTTGCCCCCCCATTTTCTGTAACGAACGATAACTTTTTCTGAAAATAACAAGTGCCCCGATCCCGGCCGAAACGACTCGAATTACACTTCGAGACCCGCCAACATGATCGCGACGATGCACAGAGCAAATCGGACGACGTTGTATTTTTTCACAACCAGGACCGAAACGCTAGCCCGAACAAAATGGTCGTACGCGAAGTGAAATTTTTTGGCTCGAAATTTTACGAGCTTGTGCAGAACTTCTAGGCAATCATATCGGCAGGTGACACGAAGTGATTCGCGTTCGTTTGCCCCCCCATTTTCCTTAACGAACGATAACTTTTTCTGAAAATAACAAGTGCCCCGATCCCGGCCGAAACGACTCGAATTACACTTCGAGACCCGCCGACATGATCGCCACGATGCACAGAGCAAATCGGACGACGTTGTATTTTTTCACAACCAGGACCGAAACGCTAGCCCGAACAAAATGGTCGTACGCGAAGTGAAATTTTTTGGCTCGAAATTTTACGAGCTTGTGCAGAACTTCTAGGCAATCATATCGGCAGGTGACACGAAGTGATTCGAGTTCGTTTGCCCCCCCATTTTCCTTAACGAACGATAACTTTTTCTGAAAATAACAAGTGCCTCGATCCCGGCCGAAACGACTCGAATTACACTTCGAGACCCGCCGACATGATCGCCACGATGCACAGAGCAAATCGGACGACGTTGTATTTTTTCACAACCAGGACCGAAACCCTAGCCTGAAGAAAATGGTCGTACGCGAAGTGAAATTTTTTGGCTCGAAATTTTACGAGCTTGTGCAGAACTTCTAGGCAATCATATCGGCAGGTGACACGAAGTGATTCGAGTTCGTTTGCCCCCCCTTTTTCTGTAACGAACGATAACTTTTTCTGAAAATAACAAGTGCCCCGATCCCGGCCGAAACGACTCGAATTACACTTCGAGACCCGCCGACATGATCGCCACGATGCACAGAGCAAATCGGACGACGTTGTATTTTTTCACAACCAGGACCGAAACCCTAGGCGGAACAAAATGGTCGTACGCGAAGTGAAATTTTTTGGCTCGAAATTTTACGAGCTTGTGCAGAACTTCTAGGCAATCATATCGGCAGGAGACACGAAGTGATTCGAGTTCGTTTGCCCCCCCATTTTCCTTAACGAACGATAACTTTTTCTGAAAATAACAAGTGCCCCGATCCCGGCCGAAACGACTCGAATTACACTTCGAGACCCGCCGACATGATCGCCACGATGCACAGAGCAAATCGGACGACGTTGTATTTTTTCACAACCAGGACCGAAACCCTAGGCGGAACAAAATGGTCGTACGTGAAGTGAAATTTTTTTGCTCGAAATTTTACGAGCTTGTGCAGAACTTCTAGGCAATCATATCGGCAGGTGACACGAAGTGGTTCGAGTTCGTTTGCCCCCCCATTTTCTTTAACGAACGATAACTTTTTCTGAAAATAACAAGTGCCCCGATCCCGGCCGAAACGACTGAAATTACACTTCGAGACCCGCCGACATGATCGCCACGATGCACAGAGCAAATCGGACGATGTTGTATTTTTTCACAACCAGGACCGAAACCCTAGCCCGAAGAAAATGGTCGTACGTGAAGTGAAATTTTTTGGCTCGAAATTTGACGAGCTTGTGCAGAACTTCTAGGCAATCATATCGGCAGGTGACACGAAGTGATTCGAGTTCGTTTGCCCCCCCATTTTCCTTAACGAACGATAACTTTTTCTGAAAATAACAAGTGCCCCGATCCCGGCCGAAACGACTCGAATTACACTTCGAGACCCGCCGACATGATCGCCACGATGCACAGAGCAAATCGGACGACGTTGTATTTTTTCACAACCAGGACCGAAACCCTAGCCCGAAGAAAATGGTCGTACGCGAAGTGAAATTTTTTGGCTCGAAATTTGACGAGCTTGTGCAGAACTTCTAGGCAATCATATCGGCAGGTGACACGAAGTGATTCGAGTTCGTTTGCCCCCCCATTTTCCTTAACGAACGATAACTTTTTCTGAAAATAACAAGTGCCCCGATCCCGGCCGAAACGACTCGAATTACACTTCGAGACCCGCCGACATGATCGCCACGATGCACAGAGCAAATCGGACGACGTTGTATTTTTTCACAACCAGGACCGAAACCCTAGCCCGAACAAAATGGTCGTACGCGAAGTGAAATTTTTTGGCTCGAAATTTTACGAGCTTGTGCAGAACTTCTAGGCAATCATATCGGCAGGTGACACGAAGTGATTCGAGTTAGTTTGCCCCCCCATTTTCCTTAACGAACGATAACTTTTTCTGAAAATAACAAGTGCCCCGATCCCGGCCGAAACGACTCGAATTACACTTCGAGACCCGCCGACATGATCGCCACGATGCACAGAGCAAATCGGACGACGTTCTATTTTTTCACAACTAGGACCGAAACCCTAGGCGGAACAAAATGGTCGTACGCGAAGTGAAATTTTTTGGCTCGAAATTTTACGAGCTTGTGCAGAACTTCTAGGCAATCATATCGGCAGGTGACACGAAGTGATTCGAGTTCGTTTGCCCCCCCATTTTCCTTAACGAACGATAAATTTTTCTGAAAATAACAAGTGCCCCGATCCCGGCCGAAACGACTCGAATTACACTTCGAGACCCGCCGACATGATCGCCACGATGCACAGAGCAAATCGGACGACGTTGTATTTTTTCACAACCAGGACCGAAACCCTAGGCGAAACAAAATGGTCGTACGCGAAGTGAAATTTTTTGGCTCGAAATTTGACGAGCTTGTGCAGAACTTATAGGCAATCATATCGGCAGGTGACACGAAGTGGTTCGAGTTCGTTTGCCCCCCCATTTTCTTTAACGAACGATAACTTTTTCTGAAAATAACAAGTACCCCGATCCCGGCCGAAACGACTCAAATTACAATTCGAGACCCGCCGACATGATCGCCACGATGCACAGAGCAAATCGGACGACGTTGTATTTTTTCACAACCAGGACCGAAACCCTAGCCCGAAGAAAATGGTCGTACGCGAAGTGAAATTTTTTGGCTCGAAATTTGACGAGCTTGTGCAGAACTTCTAGGCAATCATATCGGCAGGTGACACGAAGTGATTCGAGTTCGTTTGCCCCCCCATTTTCCTTAACGAACGATAACTTTTTCTGAAAATAACAAGTGCCCCGATCCCGGCCGAAACGACTCGAATTACACTTCGAGACCCGCCGACATGATCGCCACGATGCACAGAGCAAATCGGACGACGTTGTATTTTTTCACAACCAGGACCGAAACCCTAGCCCGAACAAAATGGTCGTACGCGAAGTGAAATTTTTTGGCTCGAAATTTTACGAGCTTGTGCAGAACTTCTAGGCAATCATATCGGCAGGTGACACGAAGTGATTCGAGTTAGTTTGCCCCCCCATTTTCCTTAACGAACGATAACTTTTTCTGAAAATAACAAGTGCCCCGATCCCGGCCGAAACGACTCGAATTACACTTCGAGACCCGCCGACATGATCGCCACGATGCACAGAGCAAATCGGACGACGTTCTATTTTTTCACAACTAGGACCGAAACCCTAGGCGGAACAAAATGGTCGTACGCGAAGTGAAATTTTTTGGCTCGAAATTTTACGAGCTTGTGCAGAACTTCTAGGCAATCATATCGGCAGGTGACACGAAGTGATTCGAGTTCGTTTGCCCCCCCATTTTCCTTAACGAACGATAAATTTTTCTGAAAATAACAAGTGCCCCGATCCCGGCCGAAACGACTCGAATTACACTTCGAGACCCGCCGACATGATCGCCACGATGCACAGAGCAAATCGGACGACGTTGTATTTTTTCACAACCAGGACCGAAACCCTAGGCGAAACAAAATGGTCGTACGCGAAGTGAAATTTTTTGGCTCGAAATTTGACGAGCTTGTGCAGAACTTCTAGGCAATCATATCGGCAGGTGACACGAAGTGGTTCGAGTTCGTTTGCCCCCCCATTTTCTTTAACGAACGATAACTTTTTCTGAAAATAACAAGTACCCCGATCCCGGCCGAAACGACTCAAATTACACTTCGAGACCCGCCGACATGATCGCCACGATGCACAGAGCAAATCGGACGACGTTGTATTTTTTCACAACCAGGACCGAAACCCTAGCCCGAAGAAAATGGTCGTACGCGAAGTGAAATTTTTTGGCTCGAAATTTGACGAGCTTGTGCAGAACTTCTAGGCAATCATATCGGCAGGTGACACGAAGTGATTCGAGTTCGTTTGCCCCCCCATTTTCCTTAACGAACGATAACTTTTTCTGAAAATAACAAGTGCCCCGATCCCGGCCGAAACGACTCGAATTACACTTCGAGACCCGCCGACTTGATCGCCACGATGCACAGAGCAAATCGGACGACGTTGTATTTTTTCACAACCAGGACCGAAACCCTAGCCTGAAGAAAATGGTCGTACGCGAAGTGAAATTTTTTGGCTCGAAATTTTACGAGCTTGTGCAGAACTTCTAGGCAATCATATCGGCAGGTGACACGAAGTGATTCGAGTTAGTTTGCCCCCCCATTTTCCTTAACGAACGATAACTTTTTCTGAAAATAACAAGTGCCCCGATCCCGGCCGAAACGACTCGAATTACACTTCGAGACCCGCCGACATGATCGCCACGATGCATAGAGCAAATCGGACGACGTTGTATTTTTTCACAACCAGGACCGAAACCCTAGCCCGAACAAAATGGTCGTACGCGAAGTGAAATTTTTTTGCTCGAAATTTTACGAGCTTGTGCAGAACTTCTAGGCAATCATATCGGCAGGTGACACGAAGTGATTCGAGTTCGTTTGCCCCCCCATTTTCCTTAACGAACGATAACTTTTTCTGAAAATAACAAGTGCCCCGATCCCGGCCGAAACGACTCGAATTACACTTCGAGACCCGCCGACATGATCGCCACGATGCATAGAGCAAATCGGACGACGTTGTATTTTTTCACAACCAGGACCGAAACCCTAGGCGGAACAAAATGGTCGTACGTGAAGTGAAATTTTTTGGCTCGAAATTTTACGAGCTTGTGCAGAACTTCTAGGCAATCATATCGGCAGGTGATTCGAGTTCGTTTGCCCCCCCCCATTTTCCTTAACGAACGATAACTTTTTCTGAAAATAACAAGTGCCCCGATCCCGGCCGAAACGATTCGAATTACACTTCGAGACCCGCCGACATGATCGCCACGATGCATAGAGCAAATCGGACGACGTTGTATTTTTTCACAACCAGGACCGAAACCCTAGGCGGAACAAAATGGTCGTACGCGAAGTGAAATTTTTTTGCTCGAAATTTTACGAGCTTGTGCAGAACTTCTAGGCAATCATATCGGCAGGTGATTCGAGTTCGTTTGCCCCCCCATTTTCCTTAACGAACGATAACTTTTTCTGAAAATAACAAGTGCCCCAATCCCGGCCGAAACGACTCGAATTACACTTCGAGACCCGCCGACATGATCGCCACGATGCACAGAGCAAATCGGACGACGTTGTATTTTTTCACAACCAGGACCGAAACGCTAGCCCGAACAAAATGGTCGTACGCGAAGTGAAATTTTTTGGCTCGAAATTTTACGAGCTTGTGCAGAACTTCTAGGCAATCATATCGGCAGGTGACACGAAGTGATTCGAGTTCGTTTGCCTCCCCATTTTCCTTAACGAACGATAACTTTTTCTGAAAATAACAAGTGCCCCGATCCCGGCCGAAACGACTCGAATTACACTTCGAGACCCGCCGACATGATCGCCACGATGCACAGAGCAAATCGGACGACGTTGTATTTTTTCACAACCAGGACCGAAACCCTAGGCGGAACAAAATGGTCGTACGTGAAGTGAAATTTTTTTGCTCGAAATTTTACGAGCTTGTGTAGAACTTCTAGGCAATCATATCGGCAGGTGACATGAAGTGGTTCGAGTTCGTTTGCCCCCCCATTTTCTTTAACGAACGATAACTTTTTCTGAAAATAACAAGTGCCCCGATCCCGGCCGAAACGACTCAAATTACACTTCGAGACCCGCCGACATGATCGCCACGATGCACAGAGCAAATCGGACGACGTTGTATTTTTTCACAACCAGGACCGAAACCCTAGCCCGAACAAAATGGTCGTACGCGAAGTGAAATTTTTTGGCTCGAAATTTGACGAGCTTGTGCAGAACTTCTAGGCAATCATATCGGCAGGTGACACGAAGTGATTCGAGTTCGTTTGCCCCCCCATTTTCCTTAACGAACGATAACTTTTTCTGAAAATAACAAGTGCCCCGATCCCGGCCGAAACGACTCGAATTACACTTCGAGACCCGCCGACATGATCGCCACGATGCACAGAGCAAATCGGACGACGTTGTATTTTTTCACAACCAGGACCGAAACCCTAGCCCGAACAAAATGGTCGTACGCGAAGTGAAATTTTTTGGCTCGAAATTTTACGAGCTTGTGCAGAACTTCTAGGCAATCATATCGGCAGGTGACACGAAGTGATTCGAGTTCGTTTGCCCCCCCATTTTCTTTAACGAACGATAACTTTTTCTGAAAATAACAAGTGCCCCGATCCCGGCCGAAACGACTCGAATTACACTTCGAGACCCGCCGACATGATCGCCACGATGCACAGAGCAAATCGGACGACGTTCTATTTTTTCACAACTAGGACCGAAACCCTAGGCGGAACAAAATGGTCGTACGCGAAGTGAAATTTTTTGGCTCGAAATTTTACGAGCTTGTGCAGAACTTCTAGGCAATCATATCGGCAGGTGACACGAAGTGATTCGAGTTCGTTTGCCCCCCCATTTTCCTTAACGAACGATAAATTTTTCTGAAAATAACAAGTGCCCCGATCCCGGCCGAAACGACTCGAATTACACTTCGAGACCCGCCGACATGATCGCCACGATGCATAGAGCAAATCGGACGACGTTGTATTTTTTCACAACCAGGACCGAAACCCTAGGCGGAACAAAATGGTCGTACGTGAAGTGAAATTTTTTGGCTCGAAATTTTACGAGCTTGTGCAGAACTTCTAGGCAATCATATCGGCAGGTGATTCGAGTTCGTTTGCCCCCCCCCATTTTCCTTAACGAACGATAACTTTTTCTGAAAATAACAAGTGCCCCGATCCCGGCCGAAACGACTCGAATTACACTTCGAGACCCGCCGACATGATCGCCACGATGCATAGAGCAAATCGGACGACGTTGTACTTTTTCACAACCAGGACCGAAACCCTAGGCGGAACAAAATGGTCGTACGCGAAGTGAAATTTTTTTGCTCGAAATTTTACGAGCTTGTGCAGAACTTCTAGGCAATCATATCGGCAGGTGATTCGAGTTCGTTTGCCCCCCCATTTTCCTTAACGAACGATAACTTTTTCTGAAAATAACAAGTGCCCCGATCCCGGCCGAAACGACTCGAATTACACTTCGAGACCCGCCGACATGATCGCCACGATGCACAGAGCAAATCGGACGACGTTGTATTTTTTCACAACCAGGACCGAAACGCTAGCCCGAACAAAATGGTCGTACGCGAAGTGAAATTTTTTGGCTCGAAATTTTACGAGCTTGTGCAGAACTTCTAGGCAATCATATCGGCAGGTGACACGAAGTGATTCGAGTTCGTTTGCCCCCCCATTTTCCTTAACGAACGATAACTTTTTCTGAAAATAACAAGTGCCCCGATCCCGGCCGAAACGACTCGAATTACACTTCGAGACCCGCCGACATGATCGCCACGATGCACAGAGCAAATCGGACGACGTTGTATTTTTTCACAACCAGGACCGAAACCCTAGGCGGAACAAAATGGTCGTACGTGAAGTGAAATTTTTTTGCTCGAAATTTTACGAGCTTGTGTAGAACTTCTAGGCAATCATATCGGCAGGTGACATGAAGTGGTTCGAGTTCGTTTGCCCCCCCATTTTCTTTAACGAACGATAACTTTTTCTGAAAATAACAAGTGCCCCGATCCCGGCCGAAACGACTCAAATTACACTTCGAGACCCGCCGACATGATCGCCACGATGCACAGAGCAAATCGGACGACGTTGTATTTTTTCACAACCAGGACCGAAACCCTAGCCCGAACAAAATGGTCGTACGCGAAGTGAAATTTTTTGGCTCGAAATTTTACGAGCTTGTGCAGAACTTCTAGGCAATCATATCGGCAGGTGACACGAAGTGATTCGAGTTCGTTTGCCCCCCCATTTTCCTTAACGAACGATAACTTTTTCTGAAAATAACAAGTGCCTCGATCCCGGCCGAAACGACTCGAATTACACTTCGAGACCCGCCGACATGATCGCCACGATGCACAGAGCAAATCGGACGACGTTGTATTTTTTCACAACCAGGACCGAAACCCTAGCCTGAAGAAAATGGTCGTACGCGAAGTGAAATTTTTTGGCTCGAAATTTTACGAGCTTGTGCAGAACTTCTAGGCAATCATATCGGCAGGTGACACGAAGTGATTCGAGTTCGTTTGCCCCCCCTTTTTCTGTAACGAACGATAACTTTTTCTGAAAATAACAAGTGCCCCGATCCCGGCCGAAACGACTCGAATTACACTTCGAGACCCGCCGACATGATCGCCACGATGCACAGAGCAAATCGGACGACGTTGTATTTTTTCACAACCAGGACCGAAACCCTAGGCGGAACAAAATGGTCGTACGCGAAGTGAAATTTTTTGGCTCGAAATTTTACGAGCTTGTGCAGAACTTCTAGGCAATCATATCGGCAGGAGACACGAAGTGATTCGAGTTCGTTTGCCCCCCCATTTTCCTTAACGAACGATAACTTTTTCTGAAAATAACAAGTGCCCCGATCCCGGCCGAAACGACTCGAATTACACTTCGAGACCCGCCGACATGATCGCCACGATGCACAGAGCAAATCGGACGACGTTGTATTTTTTCACAACCAGGACCGAAACCCTAGGCGGAACAAAATGGTCGTACGTGAAGTGAAATTTTTTTGCTCGAAATTTTACGAGCTTGTGCAGAACTTCTAGGCAATCATATCGGCAGGTGACACGAAGTGGTTCGAGTTCGTTTGCCCCCCCATTTTCTTTAACGAACGATAACTTTTTCTGAAAATAACAAGTGCCCCGATCCCGGCCGAAACGACTGAAATTACACTTCGAGACCCGCCGACATGATCGCCACGATGCACAGAGCAAATCGGACGATGTTGTATTTTTTCACAACCAGGACCGAAACCCTAGCCCGAAGAAAATGGTCGTACGTGAAGTGAAATTTTTTGGCTCGAAATTTGACGAGCTTGTGCAGAACTTCTAGGCAATCATATCGGCAGGTGACACGAAGTGATTCGAGTTCGTTTGCCCCCCCATTTTCCTTAACGAACGATAACTTTTTCTGAAAATAACAAGTGCCCCGATCCCGGCCGAAACGACTCGAATTACACTTCGAGACCCGCCGACATGATCGCCACGATGCACAGAGCAAATCGGACGACGTTGTATTTTTTCACAACCAGGACCGAAACCCTAGCCCGAAGAAAATGGTCGTACGCGAAGTGAAATTTTTTGGCTCGAAATTTGACGAGCTTGTGCAGAACTTCTAGGCAATCATATCGGCAGGTGACACGAAGTGATTCGAGTTCGTTTGCCCCCCCATTTTCCTTAACGAACGATAACTTTTTCTGAAAATAACAAGTGCCCCGATCCCGGCCGAAACGACTCGAATTACACTTCGAGACCCGCCGACATGATCGCCACGATGCACAGAGCAAATCGGACGACGTTGTATTTTTTCACAACCAGGACCGAAACCCTAGCCCGAACAAAATGGTCGTACGCGAAGTGAAATTTTTTGGCTCGAAATTTTACGAGCTTGTGCAGAACTTCTAGGCAATCATATCGGCAGGTGACACGAAGTGATTCGAGTTAGTTTGCCCCCCCATTTTCCTTAACGAACGATAACTTTTTCTGAAAATAACAAGTGCCCCGATCCCGGCCGAAACGACTCGAATTACACTTCGAGACCCGCCGACATGATCGCCACGATGCACAGAGCAAATCGGACGACGTTCTATTTTTTCACAACTAGGACCGAAACCCTAGGCGGAACAAAATGGTCGTACGCGAAGTGAAATTTTTTGGCTCGAAATTTTACGAGCTTGTGCAGAACTTCTAGGCAATCATATCGGCAGGTGACACGAAGTGATTCGAGTTCGTTTGCCCCCCCATTTTCCTTAACGAACGATAAATTTTTCTGAAAATAACAAGTGCCCCGATCCCGGCCGAAACGACTCGAATTACACTTCGAGACCCGCCGACATGATCGCCACGATGCACAGAGCAAATCGGACGACGTTGTATTTTTTCACAACCAGGACCGAAACCCTAGGCGAAACAAAATGGTCGTACGCGAAGTGAAATTTTTTGGCTCGAAATTTGACGAGCTTGTGCAGAACTTATAGGCAATCATATCGGCAGGTGACACGAAGTGGTTCGAGTTCGTTTGCCCCCCCATTTTCTTTAACGAACGATAACTTTTTCTGAAAATAACAAGTACCCCGATCCCGGCCGAAACGACTCAAATTACAATTCGAGACCCGCCGACATGATCGCCACGATGCACAGAGCAAATCGGACGACGTTGTATTTTTTCACAACCAGGACCGAAACCCTAGCCCGAAGAAAATGGTCGTACGCGAAGTGAAATTTTTTGGCTCGAAATTTGACGAGCTTGTGCAGAACTTCTAGGCAATCATATCGGCAGGTGACACGAAGTGATTCGAGTTCGTTTGCCCCCCCATTTTCCTTAACGAACGATAACTTTTTCTGAAAATAACAAGTGCCCCGATCCCGGCCGAAACGACTCGAATTACACTTCGAGACCCGCCGACATGATCGCCACGATGCACAGAGCAAATCGGACGACGTTGTATTTTTTCACAACCAGGACCGAAACCCTAGCCCGAACAAAATGGTCGTACGCGAAGTGAAATTTTTTGGCTCGAAATTTTACGAGCTTGTGCAGAACTTCTAGGCAATCATATCGGCAGGTGACACGAAGTGATTCGAGTTAGTTTGCCCCCCCATTTTCCTTAACGAACGATAACTTTTTCTGAAAATAACAAGTGCCCCGATCCCGGCCGAAACGACTCGAATTACACTTCGAGACCCGCCGACATGATCGCCACGATGCACAGAGCAAATCGGACGACGTTCTATTTTTTCACAACTAGGACCGAAACCCTAGGCGGAACAAAATGGTCGTACGCGAAGTGAAATTTTTTGGCTCGAAATTTTACGAGCTTGTGCAGAACTTCTAGGCAATCATATCGGCAGGTGACACGAAGTGATTCGAGTTCGTTTGCCCCCCCATTTTCCTTAACGAACGATAAATTTTTCTGAAAATAACAAGTGCCCCGATCCCGGCCGAAACGACTCGAATTACACTTCGAGACCCGCCGACATGATCGCCACGATGCACAGAGCAAATCGGACGACGTTGTATTTTTTCACAACCAGGACCGAAACCCTAGGCGAAACAAAATGGTCGTACGCGAAGTGAAATTTTTTGGCTCGAAATTTGACGAGCTTGTGCAGAACTTCTAGGCAATCATATCGGCAGGTGACACGAAGTGGTTCGAGTTCGTTTGCCCCCCCATTTTCTTTAACGAACGATAACTTTTTCTGAAAATAACAAGTACCCCGATCCCGGCCGAAACGACTCAAATTACACTTCGAGACCCGCCGACATGATCGCCACGATGCACAGAGCAAATCGGACGACGTTGTATTTTTTCACAACCAGGACCGAAACCCTAGCCCGAAGAAAATGGTCGTACGCGAAGTGAAATTTTTTGGCTCGAAATTTGACGAGCTTGTGCAGAACTTCTAGGCAATCATATCGGCAGGTGACACGAAGTGATTCGAGTTCGTTTGCCCCCCCATTTTCCTTAACGAACGATAACTTTTTCTGAAAATAACAAGTGCCCCGATCCCGGCCGAAACGACTCGAATTACACTTCGAGACCCGCCGACTTGATCGCCACGATGCACAGAGCAAATCGGACGACGTTGTATTTTTTCACAACCAGGACCGAAACCCTAGCCTGAAGAAAATGGTCGTACGCGAAGTGAAATTTTTTGGCTCGAAATTTTACGAGCTTGTGCAGAACTTCTAGGCAATCATATCGGCAGGTGACACGAAGTGATTCGAGTTAGTTTGCCCCCCCATTTTCCTTAACGAACGATAACTTTTTCTGAAAATAACAAGTGCCCCGATCCCGGCCGAAACGACTCGAATTACACTTCGAGACCCGCCGACATGATCGCCACGATGCATAGAGCAAATCGGACGACGTTGTATTTTTTCACAACCAGGACCGAAACCCTAGCCCGAACAAAATGGTCGTACGCGAAGTGAAATTTTTTTGCTCGAAATTTTACGAGCTTGTGCAGAACTTCTAGGCAATCATATCGGCAGGTGACACGAAGTGATTCGAGTTCGTTTGCCCCCCCATTTTCCTTAACGAACGATAACTTTTTCTGAAAATAACAAGTGCCCCGATCCCGGCCGAAACGACTCGAATTACACTTCGAGACCCGCCGACATGATCGCCACGATGCATAGAGCAAATCGGACGACGTTGTATTTTTTCACAACCAGGACCGAAACCCTAGGCGGAACAAAATGGTCGTACGTGAAGTGAAATTTTTTGGCTCGAAATTTTACGAGCTTGTGCAGAACTTCTAGGCAATCATATCGGCAGGTGATTCGAGTTCGTTTGCCCCCCCCCATTTTCCTTAACGAACGATAACTTTTTCTGAAAATAACAAGTGCCCCGATCCCGGCCGAAACGATTCGAATTACACTTCGAGACCCGCCGACATGATCGCCACGATGCATAGAGCAAATCGGACGACGTTGTATTTTTTCACAACCAGGACCGAAACCCTAGGCGGAACAAAATGGTCGTACGCGAAGTGAAATTTTTTTGCTCGAAATTTTACGAGCTTGTGCAGAACTTCTAGGCAATCATATCGGCAGGTGATTCGAGTTCGTTTGCCCCCCCATTTTCCTTAACGAACGATAACTTTTTCTGAAAATAACAAGTGCCCCAATCCCGGCCGAAACGACTCGAATTACACTTCGAGACCCGCCGACATGATCGCCACGATGCACAGAGCAAATCGGACGACGTTGTATTTTTTCACAACCAGGACCGAAACGCTAGCCCGAACAAAATGGTCGTACGCGAAGTGAAATTTTTTGGCTCGAAATTTTACGAGCTTGTGCAGAACTTCTAGGCAATCATATCGGCAGGTGACACGAAGTGATTCGAGTTCGTTTGCCTCCCCATTTTCCTTAACGAACGATAACTTTTTCTGAAAATAACAAGTGCCCCGATCCCGGCCGAAACGACTCGAATTACACTTCGAGACCCGCCGACATGATCGCCACGATGCACAGAGCAAATCGGACGACGTTGTATTTTTTCACAACCAGGACCGAAACCCTAGGCGGAACAAAATGGTCGTACGTGAAGTGAAATTTTTTTGCTCGAAATTTTACGAGCTTGTGTAGAACTTCTAGGCAATCATATCGGCAGGTGACATGAAGTGGTTCGAGTTCGTTTGCCCCCCCATTTTCTTTAACGAACGATAACTTTTTCTGAAAATAACAAGTGCCCCGATCCCGGCCGAAACGACTCAAATTACACTTCGAGACCCGCCGACATGATCGCCACGATGCACAGAGCAAATCGGACGACGTTGTATTTTTTCACAACCAGGACCGAAACCCTAGCCCGAACAAAATGGTCGTACGCGAAGTGAAATTTTTTGGCTCGAAATTTGACGAGCTTGTGCAGAACTTCTAGGCAATCATATCGGCAGGTGACACGAAGTGATTCGAGTTCGTTTGCCCCCCCATTTTCCTTAACGAACGATAACTTTTTCTGAAAATAACAAGTGCCCCGATCCCGGCCGAAACGACTCGAATTACACTTCGAGACCCGCCGACATGATCGCCACGATGCACAGAGCAAATCGGACGACGTTGTATTTTTTCACAACCAGGACCGAAACCCTAGCCCGAACAAAATGGTCGTACGCGAAGTGAAATTTTTTGGCTCGAAATTTTACGAGCTTGTGCAGAACTTCTAGGCAATCATATCGGCAGGTGACACGAAGTGATTCGAGTTCGTTTGCCCCCCCATTTTCTTTAACGAACGATAACTTTTTCTGAAAATAACAAGTGCCCCGATCCCGGCCGAAACGACTCGAATTACACTTCGAGACCCGCCGACATGATCGCCACGATGCACAGAGCAAATCGGACGACGTTCTATTTTTTCACAACTAGGACCGAAACCCTAGGCGGAACAAAATGGTCGTACGCGAAGTGAAATTTTTTGGCTCGAAATTTTACGAGCTTGTGCAGAACTTCTAGGCAATCATATCGGCAGGTGACACGAAGTGATTCGAGTTCGTTTGCCCCCCCATTTTCCTTAACGAACGATAAATTTTTCTGAAAATAACAAGTGCCCCGATCCCGGCCGAAACGACTCGAATTACACTTCGAGACCCGCCGACATGATCGCCACGATGCATAGAGCAAATCGGACGACGTTGTATTTTTTCACAACCAGGACCGAAACCCTAGGCGGAACAAAATGGTCGTACGTGAAGTGAAATTTTTTGGCTCGAAATTTTACGAGCTTGTGCAGAACTTCTAGGCAATCATATCGGCAGGTGATTCGAGTTCGTTTGCCCCCCCCCATTTTCCTTAACGAACGATAACTTTTTCTGAAAATAACAAGTGCCCCGATCCCGGCCGAAACGACTCGAATTACACTTCGAGACCCGCCGACATGATCGCCACGATGCATAGAGCAAATCGGACGACGTTGTACTTTTTCACAACCAGGACCGAAACCCTAGGCGGAACAAAATGGTCGTACGCGAAGTGAAATTTTTTTGCTCGAAATTTTACGAGCTTGTGCAGAACTTCTAGGCAATCATATCGGCAGGTGATTCGAGTTCGTTTGCCCCCCCATTTTCCTTAACGAACGATAACTTTTTCTGAAAATAACAAGTGCCCCGATCCCGGCCGAAACGACTCGAATTACACTTCGAGACCCGCCGACATGATCGCCACGATGCACAGAGCAAATCGGACGACGTTGTATTTTTTCACAACCAGGACCGAAACGCTAGCCCGAACAAAATGGTCGTACGCGAAGTGAAATTTTTTGGCTCGAAATTTTACGAGCTTGTGCAGAACTTCTAGGCAATCATATCGGCAGGTGACACGAAGTGATTCGAGTTCGTTTGCCCCCCCATTTTCCTTAACGAACGATAACTTTTTCTGAAAATAACAAGTGCCCCGATCCCGGCCGAAACGACTCGAATTACACTTCGAGACCCGCCGACATGATCGCCACGATGCACAGAGCAAATCGGACGACGTTGTATTTTTTCACAACCAGGACCGAAACCCTAGGCGGAACAAAATGGTCGTACGTGAAGTGAAATTTTTTTGCTCGAAATTTTACGAGCTTGTGTAGAACTTCTAGGCAATCATATCGGCAGGTGACATGAAGTGGTTCGAGTTCGTTTGCCCCCCCATTTTCTTTAACGAACGATAACTTTTTCTGAAAATAACAAGTGCCCCGATCCCGGCCGAAACGACTCAAATTACACTTCGAGACCCGCCGACATGATCGCCACGATGCACAGAGCAAATCGGACGACGTTGTATTTTTTCACAACCAGGACCGAAACCCTAGCCCGAACAAAATGGTCGTACGCGAAGTGAAATTTTTTGGCTCGAAATTTGACGAGCTTGTGCAGAACTTCTAGGCAATCATATCGGCAGGTGACACGAAGTGATTCGAGTTCGTTTGCCCCCCCATTTTCCTTAACGAACGATAACTTTTTCTGAAAATAACAAGTGCCCCGATCCCGGCCGAAACGACTCGAATTACACTTCGAGACCCGCCGACATGATCGCCACGATGCACAGAGCAAATCGGACGACGTTGTATTTTTTCACAACCAGGACCGAAACCCTAGCCCGAACAAAATGGTCGTACGCGAAGTGAAATTTTTTGGCTCGAAATTTTACGAGCTTGTGCAGAACTTCTAGGCAATCATATCGGCAGGTGACACGAAGTGATTCGAGTTCGTTTGCCCCCCCATTTTCTTTAACGAACGATAACTTTTTCTGAAAATAACAAGTGCCCCGATCCCGGCCGAAACGACTCGAATTACACTTCGAGACCCGCCGACATGATCGCCACGATGCACAGAGCAAATCGGACGACGTTCTATTTTTTCACAACTAGGACCGAAACCCTAGGCGGAACAAAATGGTCGTACGCGAAGTGAAATTTTTTGGCTCGAAATTTTACGAGCTTGTGCAGAACTTCTAGGCAATCATATCGGCAGGTGACACGAAGTGATTCGAGTTCGTTTGCCCCCCCATTTTCCTTAACGAACGATAAATTTTTCTGAAAATAACAAGTGCCCCGATCCCGGCCGAAACGACTCGAATTACACTTCGAGACCCGCCGACATGATCGCCACGATGCACAGAGCAAATCGGACGACGTTGTATTTTTTCACAACCAGGACCGAAACCCTAGGCGAAACAAAATGGTCGTACGCGAAGTGAAATTTTTTGGCTCGAAATTTGACGAGCTTGTGCAGAACTTCTAGGCAATCATATCGGCAGGTGACACGAAGTGGTTCGAGTTCGTTTGCCCCCCCATTTTCTTTAACGAACGATAACTTTTTCTGAAAATAACAAGTACCCCGATCCCGGCCGAAACGACTCAAATTACACTTCGAGACCCGCCGACATGATCGCCACGATGCACAGAGCAAATCGGACGACGTTGTATTTTTTCACAACCAGGACCGAAACCCTAGCCCGAACAAAATGGTCGTACGCGAAGTGAAATTTTTTGGCTCGAAATTTGACGAGCTTGTGCAGAACTTCTAGGCAATCATATCGGCAGGTGACACGAAGTGATTCGAGTTCGTTTGCCCCCCCATTTTCCTTAACGAACGATAACTTTTTCTGAAAATAACAAGTGCCCCGATCCCGGCCGAAACGACTCGAATTACACTTCGAGACCCGCCGACATGATCGCCACGATGCACAGAGCAAGTCGGACGACGTTGTATTTTTTCACAACCAGGACCGAAACCCTAGCCCGAAGAAAATGGTCGTACGCGAAGTGAAATTTTACGAGCTTGTGCAGAACTTCTAGGCAATCATATCGGCAGGTGACACGAAGTGATTCGAGTTAGTTTGCCCCCCCATTTTCCTTAACGAACGATAACTTTTTCTGAAAATAACAAGTGCCCCGATCCCGGCCGAAACGACTCGAATTACACTTCGAGACCCGCCGACATGATCGCCACGATGCATAGAGCAAATAGGACGACGTATTTTTTCACAACCAGGACCGAAACCCTAGCCCGAACAAAATGGTCGTACGCGAAGTGAAATTTTTTGGCTCGAAATTTTACGAGCTTGTGCAGAACTTCTAGGCAATCATATCGGCAGGTGATTCGAGTTCGTTTGCCCCCCCATTTTCCTTAACGAACGATAACTTTTTCTGAAAATAACAAGTGCCCTGATCCCGGCCGAAACGACTCGAATTACACTTCGAGACCCGCCGACATGATCGCCACGATGCATAGAGCAAATCGGACGACGTTGTATTTTTTCACAACCAGGACCGAAACCCTAGGCGGAACAAAATGGTCGTACGCGAAGTGAAATTTTTTTGCTCGAAATTTTACGAGCTTGTGCAGAACTTCTAGGCAATCATATCGGCAGGTGATTCGAGTTCGTTTGCCCCCCCATTTTCCTTAACGAACGATAACTTTTTCTGAAAATAACAAGTGCCCCGATCCGGGCCGAAACGACTCGAATTACACTTCGAGACCCGCCGACAAGATCGCCACGATGCACAGAGCAAATCGGACGACGTTCTATTTTTTGACAACCAGGACCGAAACCCTAGGCGGAACAAAATGGTCGTACGCGAAGTGAAATTTTTTGGCTCGAAATTTTACGAGCTTGTGCAGAACTTCTAGGCAATCATATCGGCAGGTGATTCGAGTTCGTTTGCCCCCCCATTTTCCTTAACGAACGATAACTTTTTCTGAAAATAACAAGTGCCCCGATCCCGGCCGAAACGACTCGAATTACACTTCGAGACCCGCCGACATGATCGCCACGATGCACAGAGCAAATCGGACGACGTTGTATTTTTTCACAACCAGGACCGAAACCCTAGGCGGAACAAAATGGTCGTACGTGAAGTGAAATTTTTTTGCTCGAAATTTTACGAGCTTGTGCAGAACTTCTAGGCAATCATATCGGCAGGTGATTCGAGTTCGTTTGCCCCCCCATTTTTCTTAACGAACGATAACTTTTTCTGAAAATAACAAGTGCCCCGATCCGGGCCGAAACGACTCGAATTACACTTCGAGACCCGCCGACAAGATCGCCACGATGCACAGAGCAAATCGGACGACGTTCTATTTTTTGACAACCAGGACCGAAACCCTAGGCGGAACAAAATGGTCGTACGCGAAGTGAAATTTTTTGGCTCGAAATTTTACGAGCTTGTGCAGAACTTCTAGGCAATCATATCGGCAGGTGATTCGAGTTCGTTTGCCCCCCCATTTTCCTTAACGAACGATAACTTTTTCTGAAAATAACAAGTGCCCCGATCCCGGCCGAAACGACTCGAATTACACTTCGAGACCCGCCGACATGATCGCCACGATGCACAGAGCAAATCGGACGACGTTGTATTTTTTCACAACCAGGACCGAAACCCTAGGCGGAACAAAATGGTCGTACGTGAAGTGAAATTTTTTTGCTCGAAATTTTACGAGCTTGTGCAGAACTTCTAGGCAATCATATCGGCAGGTGACACGAAGTGGTTCGAGTTCGTTTGCCCCCCCATTTTCTTTAACGAACGATAACTTTTTCTGAAAATAACAAGTGCCCCGATCCCGGCCGAAACGACTGAAATTACACTTCGAGACCCGCCGACATGATCGCCACGATGCACAGAGCAAATCGGACGATGTTGTATTTTTTCACAACCAGGACCGAAACCCTAGCCCGAAGAAAATGGTCGTACGCGAAGTGAAATTTTTTGGCTCGAAATTTGACGAGCTTGTGCAGAACTTCTAGGCAATCATATCGGCAGGTGACACGAAGTGATTCGAGTTCGTTTGCCCCCCCATTTTCCTTAACGAACGATAACTTTTTCTGAAAATAACAAGTGCCCCGATCCCGGCCGAAACGACTCGAATTACACTTCGAGACCCGCCGACATGATCGCCACGATGCACAGAGCAAATCGGACGACGTTGTATTTTTTCACAACCAGGACCGAAACCCTAGGCGGAACAAAATGGTCGTACGCGAAGTGAAATTTTTTTGCTCGAAATTTTACGAGCTTGTGCAGAACTTCTAGGCAATCATATCGGCAGGTGACACGAAGTGGTTCGAGTTCGTTTGCCCCCCCATTTTCTTTAACGAACGATAACTTTTTCTGAAAATAACAAGTACCCCGATCCCGGCCGAAACGACTCAAATTACACTTCGAGACCCGCCGACATGATCGCCACGATGCACAGAGCAAATCGGACGACGTTGTATTTTTTCACAACCAGGACCGAAACCCTAGCCCGAACAAAATGGTCGTACGCGAAGTGAAATTTTTTGGCTCGAAATTTGACGAGCTTGTGCAGAACTTCTAGGCAATCATATCGGCAGGTGACACGAAGTGATTCGAGTTCGTTTGCCCCCCCATTTTCCTTAACGAACGATAACTTTTTCTGAAAATAACAAGTGCCCCGATCCCGGCCGAAACGACTCGAATTACACTTCGAGACCCACCGACATGATCGCCACGATGCACAGAGCAAATCGGACGACGTTGTATTTTTTCACAACCAGGACCGAAATCCTAGCCCGAAGAAAATGGTCGTACGCGAAGTGAAATTTTTTGGCTCGAAATTTTACGAGCTTGTGCAGAACTTCTAGGCAATCATATCGGCAGGTGACACGAAGTGATTCGAGTTAGTTTGCCCCCCCATTTTCCTTAACGAACGATAACTTTTTCTGAAAATAACAAGTGCCCCGATCCCGGCCGAAACGACTCGAATTACACTTCGAGACCCGCCGACATGATCGCCACGATGCATAGAGCAAATCGGACGACGTTGTATTTTTTCACAACCAGGACCGAAACCCTAGCCCGAACAAAATGGTCGTACGCGAAGTGAAATTTTTTTGCTCGAAATTTTACGAGCTTGTGCAGAACTTCTAGGCAATCATATCGGCAGGTGACACGAAGTGATTCGAGTTCGTTTGCCCCCCCATTTTCCTTAACGAACGATAACTTTTTCTGAAAATAACAAGTGCCCCGATCCCGGCCGAAACGACTCGAATTACACTTCGAGACCCGCCGACATGATCGCCACGATGCATAGAGCAAATCGGACGACGTTGTATTTTTTCACAACCAGGACCGAAACCCTAGGCGGAACAAAATGGTCGTACGTGAAGTGAAATTTTTTGGCTCGAAATTTTACGAGCTTGTGCAGAACTTCTAGGCAATCATATCGGCAGGTGATTCGAGTTCGTTTGCCCCCCCATTTTCCTTAACGAACGATAACTTTTTCTGAAAATAACAAGTGCCCCGATCCCGGCCGAAACGACTCGAATTACACTTCGAGACCCGCCGACATGATCGCCACGATGCATAGAGCAAATCGGACGACGTTGTATTTTTTCACAACCAGGACCGAAACCCTAGGCGGAACAAAATGGTCGTACGCGAAGTGAAATTTTTTTGCTCGAAATTTTACGAGCTTGTGCAGAACTTCTAGGCAATCATATCGGCAGGTGATTCGAGTTCGTTTGCCCCCCCATTTTCCTTAACGAACGATAACTTTTTCTGAAAATAACAAGTGCCCCGATCCCGGCCGAAAAGACTCGAATTACACTTCGAGACCCGCCGACATGATCGCCACGATGCACAGAGCAAATCGGACGACGTTGTATTTTTTCACAACCAGGACCGAAACGCTAGCCCGAACAAAATGGTCGTACGCGAAGTGAAATTTTTTGGCTCGAAATTTTACGAGCTTGTGCAGAACTTCTAGGCAATCATATCGGCAGGTGACACGAAGTGATTCGAGTTCGTTTGCCCCCCCATTTTCCTTAACGAACGATAACTTTTTCTGAAAATAACAAGTGCCCCGATCCCGGCCGAAACGACTCGAATTACACTTCGAGACCCGCCGACATGATCGCCACGATGCACAGAGCAAATCGGACGACGTTGTATTTTTTCACAACCAGGACCGAAACCCTAGGCGGAACAAAATGGTCGTACGTGAAGTGAAATTTTTTTGCTCGAAATTTTACGAGCTTGTGTAGAACTTCTAGGCAATCATATCGGCAGGTGACATGAAGTGGTTCGAGTTCGTTTGCCCCCCCATTTTCTTTAACGAACGATAACTTTTTCTGAAAATAACAAGTGCCCCGATCCCGGCCGAAACGACTCAAATTACACTTCGAGACCCGCCGACATGATCGCCACGATGCACAGAGCAAATCGGACGACGTTGTATTTTTTCACAACCAGGACCGAAACCCTAGCCCGAACAAAATGGTCGTACGCGAAGTGAAATTTTTTGGCTCGAAATTTGACGAGCTTGTGCAGAACTTCTAGGCAATCATATCGGCAGGTGACACGAAGTGATTCGAGTTCGTTTGCCCCCCCATTTTCCTTAACGAACGATAACTTTTTCTGAAAATAACAAGTGCCCCGATCCCGGCCGAAACGACTCGAATTACACTTCGAGACCCGCCGACATGATCGCCACGATGCACAGAGCAAGTCGGACGACGTTGTATTTTTTCACAACCAGGACCGAAACCCTAGCCCGAAGAAAATGGTCGTACGCGAAGTGAAATTTTACGAGCTTGTGCAGAACTTCTAGGCAATCATATCGGCAGGTGACACGAAGTGATTCGAGTTAGTTTGCCCCCCCATTTTCCTTAACGAACGATAACTTTTTCTGAAAATAACAAGTGCCCCGATCCCGGCCGAAACGACTCGAATTACACTTCGAGACCCGCCGACATGATCGCCACGATGCATAGAGCAAATAGGACGACGTATTTTTTCACAACCAGGACCGAAACCCTAGCCCGAACAAAATGGTCGTACGCGAAGTGAAATTTTTTGGCTCGAAATTTTACGAGCTTGTGCAGAACTTCTAGGCAATCATATCGGCAGGTGATTCGAGTTCGTTTGCCCCCCCATTTTCCTTAACGAACGATAACTTTTTCTGAAAATAACAAGTGCCCTGATCCCGGCCGAAACGACTCGAATTACACTTCGAGACCCGCCGACATGATCGCCACGATGCATAGAGCAAATCGGACGACGTTGTATTTTTTCACAACCAGGACCGAAACCCTAGGCGGAACAAAATGGTCGTACGCGAAGTGAAATTTTTTTGCTCGAAATTTTACGAGCTTGTGCAGAACTTCTAGGCAATCATATCGGCAGGTGATTCGAGTTCGTTTGCCCCCCCATTTTCCTTAACGAACGATAACTTTTTCTGAAAATAACAAGTGCCCCGATCCGGGCCGAAACGACTCGAATTACACTTCGAGACCCGCCGACAAGATCGCCACGATGCACAGAGCAAATCGGACGACGTTCTATTTTTTGACAACCAGGACCGAAACCCTAGGCGGAACAAAATGGTCGTACGCGAAGTGAAATTTTTTGGCTCGAAATTTTACGAGCTTGTGCAGAACTTCTAGGCAATCATATCGGCAGGTGATTCGAGTTCGTTTGCCCCCCCATTTTCCTTAACGAACGATAACTTTTTCTGAAAATAACAAGTGCCCCGATCCCGGCCGAAACGACTCGAATTACACTTCGAGACCCGCCGACATGATCGCCACGATGCACAGAGCAAATCGGACGACGTTGTATTTTTTCACAACCAGGACCGAAACCCTAGGCGGAACAAAATGGTCGTACGTGAAGTGAAATTTTTTTGCTCGAAATTTTACGAGCTTGTGCAGAACTTCTAGGCAATCATATCGGCAGGTGATTCGAGTTCGTTTGCCCCCCCATTTTTCTTAACGAACGATAACTTTTTCTGAAAATAACAAGTGCCCCGATCCGGGCCGAAACGACTCGAATTACACTTCGAGACCCGCCGACAAGATCGCCACGATGCACAGAGCAAATCGGACGACGTTCTATTTTTTGACAACCAGGACCGAAACCCTAGGCGGAACAAAATGGTCGTACGCGAAGTGAAATTTTTTGGCTCGAAATTTTACGAGCTTGTGCAGAACTTCTAGGCAATCATATCGGCAGGTGATTCGAGTTCGTTTGCCCCCCCATTTTCCTTAACGAACGATAACTTTTTCTGAAAATAACAAGTGCCCCGATCCCGGCCGAAACGACTCGAATTACACTTCGAGACCCGCCGACATGATCGCCACGATGCACAGAGCAAATCGGACGACGTTGTATTTTTTCACAACCAGGACCGAAACCCTAGGCGGAACAAAATGGTCGTACGTGAAGTGAAATTTTTTTGCTCGAAATTTTACGAGCTTGTGCAGAACTTCTAGGCAATCATATCGGCAGGTGACACGAAGTGGTTCGAGTTCGTTTGCCCCCCCATTTTCTTTAACGAACGATAACTTTTTCTGAAAATAACAAGTGCCCCGATCCCGGCCGAAACGACTGAAATTACACTTCGAGACCCGCCGACATGATCGCCACGATGCACAGAGCAAATCGGACGATGTTGTATTTTTTCACAACCAGGACCGAAACCCTAGCCCGAAGAAAATGGTCGTACGCGAAGTGAAATTTTTTGGCTCGAAATTTGACGAGCTTGTGCAGAACTTCTAGGCAATCATATCGGCAGGTGACACGAAGTGATTCGAGTTCGTTTGCCCCCCCATTTTCCTTAACGAACGATAACTTTTTCTGAAAATAACAAGTGCCCCGATCACGGCCGAAACGACTCGAATTACACTTCGAGACCCGCCGACATGATCGCCACGATGCACAGAGCAAATCGGACGACGTTATATTTTTTCACAACCAGGACCGAAACCCTAGCCCGAAGAAAATGGTCGTACGCGAAGTGAAATTTTTTGGCTCGAAATTTGACGAGCTTGTGCAGAACTTCTAGGCAATCATATCGGCAGGTGACACGAAGTGATTCGAGTTCGTTTGCCCCCCCTTTTTCCTTAACGAACGATAACTTTTTCTGAAAATAACAAGTGCCCCGATCCCGGCCGAAACGACTCGAATTACACTTCGAGACCCGCCGACATGATCGCCACGATGCACAGAGCAAATCGGACGACGTTGTATTTTTTCACAACCAGGACCGAAACCCTAGCCCGAACAAAATGGTCGTACGCGAAGTGAAATTTTTTGGCTCGAAATTTTACGAGCTTGTGCAGAACTTCTAGGCAATCATATCGGCAGGTGACACGAAGTGATTCGAGTTAGTTTGCCCCCCCATTTTCCTTAACGAACGATAACTTTTTCTGAAAATAACAAGTGCCCCGATCCCGGCCGAAACGACTCGAATTACACTTCGAGACCCGCCGACATGATCGCCACGATGCACAGAGCAAATCGGACGACGTTCTATTTTTTCACAACTAGGACCGAAACCCTAGGCGGAACAAAATGGTCGTACGCGAAGTGAAATGTTTTGGCTCGAAATTTTACGAGCTTGTGCAGAACTTCTAGGCAATCATATCGGCAGGTGATTCGAGTTCGTTTGCCCCCCCATTTTCCTTAACGAACGATAAATTTTTCTGAAAATAACAAGTGCCCCGATCCCGGCCGAAACGACTCGAATTACACTTCGAGACCCGCCGACATGATCGCCACGATGCACAGAGCAAATCGGACGACGTTGTATTTTTTCACAACCAGGACCGAAACCCTAGGCGAAACAAAATGGTCGTACGCGAAGTGAAATTTTTTGGCTCGAAATTTTACGAGCTTGTGCAGAACTTCTAGGCAATCATATCGGCAGGTGACACGAAGTGGTTCGAGTTCGTTTGCCCCCCCATTTTCTTTAACGAACGATAACTTTTTCTGAAAATAACAAGTACCCCGATCCCGGCCGAAACGACTCAAATTACACTTCGAGACCCGCCGACATGATCGCCACGATGCACAGAGCAAATCGGACGACGTTGTATTTTTTCACAACCAGGACCGAAACCCTAGCCCGAACAAAATGGTCGTACGCGAAGTGAAATTTTTTGGCTCGAAATTTGACGAGCTTGTGCAGAACTTCTAGGCAATCATATCGGCAGGTGACACGAAGTGATTCGAGTTCGTTTGCCCCCCCATTTTCCTTAACGAACGATAACTTTTTCTGAAAATAACAAGTGCCCCGATCCCAGCCGAAACGACTCGAATTACACTTCGAGACCCGCCGACATGATCGCCACGATGCATAGAGCAAATCGGACGACGTTGTATTTTTTCACAACCAGGACCGAAACCCTAGGCGGAACAAAATGGTCGTACGTGAAGTGAAATTTTTTTGCTCGAAATTTTACGAGCTTGTGCAGAACTTCTAGGCAATCATATCGGCAGGTGATTCGAGTTCGTTTGCCCCCCCATTTTCCTTAACGAACGATAACTTTTTCTGAAAATAACAAGTGCCCCGATCCCGGCCGAAACGACTCGAATTACACTTCGAGACCCGCCGACATGATCGCCACGATGCACAGAGCAAATCGGACGACGTTGTATTTTTTCACAACCAGGACCGAAACCCTAGGCGGAACAAAATGGTCGTACGTGAAGTGAAATTTTTTTGCTCGAAATTTTACGAGCTTGTGCAGAACTTCTAGGCAATCATATCGGCAGGTGATTCGAGTTCGTTTGCCCCCCCATTTTCCTTAACGAACGATAACTTTTTCTGAAAATAACAAGTGCCCCGATCCCGGCCGAAACGACTCGAATTACACTTCGAGACCCGCCGACATGATCGCCACGATGCATAGAGCAAATCGGACGACGTTGTATTTTTTCACAACCAGGACCGAAACCCTAGGCGGAACAAAATGGTCGTACGTGAAGTGAAATTTTTTGGCTCGAAATTTTACGAGCTTGTGCAGAACTTCTAGGCAATCATATCGGCAGGTGATTCGAGTTCGTTTGCCCCCCCATTTTCCTTAACGAACGATAACTTTTTCTGAAAATAACAAGTGCCCCGATCCCGGCCGAAACGACTCGAATTACACTTCGAGACCCGCCGACATGATCGCCACGATGCATAGAGCAAATCGGACGACGTTGTATTTTTTCACAACCAGGACCGAAACCCTAGGCGGAACAAAATGGTCGTACGTGAAGTGAAATTTTTTGGCTCGAAATTTTACGAGCATGTGCAGAACTTCTAGGCAATCATATCGGCAGGTGATTCGAGTTCGTTTGCCCCCCCATTTTCCTTAACGAACGATAACTTTTTCTGGAAATAACAAGTGCCCCGATCCCGGCCGAAACGACTCGAATTACACTTCGAGACCCGCCGACATGATCGCCACGATGCACAGAGCAAATCGGACGACGTTGTATTTTTTCACAACCAGGACCGAAACCCTAGCCCGAAGAAAATGGTCGTACGCGAAGTGAAATTTTTTGGCTCGAAATTTTACGAGCTTGTGCAGAACTTCTAGGCAATCATATCGGCAGGTGACACGAAGTGATTCGAGTTCGTTTGCCCCCCCATTTTCTTTAACGAACGATAACTTTTTCTGAAAATAACAAGTGCCCCGATCCCGGCCGAAATGACTCGAATTACACTTCGAGACCCGCCGACATGATCGCCACGATGCACAGAGCAAATCGGACGACGTTGTATTTTTTCACAACCAGGACCGAAACCCTAGCCCGAACAAAATGGTCGTACGCGAAGTGAAATTTTTTGGCTCGAAATTTTACGAGCTTGTGCAGAACTTCTAGGCAATCATATTGGCAGGTGACACGAAGTGCTTCGAGTTCGTTTGCCCCCCCATTTTCCTTAACGAACGATAACTTTTTCTGAAAATAATAAAGGGCCCCGATCCCGGCCGAAACGACTCGAATTACACTTCGAGACCCGCCGACATGATCGCCACGATGCACAGAGCAAATCGGACGACGTTGTATTTTTTTCACAACCAGGACCGAAACCCTAGCCCGAACAAAATGGTCGTACGCGAAGTGAAATTTTTTGTCTCGAAATTTTACGAGCTTGTGTAGAACTTCTAGGCAATCATATCGGCAGGTGACACGAAGTGATTCGAGTTCGTTTGCCCCACCATTTTCCTTAACGAACGATAACTTTTTCTGAAAATAACAAGTGCCCCGATCCCGGCCGAAACGACTCGAATTACACTTCGAGACCCGCCGACATGATCGCCACGATGCACAGAGCAAATCGGACGACGTTGTATTTTTTCACAACCAGGACCGAAACCCTAGCCCGAACAAAATGGTCGTACGCGAAGTGAAATTTTTTGGCTCGAAATTTTACGAGCTTGTGCAGAACTTCTAGGCAATCATATCGGCAGGTGACACGAAGTGATTCGAGTTAGTTTGCCCCCCCATTTTCCTTAACGAACGATAACTTTTTCTGAAAATAATAAAGGGCCCCGATCCCGGCCGAAACGACTCGAATTACACTTCGAGACCCGCCGACATGATCGCCACGATGCACAGAGCAAATCGGACGACGTTGTATTTTTTCACAACCAGGACCGAAACCCTAGGCGGAACAAAATGGTCGTACGTGAAGTGAAATTTTTTGGCTCGAAATTTTACGAGCTTGTGCAGAACTTCTAGGCAATCATATCGGCAGGTGATTCGAGTTCGTTTGCCCCCCCATTTTCCTTAACGAACGATAACTTTTTCTGAAAATAACAAGTGCCCCGATCCCGGCCGAAACGACTCGAATTACACTTCGAGACCCGCCGACATGATCGCCACGATGCATAGAGCAAATCGGACGACGTTGTATTTTTTCACAACCAGGACCGAAACCCTAGGCGGAACAAAATGGTCGTACGTGAAGTGAAATTTTTTGGCTCGAAATTTTACGAGCATGTGCAGAACTTCTAGGCAATCATATCGGCAGGTGATTCGAGTTCGTTTGCCCCCCCATTTTCCTTAACGAACGATAACTTTTTCTGGAAATAACAAGTGCCCCGATCCCGGCCGAAACGACTCGAATTACACTTCGAGACCCGCCGACATGATCGCCACGATGCACAGAGCAAATCGGACGACGTTGTATTTTTTCACAACCAGGACCGAAACCCTAGCCCGAAGAAAATGGTCGTACGCGAAGTGAAATTTTTTGGCTCGAAATTTTACGAGCTTGTGCAGAACTTCTAGGCAATCATATCGGCAGGTGACACGAAGTGATTCGAGTTCGTTTGCCCCCCCATTTTCTTTAACGAACGATAACTTTTTCTGAAAATAACAAGTGCCCCGATCCCGGCCGAAATGACTCGAATTACACTTCGAGACCCGCCGACATGATCGCCACGATGCACAGAGCAAATCGGACGACGTTGTATTTTTTCACAACCAGGACCGAAACCCTAGCCCGAACAAAATGGTCGTACGCGAAGTGAAATTTTTTGGCTCGAAATTTTACGAGCTTGTGCAGAACTTCTAGGCAATCATATTGGCAGGTGACACGAAGTGCTTCGAGTTCGTTTGCCCCCCCATTTTCCTTAACGAACGATAACTTTTTCTGAAAATAATAAAGGGCCCCGATCCCGGCCGAAACGACTCGAATTACACTTCGAGACCCGCCGACATGATCGCCACGATGCACAGAGCAAATCGGACGACGTTGTATTTTTTTCACAACCAGGACCGAAACCCTAGCCCGAACAAAATGGTCGTACGCGAAGTGAAATTTTTTGTCTCGAAATTTTACGAGCTTGTGTAGAACTTCTAGGCAATCATATCGGCAGGTGACACGAAGTGATTCGAGTTCGTTTGCCCCACCATTTTCCTTAACGAACGATAACTTTTTCTGAAAATAACAAGTGCCCCGATCCCGGCCGAAACGACTCGAATTACACTTCGAGACCCGCCGACATGATCGCCACGATGCACAGAGCAAATCGGACGACGTTGTATTTTTTCACAACCAGGACCGAAACCCTAGCCCGAACAAAATGGTCGTACGCGAAGTGAAATTTTTTGGCTCGAAATTTTACGAGCTTGTGCAGAACTTCTAGGCAATCATATCGGCAGGTGACACGAAGTGATTCGAGTTAGTTTGCCCCCCCATTTTCCTTAACGAACGATAACTTTTTCTGAAAATAACAAGTGCCCCGATCCCGGCCGAAACGACTCGAATTACACTTCGAGACCCGCCGACATGATCGCCACGATGCATAGAGCAAATCGGACGACGTTGTATTTTTTCACAACCAGGACCGAAACCCTAGCCCGAACAAAATGGTCGTACGCGAAGTGAAATTTTTTTGCTCGAAATTTTACGAGCTTGTGCAGAACTTCTAGGCAATCATATCGGCAGGTGATTCGAGTTCGTTTGCCCCCCCATTTTCCTTAACGAACGATAACTTTTTCTGAAAATAACAAGTGCCCCGATCCCGGCCGAAACGACTCGAATTACACTTCGAGACCCGCCGACATGATCGCCACGATGCATAGAGCAAATCGGACGACGTTGTATTTTTTCACAACCAGGACCGAAACCCTAGGCGGAACAAAATGGTCGTACGTGAAGTGAAATTTTTTGGCTCGAAATTTTACGAGCATGTGCAGAACTTCTAGGCAATCATATCGGCAGGTGATTCGAGTTCGTTTGCCCCCCCATTTTCCTTAACGAACGATAACTTTTTCTGAAAATAACAAGTGCCCCGATCCCGGCCGAAACGACTCGAATTACACTTCGAGACCCGCCGACATGATCGCCACGATGCACAGAGCAAATCGGACGACGTTGTATTTTTTCACAACCAGGACCGAAACCCTAGCCCGAAGAAAATGGTCGTACGCGAAGTGAAATTTTTTGGCTCGAAATTTTACGAGCTTGTGCAGAACTTCTAGGCAATCATATCGGCAGGTGACACGAAGTGATTCGAGTTCGTTTGCCCCCCCATTTTCTTTAACGAACGATAACTTTTTCTGAAAATAACAAGTGCCCCGATCCCGGCCGAAATGACTCGAATTACACTTCGAGACCCGCCGACATGATCGCCACGATGCACAGAGCAAATCGGACGACGTTGTATTTTTTCACAACCAGGACCGAAACCCTAGCCCGAACAAAATGGTCGTACGCGAAGTGAAATTTTTTGGCTCGAAATTTTACGAGCTTGTGCAGAACTTCTAGGCAATCATATTGGCAGGTGACACGAAGTGCTTCGAGTTCGTTTGCCCCCCCATTTTCCTTAACGAACGATAACTTTTTCTGAAAATAATAAAGGGCCCCGATCCCGGCCGAAACGACTCGAATTACACTTCGAGACCCGCCGACATGATCGCCACGATGCACAGAGCAAATCGGACGACGTTGTATTTTTTTCACAACCAGGACCGAAACCCTAGCCCGAACAAAATGGTCGTACGCGAAGTGAAATTTTTTGTCTCGAAATTTTACGAGCTTGTGTAGAACTTCTAGGCAATCATATCGGCAGGTGACACGAAGTGATTCGAGTTCGTTTGCCCCACCATTTTCCTTAACGAACGATAACTTTTTCTGAAAATAACAAGTGCCCCGATCCCGGCCGAAACGACTCGAATTACACTTCGAGACCCGCCGACATGATCGCCACGATGCACAGAGCAAATCGGACGACGTTGTATTTTTTCACAACCAGGACCGAAACCCTAGCCCGAACAAAATGGTCGTACGCGAAGTGAAATTTTTTGGCTCGAAATTTTACGAGCTTGTGCAGAACTTCTAGGCAATCATATCGGCAGGTGACACGAAGTGATTCGAGTTAGTTTGCCCCCCCATTTTCCTTAACGAACGATAACTTTTTCTGAAAATAACAAGTGCCCCGATCCCGGCCGAAACGACTCGAATTACACTTCGAGACCCGCCGACATGATCGCCACGATGCATAGAGCAAATCGGACGACGTTGTATTTTTTCACAACCAGGACCGAAACCCTAGCCCGAACAAAATGGTCGTACGCGAAGTGAAATTTTTTTGCTCGAAATTTTACGAGCTTGTGCAGAACTTCTAGGCAATCATATCGGCAGGTGACACGAAGTGATTCGAGTTCGTTTGCCCCCCCATTTTCCTTAACGAACGATAACTTTTTCTGAAAATAACAAGTGCCCCGATCCCGGCCGAAACGACTCGAATTACACTTCGAGACCCGCCGACATGATCGCCACGATGCATAGAGCAAATCGGACGACGTTGTATTTTTTCACAACCAGGACCGAAACCCTAGGCGGAACAAAATGGTCGTACGTGAAGTGAAATTTTTTGGCTCGAAATTTTACGAGCTTGTGCAGAACTTCTAGGCAATCATATCGGCAGGTGATTCGAGTTCGTTTGCCCCCCCATTTTCCTTAACGAACGATAACTTTTTCTGAAAATAACAAGTGCCCCGATCCCGGCCGAAACGACTCGAATTACACTTCGAGACCCGCCGACATGATCGCCACGATGCATAGAGCAAATCGGACGACGTTGTATTTTTTCACAACCAGGACCGAAACCCTAGGCGGAACAAAATGGTCGTACGTGAAGTGAAATTTTTTGGCTCGAAATTTTACGAGCATGTGCAGAACTTCTAGGCAATCATATCGGCAGGTGATTCGAGTTCGTTTGCCCCCCCATTTTCCTTAACGAACGATAACTTTTTCTGAAAATAACAAGTGCCCCGATCCCGGCCGAAACGACTCGAATTACACTTCGAGACCCGCCGACATGATCGCCACGATGCACAGAGCAAATCGGACGACGTTGTATTTTTTCACAACCAGGACCGAAACCCTAGCCCGAAGAAAATGGTCGTACGCGAAGTGAAATTTTTTGGCTCGAAATTTTACGAGCTTGTGCAGAACTTCTAGGCAATCATATCGGCAGGTGACACGAAGTGATTCGAGTTCGTTTGCCCCCCCATTTTCTTTAACGAACGATAACTTTTTCTGAAAATAACAAGTGCCCCGATCCCGGCCGAAATGACTCGAATTACACTTCGAGACCCGCCGACATGATCGCCACGATGCACAGAGCAAATCGGACGACGTTGTATTTTTTCACAACCAGGACCGAAACCCTAGCCCGAACAAAATGGTCGTACGCGAAGTGAAATTTTTTGGCTCGAAATTTTACGAGCTTGTGCAGAACTTCTAGGCAATCATATTGGCAGGTGACACGAAGTGCTTCGAGTTCGTTTGCCCCCCCATTTTCCTTAACGAACGATAACTTTTTCTGAAAATAATAAAGGGCCCCGATCCCGGCCGAAACGACTCGAATTACACTTCGAGACCCGCCGACATGATCGCCACGATGCACAGAGCAAATCGGACGACGTTGTATTTTTTTCACAACCAGGACCGAAACCCTAGCCCGAACAAAATGGTCGTACGCGAAGTGAAATTTTTTGTCTCGAAATTTTACGAGCTTGTGTAGAACTTCTAGGCAATCATATCGGCAGGTGACACGAAGTGATTCGAGTTCGTTTGCCCCACCATTTTCCTTAACGAACGATAACTTTTTCTGAAAATAACAAGTGCCCCGATCCCGGCCGAAACGACTCGAATTACACTTCGAGACCCGCCGACATGATCGCCACGATGCACAGAGCAAATCGGACGACGTTGTATTTTTTCACAACCAGGACCGAAACCCTAGCCCGAACAAAATGGTCGTACGCGAAGTGAAATTTTTTGGCTCGAAATTTTACGAGCTTGTGCAGAACTTCTAGGCAATCATATCGGCAGGTGACACGAAGTGATTCGAGTTAGTTTGCCCCCCCATTTTCCTTAACGAACGATAACTTTTTCTGAAAATAACAAGTGCCCCGATCCCGGCCGAAACGACTCGAATTACACTTCGAGACCCGCCGACATGATCGCCACGATGCATAGAGCAAATCGGACGACGTTGTATTTTTTCACAACCAGGACCGAAACCCTAGCCCGAACAAAATGGTCGTACGCGAAGTGAAATTTTTTTGCTCGAAATTTTACGAGCTTGTGCAGAACTTCTAGGCAATCATATCGGCAGGTGACACGAAGTGATTCGAGTTCGTTTGCCCCCCCATTTTCCTTAACGAACGATAACTTTTTCTGAAAATAACAAGTGCCCCGATCCCGGCCGAAACGACTCGAATTACACTTCGAGACCCGCCGACATGATCGCCACGATGCATAGAGCAAATCGGACGACGTTGTATTTTTTCACAACCAGGACCGAAACCCTAGGCGGAACAAAATGGTCGTACGTGAAGTGAAATTTTTTGGCTCGAAATTTTACGAGCTTGTGCAGAACTTCTAGGCAATCATATCGGCAGGTGATTCGAGTTCGTTTGCCCCCCCATTTTCCTTAACGAACGATAACTTTTTCTGAAAATAACAAGTGCCCCGATCCCGGCCGAAACGACTCGAATTACACTTCGAGACCCGCCGACATGATCGCCACGATGCATAGAGCAAATCGGACGACGTTGTATTTTTTCACAACCAGGACCGAAACCCTAGGCGGAACAAAATGGTCGTACGTGAAGTGAAATTTTTTGGCTCGAAATTTTACGAGCATGTGCAGAACTTCTAGGCAATCATATCGGCAGGTGATTCGAGTTCGTTTGCCCCCCCATTTTCCTTAACGAACGATAACTTTTTCTGAAAATAACAAGTGCCCCGATCCCGGCCGAAACGACTCGAATTACACTTCGAGACCCGCCGACATGATCGCCACGATGCACAGAGCAAATCGGACGACGTTGTATTTTTTCACAACCAGGACCGAAACCCTAGCCCGAAGAAAATGGTCGTACGCGAAGTGAAATTTTTTGGCTCGAAATTTTACGAGCTTGTGCAGAACTTCTAGGCAATCATATCGGCAGGTGACACGAAGTGATTCGAGTTCGTTTGCCCCCCCATTTTCTTTAACGAACGATAACTTTTTCTGAAAATAACAAGTGCCCCGATCCCGGCCGAAATGACTCGAATTACACTTCGAGACCCGCCGACATGATCGCCACGATGCACAGAGCAAATCGGACGACGTTGTATTTTTTCACAACCAGGACCGAAACCCTAGCCCGAACAAAATGGTCGTACGCGAAGTGAAATTTTTTGGCTCGAAATTTTACGAGCTTGTGCAGAACTTCTAGGCAATCATATTGGCAGGTGACACGAAGTGCTTCGAGTTCGTTTGCCCCCCCATTTTCCTTAACGAACGATAACTTTTTCTGAAAATAATAAAGGGCCCCGATCCCGGCCGAAACGACTCGAATTACACTTCGAGACCCGCCGACATGATCGCCACGATGCACAGAGCAAATCGGACGACGTTGTATTTTTTCACAACCAGGACCGAAACCCTAGGCGGAACAAAATGGTCGTACGTGAAGTGAAATTTTTTTGCTCGAAATTTTACGAGCTTGTGTAGAACTTCTAGGCAATCATATCGGCAGGTGACATGAAGTGGTTCGAGTTCGTTTGCCCCCCCATTTTCTTTAACGAACGATAACTTTTTCTGAAAATAACAAGTGCCCCGATCCCGGCCGAAACGACTCGAATTACACTTCGAGACCCGCCGACATGATCGCCACGATGCACAGAGCAAATCGGACGACGTTGTATTTTTTCACAACCAGGACCGAAACCCTAGCCCGAACAAAATGGTCGTACGCGAAGTGAAATTTTTTGGCTCGAAATTTGACGAGCTTGTGCAGAACTTCTAGGCAATCATATCGGCAGGTGACACGAAGTGATTCGAGTTCGTTTGCCCCCCCATTTTCCTTAACGAACGATAACTTTTTCTGAAAATAACAAGTGCCCCGATCCCGGCCGAAACGACTCGAATTACACTTCGAGACCCGCCGACATGATCGCCACGATGCACAGAGCAAATCGGACGACGTTGTATTTTTTCACAACCAGGACCGAAACCCTAGCCCGAAGAAAATGGTCGTACGCGAAGTGAAATTTTACGAGCTTGTGCAGAACTTCTAGGCAATCATATCGGCAGGTGACACGAAGTGATTCGAGTTAGTTTGCCCCCCCATTTTCCTTAACGAACGATAACTTTTTCTGAAAATAACAAGTGCCCCGATCCCGGCCGAAACGACTCGAATTACACTTCGAGACCCGCCGACATGATCGCCACGATGCATAGAGCAAATAGGACGACGTATTTTTTCACAACCAGGACCGAAACCCTAGCCCGAACAAAATGGTCGTACGCGAAGTGAAATTTTTTGGCTCGAAATTTTACGAGCTTGTGCAGAACTTCTAGGCAATCATATCGGCAGGTGATTCGAGTTCGTTTGCCCCCCCATTTTCCTTAACGAACGATAACTTTTTCTGAAAATAACAAGTGCCCTGATCCCGGCCGAAACGACTCGAATTACACTTCGAGACCCGCCGACATGATCGCCACGATGCATAGAGCAAATCGGACGACGTTGTATTTTTTCACAACCAGGACCGAAACCCTAGGCGGAACAAAATGGTCGTACGCGAAGTGAAATTTTTTTGCTCGAAATTTTACGAGCTTGTGCAGAACTTCTAGGCAATCATATCGGCAGGTGATTCGAGTTCGTTTGCCCCCCCATTTTCCTTAACGAACGATAACTTTTTCTGAAAATAACAAGTGCCCCGATCCGGGCCGAAACGACTCGAATTACACTTCGAGACCCGCCGACAAGATCGCCACGATGCACAGAGCAAATCGGACGACGTTCTATTTTTTGACAACCAGGACCGAAACCCTAGGCGGAACAAAATGGTCGTACGCGAAGTGAAATTTTTTGGCTCGAAATTTTACGAGCTTGTGCAGAACTTCTAGGCAATCATATCGGCAGGTGATTCGAGTTCGTTTGCCCCCCCATTTTCCTTAACGAACGATAACTTTTTCTGAAAATAACAAGTGCCCCGATCCCGGCCGAAACGACTCGAATTACACTTCGAGACCCGCCGACATGATCGCCACGATGCACAGAGCAAATCGGACGACGTTGTATTTTTTCACAACCAGGACCGAAACCCTAGGCGGAACAAAATGGTCGTACGTGAAGTGAAATTTTTTTGCTCGAAATTTTACGAGCTTGTGCAGAACTTCTAGGCAATCATATCGGCAGGTGATTCGAGTTCGTTTGCCCCCCCATTTTTCTTAACGAACGATAACTTTTTCTGAAAATAACAAGTGCCCCGATCCGGGCCGAAACGACTCGAATTACACTTCGAGACCCGCCGACAAGATCGCCACGATGCACAGAGCAAATCGGACGACGTTCTATTTTTTGACAACCAGGACCGAAACCCTAGGCGGAACAAAATGGTCGTACGCGAAGTGAAATTTTTTGGCTCGAAATTTTACGAGCTTGTGCAGAACTTCTAGGCAATCATATCGGCAGGTGATTCGAGTTCGTTTGCCCCCCCATTTTCCTTAACGAACGATAACTTTTTCTGAAAATAACAAGTGCCCCGATCCCGGCCGAAACGACTCGAATTACACTTCGAGACCCGCCGACATGATCGCCACGATGCACAGAGCAAATCGGACGACGTTGTATTTTTTCACAACCAGGACCGAAACCCTAGGCGGAACAAAATGGTCGTACGTGAAGTGAAATTTTTTTGCTCGAAATTTTACGAGCTTGTGCAGAACTTCTAGGCAATCATATCGGCAGGTGACACGAAGTGGTTCGAGTTCGTTTGCCCCCCCATTTTCTTTAACGAACGATAACTTTTTCTGAAAATAACAAGTGCCCCGATCCCGGCCGAAACGACTGAAATTACACTTCGAGACCCGCCGACATGATCGCCACGATGCACAGAGCAAATCGGACGATGTTGTATTTTTTCACAACCAGGACCGAAACCCTAGCCCGAAGAAAATGGTCGTACGCGAAGTGAAATTTTTTGGCTCGAAATTTGACGAGCTTGTGCAGAACTTCTAGGCAATCATATCGGCAGGTGACACGAAGTGATTCGAGTTCGTTTGCCCCCCCTTTTTCCTTAACGAACGATAACTTTTTCTGAAAATAACAAGTGCCCCGATCCCGGCCGAAACGACTCGAATTACACTTCGAGACCCGCCGACATGATCGCCACGATGCACAGAGCAAATCGGACGACGTTCTATTTTTTCACAACTAGGACCGAAACCCTAGGCGGAACAAAATGGTCGTACGCGAAGTGAAATGTTTTGGCTCGAAATTTTACGAGCTTGTGCAGAACTTCTAGGCAATCATATCGGCAGGTGATTCGAGTTCGTTTGCCCCCCCATTTTCCTTAACGAACGATAAATTTTTCTGAAAATAACAAGTGCCCCGATCCCGGCCGAAACGACTCGAATTACACTTCGAGACCCGCCGACATGATCGCCACGATGCACAGAGCAAATCGGACGACGTTGTATTTTTTCACAACCAGGACCGAAACCCTAGGCGAAACAAAATGGTCGTACGCGAAGTGAAATTTTTTGGCTCGAAATTTTACGAGCTTGTGCAGAACTTCTAGGCAATCATATCGGCAGGTGACACGAAGTGGTTCGAGTTCGTTTGCCCCCCCATTTTCTTTAACGAACGATAACTTTTTCTGAAAATAACAAGTACCCCGATCCCGGCCGAAACGACTCAAATTACACTTCGAGACCCGCCGACATGATCGCCACGATGCACAGAGCAAATCGGACGACGTTGTATTTTTTCACAACCAGGACCGAAACCCTAGGCGGAACAAAATGGTCGTACGTGAAGTGAAATTTTTTTGCTCGAAATTTTACGAGCTTGTGCAGAACTTCTAGGCAATCATATCGGCAGGTGATTCGAGTTCGTTTGCCCCCCCATTTTCCTTAACGAACGATAACTTTTTCTGAAAATAACAAGTGCCCCGATCCCGGCCGAAACGACTCGAATTACACTTCGAGACCCGCCGACATGATCGCCACGATGCATAGAGCAAATCGGACGACGTTGTATTTTTTCACAACCAGGACCGAAACCCTAGGCGGAACAAAATGGTCGTACGTGAAGTGAAATTTTTTGGCTCGAAATTTTACGAGCATGTGCAGAACTTCTAGGCAATCATATCGGCAGGTGATTCGAGTTCGTTTGCCCCCCCATTTTCCTTAACGAACGATAACTTTTTCTGAAAATAACAAGTGCCCCGATCCCGGCCGAAACGACTCGAATTACACTTCGAGACCCGCCGACATGATCGCCACGATGCATAGAGCAAATCGGACGACGTTGTATTTTTTCAAAACCAGGACCGAAACCCTAGGCGGAACAAAATGGTCGTACGTGAAGTGAAATTTTTTTGCTCGAAATTTTACGAGCTTGTGCAGAACTTCTAGGCAATCATATCGGCAGGTGATTCGAGTTCGTTTGCCCCCCCATTTTCCTTAACGAACGATAACTTTTTCTGAAAATAACAAGTGCCCCGATCCCGGCCGAAACGACTCGAATTACACTTCGAGACCCGCCGACATGATCGCCACGATGCACAGAGCAAATCGGACGACGTTGTATTTTTTCACAACCAGGACCGAAACCCTAGGCGGAACAAAATGGTCGTACGTGAAGTGAAATTTTTTTGCTCGAAATTTTACGAGCTTGTGCAGAACTTCTAGGCAATCATATCGGCAGGTGACACGAAGTGATTCGAGTTCGTTTGCCCCCCCATTTTCTTTAACGAACGATAACTTTTTCTGAAAATAACAAGTGCCCCGATCCCGGCCGAAACGACTCAAATTACACTTCGAGACCCGCCGACATGATCGCCACGATGCCCAGAGCAAATCGGACGATGTTGTATTTTTTCACAACCAGGACCGAAACCCTAGCCCGAAGAAAATGGTCGTACGCGAAGTGAAATTTTTTGGCTCGAAATTTGACGAGCTTGTGCAGAACTTCTAGGCAATCATATCGGCAGGTGACACGAAGTGATTCGAGTTCGTTTGCCCCCCCATTTTCCTTAACGAACGATAACTTTTTCTGAAAATAACAAGTGCCCCGATCCCGGCCGAAACGACTCGAATTACACTTCGAGACCCGCCGACATGATCGCCACGATGCACAGAGCAAATCGGACGACGTTGTCTTTTTTCACAACCAGGACCGAAACCCTAGCCCGAAGAAAATGGTCGTACGCGAAGTGAAATTTTTTGGCTCGAAATTTTACGAGCTTGTGCAGAACTTCTAGGCAATCATATCGGCAGGTGACACGAAGTGATTCGAGTTCGTTTGCCCCCCCATTTTCTTTAACGAACGATAACTTTTTCTGAAAATAACAAGTGCCCCGATCCCGGCCGAAACGACTCAAATTACACTTCGAGACCCGCCGACATGATCGCCACGATGCACAGAGCAAATCGGACGACGTTGTATTTTTTCACAACCAGGACCGAAACCCTAGCCCGAACAAAATGGTCGTACGCGAAGTGAAATTTTTTGGCTCGAAATTTTACGAGCTTGTGCAGAACTTCTAGGCAATCATATCGGCAGGTGACACGAAGTGATTCGAGTTCGTTTGCCCCCCCATTTTCCTTAACGAACGATAACTTTTTCTGAAAATAACAAGTGCCTCGATCCCGGCCGAAACGACTCGAATTACACTTCGAGACCCGCCGACATGATCGCCACGATGCACAGAGCAAATCGGACGACGTTGTATTTTTTCACAACCAGGACCGAAACCCTAGCCCGAAGAAAATGGTCGTACGCGAAGTGAAATTTTTTGGCTCGAAATTTTACGAGCTTGTGCAGAACTTCTAGGCAATCATATCGGCAGGTGACACGAAGTGATTCGAGTTCGTTTGCCCCCCCATTTTCCTTAACGAACGATAACTTTTTCTGAAAATAATAAAGGGCCCCGATCCCGGCCGAAACGACTCGAATTACACTTCGAGACCCGCCGACATGATCGCCACGATGCACAGAGCAAATCGGACGACGTTGTATTTTTTTCACAACCAGGACCGAAACCCTAGCCCGAACAAAATGGTCGTACGCGAAGTGAAATTTTTTGTCTCGAAATTTTACGAGCTTGTGTAGAACTTCTAGGCAATCATATCGGCAGGTGACACGAAGTGATTCGAGTTCGTTTGCCCCACCATTTTCCTTAACGAACGATAACTTTTTCTGAAAATAACAAGTGCCCCGATCCCGGCCGAAACGACTCGAATTACACTTCGAGACCCGCCGACATGATCGCCACGATGCACAGAGCAAATCGGACGACGTTGTTTTTTTTCACAACCAGGACCGAAACCCTAGCCCGAACAAAATGGTCGTACGCGAAGTGAAATTTTTTGGCTCGAAATTTTACGAGCTTGTGCAGAACTTCTAGGCAATCATATCGGCAGGTGACACGAAGTGATTCGAGTTAGTTTGCCCCCCCATTTTCCTTAACGAACGATAACTTTTTCTGAAAATAACAAGTGCCCCGATCCCGGCCGAAACGACTCGAATTACACTTCGAGACCCGCCGACATGATCGCCACGATGCATAGAGCAAATCGGACGACGTATTTTTTCACAACCAGGACCGAAACCCTAGCCCGAACAAAATGGTCGTACGCGAAGTGAAATTTTTTGGCTCGAAATTTTACGAGCTTGTGCAGAACTTCTAGGCAATCATATCGGCAGGTGACACGAAGTGATTCGAGTTCGTTTGCCCCCCCATTTTCCTTAACGAACGATAACTTTTTCTGAAAATAACAAGTGCCCCGATCCCGGCCGAAACGACTCGAATTACACTTCGAGACCCGCCGACATGATCGCCACGATGCATAGAGCAAATCGGACGACGTTGTATTTTTTCACAACCAGGACCGAAACCCTAGGCGGAACAAAATGGTCGTACGTGAAGTGAAATTTTTTGGCTCGAAATTTTACGAGCTTGTGCAGAACTTCTAGGCAATCATATCGGCAGGTGATTCGAGTTCGTTTGCCCCCCCATTTTCCTTAACGAACGATAACTTTTTCTGAAAATAACAAGTGCCCCGATCCCGGCCGAAACGACTCGAATTACACTTCGAGACCCGCCGACATGATCGCCACGATGCATAGAGCAAATCGGACGACGTTGTATTTTTTCACAACCAGGACCGAAACCCTAGGCGGAACAAAATTGTCGTACGTGAAGTGAAATTTTTTTGCTCGAAATTTTACGAGCTTGTGCAGAACTTCTAGGCAATCATATCGGCAGGTGACACGAAGTGGTTCGAGTTCGTTTGCCCCCCCATTTTCCTTAACGAACGATAACTTTTTTTGAAAATAACAAGTGCCCCGATCCCGGCTGAAACGACTCGAATTACACTTCGAGACCCGCCGACATGATCGCCACGATGCACAGAGCAAATCGGACGACGTTCTATTTTTTCACAACTAGGACCGAAACCCTAGGCGGAACAAAATGGTCGTACGCGAAGTGAAATTGTTTGGCTCGAAATTTTACGAGCTTGTGCAGAACTTCTAGGCAATCATATCGGCAGGTGACACGAAGTGATTCGAGTTCGTTTGCCCCCCCATTTTCCTTAACGAACGATAAATTTTTCTGAAAATAACAAGTGCCCCGATCCTGGCCGAAACGACTCGAATTACACTTCGAGACCCGCCGACATGATCGCCACGATGCACAGAGCAAATCGGACGACGTTGTATTTTTTCACAACCAGGACCGAAACCCTAGGCGGAACAAAATGGTCGTACGCGAAGTGAAATTTTTTGGCTCGAAATTTTACGAGCTTGTGCAGAACTTCTAGGCAATCATATCGGCAGGTGACACGAAGTGATTCGAGTTCGTTTGCCCCCCCATTTTCTTTAACGAACGATAACTTTTTCTGAAAATAACAAGTGCCCCGATCCCGGCCGAAATGACTCGAATTACACTTCGAGACCCGCCGACATGATCGCCACGATGCACAGAGCAAATCGGACGACGTTGTATTTTTTCACAACCAGGACCGAAACCCTAGCCCGAACAAAATGGTCGTACGCGAAGTGAAATTTTTTGGCTCGAAATTTTACGAGCTTGTGCAGAACTTCTAGGCAATCATATCGGCAGGTGACACGAAGTGCTTCGAGTTCGTTTCCCCCCCCATTTTCCTTAACGAACGATAACTTTTTCTGAAAATAATAAAGGGCCCCGATCCCGGCCGAAACGACTCGAATTACACTTCGAGACCCGCCGACATGATCGCCACGATGCACAGAGCAAATCGGACGACGTTGTATTTTTTTCACAACCAGGACCGAAACCCTAGCCCGAACAAAATGGTCGTACGCGAAGTGAAATTTTTTGTCTCGAAATTTTACGAGCTTGTGTAGAACTTCTAGGCAATCATATCGGCAGGTGACACGAAGTGATTCGAGTTCGTTTGTCCCACCATTTTCCTTAACGAACGATAACTTTTTCTGAAAATAACAAGTGCCCCGATCCCGGCCGAAACGACTCGAATTACACTTCGAGACCCGCCGACATGATCGCCACGATGCACAGAGCAAATCGGACGACGTTGTATTTTTTCACAACCAGGACCGAAACCCTAGCCCGAACAAAATGGTCGTACGCGAAGTGAAATTTTTTGGCTCGAAATTTTACGAGCTTGTGCAGAACTTCTAGGCAATCATATCGGCAGGTGACACGAAGTGATTCGAGTTAGTTTGCCCCCCCATTTTCCTTAACGAACGATAACTTTTTCTGAAAATAACAAGTGCCCCGATCCCGGCCGAAACGACTCGAATTACACTTCGAGACCCGCCGACATGATCGCCACGATGCATAGAGCAAATCGGACGACGTATTTTTTCACAACCAGGACCGAAACCCTAGCCCGAACAAAATGGTCGTACGCGAAGTGAAATTTTTTGGCTCGAAATTTTACGAGCTTGTGCAGAACTTCTAGGCAATCATATCGGCAGGTGACACGAAGTGATTCGAGTTCGTTTGCCCCCCCATTTTCCTTAACGAACGATAACTTTTTCTGAAAATAACAAGTGCCCCGATCCCGGCCGAAACGACTCGAATTACACTTCGAGACCCGCCGACATGATCGCCACGATGCATAGAGCAAATCGGACGACGTTGTATTTTTTCACAACCAGGACCGAAACCCTAGGCGGAACAAAATGGTCGTACGTGAAGTGAAATTTTTTGGCTCGAAATTTTACGAGCTTGTGCAGAACTTCTAGGCAATCATATCGGCAGGTGATTCGAGTTCGTTTGCCCCCCCATTTTCCTTAACGAACGATAACTTTTTCTGAAAATAACAAGTGCCCCGATCCCGGCCGAAACGACTCGAATTACACTTCGAGACCCGCCGACATGATCGCCACGATGCATAGAGCAAATCGGACGACGTTGTATTTTTTCACAACCAGGACCGAAACCCTAGGCGGAACAAAATTGTCGTACGTGAAGTGAAATTTTTTTGCTCGAAATTTTACGAGCTTGTGCAGAACTTCTAGGCAATCATATCGGCAGGTGACACGAAGTGGTTCGAGTTCGTTTGCCCCCCCATTTTCCTTAACGAACGATAACTTTTTTTGAAAATAACAAGTGCCCCGATCCCGGCTGAAACGACTCGAATTACACTTCGAGACCCGCCGACATGATCGCCACGATGCACAGAGCAAATCGGACGACGTTCTATTTTTTCACAACTAGGACCGAAACCCTAGGCGGAACAAAATGGTCGTACGCGAAGTGAAATTGTTTGGCTCGAAATTTTACGAGCTTCTGCAGAACTTCTAGGCAATCATATCGGCAGGTGACACGAAGTGATTCGAGTTCGTTTGCCCCCCCATTTTCCTTAACGAACGATAAATTTTTCTGAAAATAACAAGTGCCCCGATCCTGGCCGAAACGACTCGAATTACACTTCGAGACCCGCCGACATGATCGCCACGATGCACAGAGCAAGTCGGACGACGTTGTATTTTTTCACAACCAGGACCGAAACCCTAGGCGGAACAAAATGGTCGTACGCGAAGTGAAATTTTTTGGCTCGAAATTTTACGAGCTTGTGCAGAACTTCTAGGCAATCATATCGGCAGGTGACACGAAGTGGTTCGAGTTCGTTTGCCCCCCCATTTTCTTTAACGAACGATAACTTTTTCTGAAAATAACAAGTGCCCCGATCCCGGGCGAAACGACTCAAATTACACTTCGAGACCCGCCGACATGATCGCCACGATGCACAAAGCAAATCGGACGATGTTGTATTTTTTCACAACCAGGACCGAAACCCTAGCCCGAAGAAAATGGTCGTACGCGAAGTGAAATTTTTTGGCTCGAAATTTGACGAGCTTGTGCAGAACTTCTAGGCAATCATATCGGCAGGTGACACGAAGTGATTCGAGTTCGTTTGCCCCCCCATTTTCCTTAACGAACGATAACTTTTTCTGAAAATAACAAGTGCCTCGATCCCGGCCGAAACGACTCGAATTACACTTCGAGACCCGCCGACATGATCGCCACGATGCACAGAGCAAATCGGACGACGTTGTATTTTTTCACAACCAGGACCGAAACCCTAGCCCGAAGAAAATGGTCGTACGCGAAGTGAAATTTTTTGGCTCGAAATTTTACGAGCTTGTGCAGAACTTCTAGGCAATCATATCGGCAGGTGACACGAAGTGATTCGAGTTCGTTTGCCCCCCCATTTTCTTTAACGAACGATAACTTTTTCTGAAAATAACAAGTGCCCCGATCCCGGCCGAAACGACTCGAATTACACTTCGAGACCCGCCGACATGATCGCCACGATGCACAGAGCAAATCGGACGACGTTGTATTTTTTCACAACCAGGACCGAAACCCTAGCCCGAACAAAATGGTCGTACGCGAAGTGAAATTTTTTGGCTCGAAATTTTACGAGCTTGTGCAGAACTTCTAGGCAATCATATCGGCAGGTGAAACGAAGTGATTCGAGTTCGTTTGCCCCACCATTTTCCTTAACGAACGATAACTTTTTCTGAAAATAACAAGTGCCCCGATCCCGGCCGAAACGACTCGAATTACACTTCGAGACCCGCCGACATGATCGCCACGATGCACAGAGCAAATCGGACGACGTTGTATTTTTTCACAACCAGGACCGAAACCCTAGCCCGAACAAAATGGTCGTACGCGAAGTGAAATTTTTTGGCTCGAAATTTTACGAGCTTGTGCAGAACTTCTAGGCAATCATATCGGCAGGTGACACGAAGTGATTCGAGTTAGTTTGCCCCCCCATTTTCCTTAACGAACGATAACTTTTTCTGAAAATAACAAGTGCCCCGATCCCGGCCGAAACGACTCGAATTACACTTCGAGACCCGCCGACATGATCGCCACGATGCATAGAGCAAATCGGACGACGTATTTTTTCACAACCAGGACCGAAACCCTAGCCCGAACAAAATGGTCGTACGCGAAGTGAAATTTTTTGGCTCGAAATTTTACGAGCTTGTGCAGAACTTCTAGGCAATCATATCGGCAGGTGACACGAAGTGATTCGAGTTCGTTTGCCCCCCCATTTTCCTTAACGAACGATAACTTTTTCTGAAAATAACAAGTGCCCCGATCCCGGCCGAAACGACTCGAATTACACTTCGAGACCCGCCGACATGATCGCCACGATGCATAGAGCAAATCGGACGACGTTGTATTTTTTCACAACCAGGACCGAAACCCTAGGCGGAACAAAATGGTCGTACGTGAAGTGAAATTTTTTGGCTCGAAATTTTACGAGCTTGTGCAGAACTTCTAGGCAATCATATCGGCAGGTGATTCGAGTTCGTTTGCCCCCCCCATTTTCCTTAACGAACGATAACTTTTTCTGAAAATAACAAGTGCCCCGATCCCGGCCGAAACGACTCGAATTACACTTCGAGACCCGCCGACATGATCGCCACGATGCATAGAGCAAATCGGACGACGTTGTATTTTTTCACAACCAGGACCGAAACCCTAGGCGGAACAAAATGGTCGTACGCGAAGTGAAATTTTTTTGCTCGAAATTTTACGAGCTTGTGCAGAACTTCTAGGCAATCATATCGGCAGGTGATTCGAGTTCGTTTGCCCCCCCATTTTCCTTAACGAACGATAACTTTTTCTGAAAATAACAAGTGCCCCGATCCCGGCCGAAACGACTCGAATTACACTTCGAGACCCGCCGACATGATCGCCACGATGCACAGAGCAAATCGGACGACGTTCTATTTTTTGACAACCAGGACCGAAACCCTAGGCGGAACAAAATGGTCGTACGCGAAGTGAAATTTTTTGGCTCGAAATTTTACGAGCTTGTGCAGAACTTCTAGGCAATCATATCGGCAGGTGATTCGAGTTCGTTTGCCCCCCCATTTTCCTTAACGAACGATAACTTTTTCTGAAAATAACAAGTGCCCCGATCCCGGCCGAAACGACTCGAATTACACTTCGAGACCCGCCGACATGATCGCCACGATGCACAGAGCAAATCGGACGACGTTGTATTTTTTCACAACCAGGACCGAAACCCTAGGCGGAACAAAATGGTCGTACGTGAAGTGAAATTTTTTTGCTCGAAATTTTACGAGCTTGTGCAGAACTTCTAGGCAATCATATCGGCAGGTGACACGAAGTGGTTCGAGTTCGTTTGCCCCCCCATTTTCTTTAACGAACGATAACTTTTTCTGAAAATAACAAGTGCCCCGATCCCGGCCGAAACGACTGAAATTACACTTCGAGACCCGCCGACATGATCGCCACGATGCACAGAGCAAATCGGACGATGTTGTATTTTTTCACAACCAGGACCGAAACCCTAGCCCGAAGAAAATGGTCGTACGCGAAGTGAAATTTTTTGGCTCGAAATTTGACGAGCTTGTGCAGAACTTCTAGGCAATCATATCGGCACGTGACACGAAGTGATTCGAGTTCGTTTGCCCCCCCATTTTCCTTAACGAACGATAACTTTTTCTGAAAATAACAAGTGCCCCGATCCCGGCCGAAACGACTCGAATTACACTTCGAGACCCGCCGACATGATCGCCACGATGCATAGAGCAAATCGGACGACGTATTTTTTCACAACCAGGACCGAAACCCTAGCCCGAACAAAATGGTCGTACGCGAAGTGAAATTTTTTGGCTCGAAATTTTACGAGCTTGTGCAGAACTTCTAGGCAATCATATCGGCAGGTGACACGAAGTGATTCGAGTTCGTTTGCCCCCCCATTTTCTTTAACGAACGATAACTTTTTCTGAAAATAACAAGTGCCCCGATCCCGGCCGAAACGACTCGAATTACACTTCGAGACCCGCCGACATGATCGCCACGATGCACAGAGCAAATCGGACGACGTTGTATTTTTTCACAACCAGGACCGAAACCCTAGCCCGAACAAAATGGTCGTACGCGAAGTGAAATTTTTTGGCTCGAAATTTTACGAGCTTGTGCAGAACTTCTAGGCAATCATATCGGCAGGTGACACGAAGTGATTCGAGTTCGTTTGCCTCCCCATTTTCCTTAACGAACGATAACTTTTTCTGAAAATAACAAGTGCCCCGATCCCGGCCGAAACGACTCGAATTACACTTCGAGACCCGCCGACATGATCGCCACGATGCATAGAGCAAATCGGACGACGTTGTATTTTTTCACAACCAGGACCGAAACCCTAGGCGGAACAAAATGGTCGTACGTGAAGTGAAATTTTTTGGCTCGAAATTTTACGAGCTTGTGCAGAACTTCTAGGCAATCATATCGGCAGGTGATTCGAGTTCGTTTGCCCCCCCATTTTCCTTAACGAACGATAACTTTTTCTGAAAATAACAAGTGCCCCGATCCCGGCCGAAACGACTCGAATTACACTTCGAGACCCGCCGACATGATCGCCACGATGCATAGAGCAAATCGGACGACGTTGTATTTTTTCACAACCAGGACCGAAACCCTAGGCGGAACAAAATGGTCGTACGCGAAGTGAAATTTTTTTGCTCGAAATTTTACGAGCTTGTGCAGAACTTCTAGGCAATCATATCGGCAGGTGATTCGAGTTCGTTTGCCCCCCCATTTTCCTTAACGAACGATAACTTTTTCTGAAAATAACAAGTGCCCCGATCCCGGCCGAAACGACTCGAATTACACTTCGAGACCCGCCGACATGATCGCCACGATGCACAGAGCAAATCGGACGACGTTCTATTTTTTGACAACCAGGACCGAAACCCTAGGCGGAACAAAATGGTCGTACGCGAAGTGAAATTTTTTGGCTCGAAATTTTACGAGCTTGTGCAGAACTTCTAGGCAATCATATCGGCAGGTGATTCGAGTTCGTTTGCCCCCCCATTTTCCTTAACGAACGATAACTTTTTCTGAAAATAACAAGTGCCCCGATCCCGGCCGAAACGACTCGAATTACACTTCGAGACCCGCCGACATGATCGCCACGATGCACAGAGCAAATCGGACGACGTTGTATTTTTTCACAACCAGGACCGAAACCCTAGGCGGAACAAAATGGTCGCACGTGAAGTGAAATTTTTTTGCTCGAAATTTTACGAGCTTGTGCAGAACTTTTAGGCAATCATATCGGCAGGTGACACGAAGTGGTTCGAGTTCGTTTGCCCCCCCATTTTCTTTAACGAACGATAACTTTTTCTGAAAATAACAAGTGCCCCGTTCCCGGCCGAAACGACTGAAATTACACTTCGAGACCCGCCGACATGATCGCCACGATGCACAGAGCAAATCGGACGATGTTGTATTTTTTCAAAACCAGGACCGAAACCCTAGCCCGAAGAAAATGGTCGTACGCGAAGTGAAATTTTTTGGCTCGAAATTTGACGAGCTTGTGCAGAACTTCTAGGCAATCATATCGGCAGGTGACACGAAGTGATTCGAGTTCGTTTGCCCCCCCATTTTCCTTAACGAACGATAACTTTTTCTGAAAATAACAAGTGCCCCGATCCCGGCCGAAACGACTCGAATTACACTTCGAGACCCGCCGACATGATCGCCACGATGCACAGAGCAAATCGGACGACGTTGTATTTTTTCACAACCAGGACCGAAACCCTAGCCCGAAGAAAATTGTCGTACGCGAAGTGAAATTTTTTGGCTCGAAATTTGACGAGCTTGTGCAGAACTTCTAGGCAATCATATCGGCAGGTGACACGAAGTGATTCGAGTTCGTTTGCCCCCCCATTTTCCTTAACGAACGATAACTTTTTCTGAAAATAACAAGTGCCCCGATCCCGGCCGAAACGACTCGAATTACACTTCGAGACCCGCCGACATGATCGCCACGATGCACAGAGCAAATCGGACGACGTTGTATTTTTTCACAACCAGGACCGAAACCCTAGCCCGAACAAAATGGTCGTACGCGAAGTGAAATTTTTTGGCTCGAAATTTTACGAGCTTGTGCAGAACTTCTAGGCAATCATATCGGCAGGTGACACGAAGTGATTCGAGTTCGTTTGCCCCCCCATTTTCCTTAACGAACGATAACTTTTTCTGAAAATAACAAGTGCCCCGATCCCGGCCGAAACGACTCGAATTACACTTCGAGACCCGCCGACATGATCGCCACGATGCACAGAGCAAATCGGACGACGTTCTATTTTTTCACAACTAGGACCGAAACCCTAGGCGGAACAAAATGGTCGTACGCGAAGTGAAATTTTTTGGCTCGAAATTTTACGAGCTTGTGCAGAACTTCTAGGCAATCATCTCGGCAGGTGACACGAAGTGATTCGAGTTCGTTTGCCTCCCCATTTTCCTTAACGAACGATAACTTTTTCTGAAAATAACAAGTACCCCGATCCCGGCCGAAACGACTCAAATTACACTTCGAGACCCGCCGACATGATCGCCACGATGCACAGAGCAAATCGGACGACGTTGTATTTTTTCACAACCAGGACCGAAACCCTAGCCCGAACAAAATGGTCGTACGCGAAGTGAAATTTTTTGGCTCGAAATTTGACGAGCTTGTGCAGAACTTCTAGGCAATCATATCGGCAGGTGACACGAAGTGATTCGAGTTCGTTTGCCCCCCCATTTTCCTTAACGAACGATAACTTTTTCTGAAAATAACAAGTGCCCCGATCCCGGCCGAAACGACTCGAATTACACTTCGAGACCCGCCGACATGATCGCCACGATGCATAGAGCAAATCGGACGACGTTGTATTTTTTCACAACCAGGACCGAAACCCTAGGCGGAACAAAATGGTCGTACGTGAAGTGAAATTTTTTTGCTCGAAATTTTACGAGCTTGTGCAGAACTTCTAGGCAATCATATCGGCAGGTGACACGAAGTGATTCGAGTTCGTTTGCCCCCCCATTTTCCTTAACGAACGATAACTTTTTCTGAAAATAACAAGTGCCCCGATCCCGGCCGAAACGACTCGAATTACACTTCGAGACCCGCCGACATGATCGCCACGATGCACAGAGCAAATCGGACGACGTTGTATTTTTTCACAACCAGGACCGAAACCCTAGGCGGAACAAAATGGTCGTACGTGAAGTGAAATTTTTTTGCTCGAAATTTTACGAGCTTGTGCAGAACTTCTAGGCAATCATATCGGCAGGTGATTCGAGTTCGTTTGCCCCCCCATTTTCCTTAACGAACGATAACTTTTTCTGAAAATAACAAGTGCCCCGATCCCGGCCGAAACGACTCGAATTACACTTCGAGACCCGCCGACATGATCGCCACGATGCATAGAGCAAATCGGACGACGTTGTATTTTTTCACAACCAGGACCGAAACCCTAGGCGGAACAAAATGGTCGTACGTGAAGTGAAATTTTTTGGCTCGAAATTTTACGAGCTTGTGCAGAACTTCTAGGCAATCATATCGGCAGGTGATTCGAGTTCGTTTGCCCCCCCATTTTCCTTAACGAACGATAACTTTTTCTGAAAATAACAAGTGCCCCGATCCCGGCCGAAATGACTCGAATTACACTTCGAGACCCGCCGACATGATCGCCACGATGCATAGAGCAAATCGGACGACGTTGTATTTTTTCACAACCAGGACCGAAACCCTAGGCGGAACAAAATGGTCGTACGTGAAGTGAAATTTTTTGGCTCGAAATTTTACGAGCTTGTGCAGAACTTCTAGGCAATCATATCGGCAGGTGATTCGAGTTCGTTTGCCCCCCCATTTTCCTTAACGAACGATAACTTTTTCTGAAAATAACAAGTGCCCCGATCCCGGCCGAAACGACTCGAATTACACTTCGAGACCCGCCGACATGATCGCCACGATGCATAGAGCAAATCGGACGACGTATTTTTTCACAACCAGGACCGAAACCCTAGCCCGAACAAAATGGTCGTACGCGAAGTGAAATTTTTTGGCTCGAAATTTTACGAGCTTGTGCAGAACTTCTAGGCAATCATATCGGCAGGTGACACGAAGTGATTCGAGTTCGTTTGCCTCCCCATTTTCCTTAACGAACGATAACTTTTTCTGAAAATAACAAGTGCCCCGATCCCGACCGAAACGACTCGAATTACACTTCGAGACCCGCCGACATGATCGCCACGATGCATAGAGCAAATCGGACGACGTTGTATTTTTTCACAACCAGGACCGAAACCCTAGGCGGAACAAAATGGTCGTACGTGAAGTGAAATTTTTTGGCTCGAAATTTTACGAGCTTGTGCAGAACTTCTAGGCAATCATATCGGCAGGTGATTCGAGTTCGTTTGCCCCCCCATTTTCCTTAACGAACGATAACTTTTTCTGAAAATAACAAGTGCCCCGATCCCGGCCGAAACGACTCGAATTACACTTCGAGACCCGCCGACATGATCGCCACGATGCATAGAGCAAATCGGACGACGTTGTATTTTTTCACAACCAGGACCGAAACCCTAGGCGGAACAAAATGGTCGTACGCGAAGTGAAATTTTTTTGCTCGAAATTTTACGAGCTTGTGCAGAACTTCTAGGCAATCATATCGGCAAGTGATTCGAGTTCGTTTGCCCCCCCATTTTCCTTAACGAACGATAACTTTTTCTGAAAATAACAAGTGCCCCGATCCCGGCCGAAACGACTCGAATTACACTTCGAGACCCGCCGACATGATCGCCACGATGCACAGAGCAAATCGGACGACGTTCTATTTTTTGACAACCAGGACCGAAACCCTAGGCGGAACAAAATGGTCGTACGCGAAGTGAAATTTTTTGGCTCGAAATTTTACGAGCTTGTGCAGAACTTCTAGGCAATCATATCGGCAGGTGATTCGAGTTCGTTTGCCCCCCCATTTTCCTTAACGAACGATAACTTTTTCTGAAAATAACAAGTGCCCCGATCCCGGCCGAAACGACTCGAATTACACTTCGAGACCCGCCGACATGATCGCCACGATGCACAGAGCAAATCGGACGACGTTGTATTTTTTCACAACCAGGACCGAAACCCTAGGCGGAACAAAATGGTCGCACGTGAAGTGAAATTTTTTTGCTCGAAATTTTACGAGCTTGTGCAGAACTTCTAGGCAATCATATCGGCAGGTGACACGAAGTGGTTCGAGTTCGTTTGCCCCCCCATTTTCTTTAACGAACGATAACTTTTTCTGAAAATAACAAGTGCCCCGTTCCCGGCCGAAACGACTGAAATTACACTTCGAGACCCGCCGACATGATCGCCACGATGCACAGAGCAAATCGGACGATGTTGTATTTTTTCAAAACCAGGACCGAAACCCTAGCCCGAAGAAAATGGTCGTACGCGAAGTGAAATTTTTTGGCTCGAAATTTGACGAGCTTGTGCAGAACTTCTAGGCAATCATATCGGCAGGTGACACGAAGTGATTCGAGTTCGTTTGCCCCCCCATTTTCCTTAACGAACGATAACTTTTTCTGAAAATAACAAGTGCCCCGATCCCGGCCGAAACGACTCGAATTACACTTCGAGACCCGCCGACATGATCGCCACGATGCACAGAGCAAATCGGACGACGTTGTATTTTTTCACAACCAGGACCGAAACCCTAGCCCGAAGAAAATTGTCGTACGCGAAGTGAAATTTTTTGGCTCGAAATTTGACGAGCTTGTGCAGAACTTCTAGGCAATCATATCGGCAGGTGACACGAAGTGATTCGAGTTCGTTTGCCCCCCCATTTTCCTTAACGAACGATAACTTTTTCTGAAAATAACAAGTGCCCCGATCCCGGCCGAAACGACTCGAATTACACTTCGAGACCCGCCGACATGATCGCCACGATGCACAGAGCAAATCGGACGACGTTGTATTTTTTCACAACCAGGACCGAAACCCTAGGCGGAACAAAATGGTCGTACGTGAAGTGAAATTTTTTTGCTCGAAATTTTACGAGCTTGTGCAGAACTTCTAGGCAATCATATCGGCAGGTGATTCGAGTTCGTTTGCCCCCCCATTTTCCTTAACGAACGATAACTTTTTCTGAAAATAACAAGTGCCCCGATCCCGGCCGAAACGACTCGAATTACACTTCGAGACCCGCCGACATGATCGCCACGATGCATAGAGCAAATCGGACGACGTTGTATTTTTTCACAACCAGGACCGAAACCCTAGGCGGAACAAAATGGTCGTACGTGAAGTGAAATTTTTTGGCTCGAAATTTTACGAGCTTGTGCAGAACTTCTAGGCAATCATATCGGCAGGTGATTCGAGTTCGTTTGCCCCCCCATTTTCCTTAACGAACGATAACTTTTTCTGAAAATAACAAGTGCCCCGATCCCGGCCGAAACGACTCGAATTACACTTCGAGACCCGCCGACATGATCGCCACGATGCATAGAGCAAATCGGACGACGTTGTATTTTTTCACAACCAGGACCGAAACCCTAGGCGGAACAAAATGGTCGTACGTGAAGTGAAATTTTTTGGCTCGAAATTTTACGAGCTTGTGCAGAACTTCTAGGCAATCATATCGGCAGGTGATTCGAGTTCGTTTGCCCCCCCATTTTCCTTAACGAACGATAACTTTTTCTGAAAATAACAAGTGCCCCGATCCCGGCCGAAACGACTCGAATTACACTTCGAGACCCGCCGACATGATCGCCACGATGCATAGAGCAAATCGGACGACGTTGTATTTTTTCACAACCAGGACCGAAACCCTAGGCGGAACAAAATGGTCGTACGTGAAGTGAAATTTTTTTGCTCGAAATTTTACGAGCTTGTGCAGAACTTCTAGGCAATCATATCGGCAGGTGACACGAAGTGATTCGAGTTCGTTTGCCCCCCCATTTTCCTTAACGAACGATAACTTTTTCTGAAAATAACAAGTGCCCCGATTCCGGCCGAAACGACTCGAATTACACTTCGAGACCCGCCGACATGATCGCCACGATGCACAGAGCAAATCGGACGACGTTGTATTTTTTCACAACCAGGACCGAAACCCTAGGCGGAACAAAATGGTCGTACGTGAAGTGAAATTTTTTTGCTCGAAATTTTACGAGCTTGTGCAGAACTTCTAGGCAATCATATCGGCAGGTGATTCGAGTTCGTTTGCCCCCCCATTTTCCTTAACGAACGATAACTTTTTCTGAAAATAACAAGTGCCCCGATCCCGGCCGAAACGACTCGAATTACACTTCGAGACCCGCCGACATGATCGCCACGATGCATAGAGCAAATCGGACGACGTTGTATTTTTTCACAACCAGGACCGAAACCCTAGGCGGAACAAAATGGTCGTACGTGAAGTGAAATTTTTTGGCTCGAAATTTTACGAGCTTGTGCAGAACTTCTAGGCAATCATATCGGCAGGTGATTCGAGTTCGTTTGCCCCCCCATTTTCCTTAACGAACGATAACTTTTTCTGAAAATAACAAGTGCCCCGATCCCGGCCGAAACGACTCGAATTACACTTCGAGACCCGCCGACATGATCGCCACGATGCATAGAGCAAATCGGACGACGTTGTATTTTTTCACAACCAGGACCGAAACCCTAGGCGGAACAAAATGGTCGTACGTGAAGTGAAATTTTTTGGCTCGAAATTTTACGAGCTTGTGCAGAACTTCTAGGCAATCATATCGGCAGGTGATTCGAGTTCGTTTGCCCCCCCATTTTCCTTAACGAACGATAACTTTTTCTGAAAATAACAAGTGCCCCGATCCCGGCCGAAACGACTCGAATTACACTTCGAGACCCGCCGACATGATCGCCACGATGCATAGAGCAAATCGGACGACGTATTTTTTCACAACCAGGACCGAAACCCTAGCCCGAACAAAATGGTCGTACGCGAAGTGAAATTTTTTGGCTCGAAATTTTACGAGCTTGTGCAGAACTTCTAGGCAATCATATCGGCAGGTGACACGAAGTGATTCGAGTTCGTTTGCCTCCCCATTTTCCTTAACGAACGATAACTTTTTCTGAAAATAACAAGTGCCCCGATCCCGGCCGAAACGACTCGAATTACACTTCGAGACCCGCCGACATGATCGCCACGATGCATAGAGCAAATCGGACGACGTTGTATTTTTTCACAACCAGGACCGAAACCCTAGGCGGAACAAAATGGTCGTACGTGAAGTGAAATTTTTTGGCTCGAAATTTTACGAGCTTGTGCAGAACTTCTAGGCAATCATATCGGCAGGTGATTCGAGTTCGTTTGCCCCCCCATTTTCCTTAACGAACGATAACTTTTTCTGAAAATAACAAGTGCCCCGATCCCGGCCGAAACGACTCGAATTACACTTCGAGACCCGCCGACATGATCGCCACGATGCATAGAGCAAATCGGACGACGTTGTATTTTTTCACAACCAGGACCGAAACCCTAGGCGGAACAAAATGGTCGTACGCGAAGTGAAATTTTTTTGCTCGAAATTTTACGAGCTTGTGCAGAACTTCTAGGCAATCATATCGGCAGGTGATTCGAGTTCGTTTGCCCCCCCATTTTCCTTAACGAACGATAACTTTTTCTGAAAATAACAAGTGCCCCGATCCCGGCCGAAACGACTCGAATTACACTTCGAGACCCGCCGACATGATCGCCACGATGCACAGAGCAAATCGGACGACGTTCTATTTTTTGACAACCAGGACCGAAACCCTAGGCGGAACAAAATGGTCGTACGCGAAGTGAAATTTTTTGGCTCGAAATTTTACGAGCTTGTGCAAAACTTCTAGGCAATCATATCGGCAGGTGATTCGAGTTCGTTTGCCCCCCCATTTTCCTTAACGAACGATAACTTTTTCTGAAAATAACAAGTGCCCCGATCCCGGCCGAAACGACTCGAATTACACTTCGAGACCCGCCGACATGATCGCCACGATGCACAGAGCAAATTGGACGACGTTGTATTTTTTCACAACCAAGACCGAAACCCTAGGCGGAACAAAATGGTCGCACGTGAAGTGAAATTTTTTTGCTCGAAATTTTACGAGCTTGTGCAGAACTTCTAGGCAATCATATCGGCAGGTGACACGAAGTGGTTCGAGTTCGTTTGCCCCCCCATTTTCTTTAACGAACGATAACTTTTTCTGAAAATAACAAGTGCCCCGTTCCCGGCCGAAACGACTGAAATTACACTTCGAGACCCGCCGACATGATCGCCACGATGCACAGAGCAAATCGGACGATGTTGTATTTTTTCAAAACCAGGACCGAAACCCTAGCCCGAAGAAAATGGTCGTACGCGAAGTGAAATTTTTTGGCTCGAAATTTGACGAGCTTGTGCAGAACTTCTAGGCAATCATATCGGCAGGTGACACGAAGTGATTCGAGTTCGTTTGCCCCCCCATTTTCCTTAACGAACGATAACTTTTTCTGAAAATAACAAGTGCCCCGATCCCGGCCGAAACGACTCGAATTACACTTCGAGACCCGCCGACATGATCGCCACGATGCACAGAGCAAATCGGACGACGTTGTATTTTTTCACAACCAGGACCGAAACCCTAGCCCGAAGAAAATTGTCGTACGCGAAGTGAAATTTTTTGGCTCGAAATTTGACGAGCTTGTGCAGAACTTCTAGGCAATCATATCGGCAGGTGACACGAAGTGATTCGAGTTCGTTTGCCCCCCCATTTTCCTTAACGAACGATAACTTTTTCTGAAAATAACAAGTGCCCCGATCCCGGCCGAAACGACTCGAATTACACTTCGAGACCCGCCGACATGATCGCCACGATGCACAGAGCAAATCGGACGACGTTGTATTTTTTCACAACCAGGACCGAAACCCTAGCCCGAACAAAATGGTCGTACGCGAAGTGAAATTTTTTGGCTCGAAATTTTACGAGCTTGTGCAGAACTTCTAGGCAATCATATCGGCAGGTGACACGAAGTGGTTCGAGTTCGTTTGCCCCCCCATTTTCCTTAACGAACGATAACTTTTTCTGAAAATAACAAGTGCCCCGATCCCGGCCGAAACGACTCGAATTACACTTCGAGACCCGCCGACATGATCGCCACGATGCACAGAGCAAATCGGACGACGTTCTATTTTTTCACAACTAGGACCGAAACCCTAGGCGGAACAAAATGGTCGTACGCGAAGTGAAATTTTTTGGCTCGAAATTTTACGAGCTTGTGCAGAACTTCTAGGCAATCATATCGGCAGGTGACACGAAGTGATTCGAGTTCGTTTGCCCCCCCATTTTCCTTAACGAACGATAAATTTTTCTGAAAATAACAAGTGCCCCGATCCCGGCCGAAACGACTCGAATTACACTTCGAGACCCGCCGACATGATCGCCACGATGCACAGAGCAAATCGGACGACGTTGTATTTTTTCACAACCAGGACCGAAACCCTAGGCGAAACAAAATGGTCGTACGCGAAGTGAAATTTTTTGGCTCGAAATTTTACGAGCTTGTGCAGAACTTCTAGGCAATCATATCGGCAGGTGACACGAAGTGGTTCGAGTTCGTTTGCCCCCCCATTTTCTTTAACGAACGATAACTTTTTCTGAAAATAACAAGTACCCCGATCCCGGCCGAAACGACTCAAATTACACTTCGAGACCCGCCGACATGATCGCCACGATGCACAGAGCAAATCGGACGACGTTGTATTTTTTCACAACCAGGACCGAAACCCTAGCCCGAACAAAATGGTCGTACGCGAAGTGAAATTTTTTGGCTCGAAATTTGACGAGCTTGTGCAGAACTTCTAGGCAATCATATCGGCAGGTGACACGAAGTGATTCGAGTTCGTTTGCCCCCCCATTTTCCTTAACGAACGATAACTTTTTCTGAAAATAACAAGTGCCCCGATCCCGGCCGAAACGACTCGAATTACACTTCGAGACCCGCCGACATGATCGCCACGATGCATAGAGCAAATCGGACGACGTTGTATTTTTTCACAACCAGGACCGAAACCCTAGGCGGAACAAAATGGTCGTACGTGAAGTGAAATTTTTTTGCTCGAAATTTTACGAGCTTGTGCAGAACTTCTAGGCAATCATATCGGCAGGTGACACGAAGTGATTCGAGTTCGTTTGCCCCCCCATTTTCCTTAACGAACGATAACTTTTTCTGAAAATAACAAGTGCCCCGATCCCGGCCGAAACGACTCGAATTACACTTCGAGACCCGCCGACATGATCGCCACGATGCACAGAGCAAATCGGACGACGTTGTATTTTTTCACAACCAGGACCGAAACCCTAGGCGGAACAAAATGGTCGTACGTGAAGTGAAATTTTTTTGCTCGAAATTTTACGAGCTTGTGCAGAACTTCTAGGCAATCATATCGGCAGGTGATTCGAGTTCGTTTGCCCCCCCATTTTCCTTAACGAACGATAACTTTTTCTGAAAATAACAAGTGCCCCGATCCCGGCCGAAACGACTCGAATTACACTTCGAGACCCGCCGACATGATCGCCACGATGCATAGAGCAAATCGGACGACGTTGTATTTTTTCACAACCAGGACCGAAACCCTAGGCGGAACAAAATGGTCGTACGTGAAGTGAAATTTTTTGGCTCGAAATTTTACGAGCTTGTGCAGAACTTCTAGGCAATCATATCGGCAGGTGATTCGAGTTCGTTTGCCCCCCCATTTTCCTTAACGAACGATAACTTTTTCTGAAAATAACAAGTGCCCCGATCCCGGCCGAAACGACTCGAATTACACTTCGAGACCCGCCGACATGATCGCCACGATGCATTGAGCAAATCGGACGACGTTGTATTTTTTCACAACCAGGACCGAAACCCTAGGCGGAACAAAATGGTCGTACGTGAAGTGAAATTTTTTGGCTCGAAATTTTACGAGCTTGTGCAGAACTTCTAGGCAATCATATCGGCAGGTGATTCGAGTTCGTTTGCCCCCCCATTTTCCTTAACGAACGATAACTTTTTCTGAAAATAACAAGTGCCCCGATCCCGGCCGAAACGACTCGAATTACACTTCGAGACCCGCCGACATGATCGCCACGATGCATAGAGCAAATCGGACGACGTATTTTTTCACAACCAGGACCGAAACCCTAGCCCGAACAAAATGGTCGTACGCGAAGTGAAATTTTTTGGCTCGAAATTTTACGAGCTTGTGCAGAACTTCTAGGCAATCATATCGGCAGGTGACACGAAGTGATTCGAGTTCGTTTGCCTCCCCATTTTCCTTAACGAACGATAACTTTTTCTGAAAATAACAAGTGCCCCGATCCCGGCCGAAACGACTCGAATTACACTTCGAGACCCGCCGACATGATCGCCACGATGCATAGAGCAAATCGGACGACGTTGTATTTTTTCACAACCAGGACCGAAACCCTAGGCGGAACAAAATGGTCGTACGTGAAGTGAAATTTTTTGGCTCGAAATTTTACGAGCTTGTGCAGAACTTCTAGGCAATCATATCGGCAGGTGATTCGAGTTCGTTTGCCCCCCCATTTTCCTTAACGAACGATAACTTTTTCTGAAAATAACAAGTGCCCCGATCCCGGCCGAAACGACTCGAATTACACTTCGAGACCCGCCGACATGATCGCCACGATGCATAGAGCAAATCGGACGACGTTGTATTTTTTCACAACCAGGACCGAAACCCTAGGCGGAACAAAATGGTCGTACGCGAAGTGAAATTTTTTTGCTCGAAATTTTACGAGCTTGTGCAGAACTTCTAGGCAATCATATCGGCAGGTGATTCGAGTTCGTTTGCCCCCCCATTTTCCTTAACGAACGATAACTTTTTCTGAAAATAACAAGTGCCCCGATCCCGGCCGAAACGACTCGAATTACACTTCGAGACCCGCCGACATGATCGCCACGATGCACAGAGCAAATCGGACGACGTTCTATTTTTTGACAACCAGGACCGAAACCCTAGGCGGAACAAAATGGTCGTACGCGAAGTGAAATTTTTTGGCTCGAAATTTTACGAGCTTGTGCAAAACTTCTAGGCAATCATATCGGCAGGTGATTCGAGTTCGTTTGCCCCCCCATTTTCCTTAACGAACGATAACTTTTTCTGAAAATAACAAGTGCCCCGATCCCGGCCGAAACGACTCGAATTACACTTCGAGACCCGCCGACATGATCGCCACGATGCACAGAGCAAATCGGACGACGTTGTATTTTTTCACAACCAAGACCGAAACCCTAGGCGGAACAAAATGGTCGCACGTGAAGTGAAATTTTTTTGCTCGAAATTTTACGAGCTTGTGCAGAACTTCTAGGCAATCATATCGGCAGGTGACACGAAGTGGTTCGAGTTCGTTTGCCCCCCCATTTTCTTTAACGAACGATAACTTTTTCTGAAAATAACAAGTGCCCCGATCCCGGCCGAAACGACTGAAATTACACTTCGAGACCCGCCGACATGATCGCCACGATGCACAGAGCAAATCGGACGATGTTGTATTTTTTCAAAACCAGGACCGAAACCCTAGCCCGAAGAAAATGGTCGTACGCGAAGTGAAATTTTTTGGCTCGAAATTTGACGAGCTTGTGCAGAACTTCTAGGCAATCATATCGGCAGGTGACACGAAGTGATTCGAGTTCGTTTGCCCCCCCATTTTCCTTAACGAACGATAACTTTTTCTGAAAATAACAAGTGCCCCGATCCCGGCCGAAACGACTCGAATTACACTTCGAGACCCGCCGACATGATCGCCACGATGCACAGAGCAAATCGGACGACGTTGTATTTTTTCACAACCAGGACCGAAACCCTAGCCCGAAGAAAATGGTCGTACGCGAAGTGAAATTTTTTGGCTCGAAATTTGACGAGCTTGTGCAGAACTTCTAGGCAATCATATCGGCAGGTGACACGAAGTGATTCGAGTTCGTTTGCCCCCCCATTTTCCTTAACGAACGATAACTTTTTCTGAAAATAACAAGTGCCCCGATCCCGGCCGAAACGACTCGAATTACACTTCGAGACCCGCCGACATGATCGCCACGATGCACAGAGCAAATCGGACGACGTTCTATTTTTTCACAACTAGGACCGAAACCCTAGGCGGAACAAAATGGTCGTACGCGAAGTGAAATTTTTTGGCTCGAAATTTTACGAGCTTGTGCAGAACTTCTAGGCAATCATATCGGCAGGTGACACGAAGTGATTCGAGTTCGTTTGCCCCCCCATTTTCCTTAACGAACGATAAATTTTTCTGAAAATAACAAGTGCCCCGATCCCGGCCGAAACGACTCGAATTACACTTCGAGACCCGCCGACATGATCGCCACGATGCACAGAGCAAATCGGACGACGTTGTATTTTTTCACAACCAGGACCGAAACCCTAGGCGAAACAAAATGGTCGTACGCGAAGTGAAATTTTTTGGCTCGAAATTTTACGAGCTTGTGCAGAACTTCTAGGCAATCATATCGGCAGGTGACACGAAGTGGTTCGAGTTCGTTTGCCCCCCCATTTTCTTTAACGAACGATAACTTTTTCTGAAAATAACAAGTACCCCGATCCCGGCCGAAACGACTCAAATTACACTTCGAGACCCGCCGACATGATCGCCACGATGCACAGAGCAAATCGGACGACGTTGTATTTTTTCACAACCAGGACCGAAACCCTAGCCCGAACAAAATGGTCGTACGCGAAGTGAAATTTTTTGGCTCGAAATTTGACGAGCTTGTGCAGAACTTCTAGGCAATCATATCGGCAGGTGACACGAAGTGATTCGAGTTCGTTTGCCCCCCCATTTTCCTTAACGAACGATAACTTTTTCTGAAAATAACAAGTGCCCCGATCCCGGCCGAAACGACTCGAATTACACTTCGAGACCCGCCGACATGATCGCCACGATGCATAGAGCAAATCGGACGACGTTGTATTTTTTCACAACCAGGACCGAAACCCTAGGCGGAACAAAATGGTCGTACGTGAAGTGAAATTTTTTTGCTCGAAATTTTACGAGCTTGTGCAGAACTTCTAGGCAATCATATCGGCAGGTGACACGAAGTGATTCGAGTTCGTTTGCCCCCCCATTTTCCTTAACGAACGATAACTTTTTCTGAAAATAACAAGTGCCCCGATCCCGGCCGAAACGACTCGAATTACACTTCGAGACCCGCCGACATGATCGCCACGATGCACAGAGCAAATCGGACGACGTTGTATTTTTTCACAACCAGGACCGAAACCCTAGGCGGAACAAAATGGTCGTACGTGAAGTGAAATTTTTTTGCTCGAAATTTTACGAGCTTGTGCAGAACTTCTAGGCAATCATATCGGCAGGTGATTCGAGTTCGTTTGCCCCCCCATTTTCCTTAACGAACGATAACTTTTTCTGAAAATAACAAGTGCCCCGATCCCGGCCGAAACGACTCGAATTACACTTCGAGACCCGCCGACATGATCGCCACGATGCATAGAGCAAATCGGACGACGTTGTATTTTTTCACAACCAGGACCGAAACCCTAGGCGGAACAAAATGGTCGTACGTGAAGTGAAATTTTTTGGCTCGAAATTTTACGAGCTTGTGCAGAACTTCTAGGCAATCATATCGGCAGGTGATTCGAGTTCGTTTGCCCCCCCATTTTCCTTAACGAACGATAACTTTTTCTGAAAATAACAAGTGCCCCGATCCCGGCCGAAACGACTCGAATTACACTTCGAGACCCGCCGACATGATCGCCACGATGCATTGAGCAAATCGGACGACGTTGTATTTTTTCACAACCAGGACCGAAACCCTAGGCGGAACAAAATGGTCGTACGTGAAGTGAAATTTTTTGGCTCGAAATTTTACGAGCTTGTGCAGAACTTCTAGGCAATCATATCGGCAGGTGATTCGAGTTCGTTTGCCCCCCCATTTTCCTTAACGAACGATAACTTTTTCTGAAAATAACAAGTGCCCCGATCCCGGCCGAAACGACTCGAATTACACTTCGAGACCCGCCGACATGATCGCCACGATGCATAGAGCAAATCGGACGACGTATTTTTTCACAACCAGGACCGAAACCCTAGCCCGAACAAAATGGTCGTACGCGAAGTGAAATTTTTTGGCTCGAAATTTTACGAGCTTGTGCAGAACTTCTAGGCAATCATATCGGCAGGTGACACGAAGTGATTCGAGTTCGTTTGCCTCCCCATTTTCCTTAACGAACGATAACTTTTTCTGAAAATAACAAGTGCCCCGATCCCGGCCGAAACGACTCGAATTACACTTCGAGACCCGCCGACATGATCGCCACGATGCATAGAGCAAATCGGACGACGTTGTATTTTTTCACAACCAGGACCGAAACCCTAGGCGGAACAAAATGGTCGTACGTGAAGTGAAATTTTTTGGCTCGAAATTTTACGAGCTTGTGCAGAACTTCTAGGCAATCATATCGGCAGGTGATTCGAGTTCGTTTGCCCCCCCATTTTCCTTAACGAACGATAACTTTTTCTGAAAATAACAAGTGCCCCGATCCCGGCCGAAACGACTCGAATTACACTTCGAGACCCGCCGACATGATCGCCACGATGCATAGAGCAAATCGGACGACGTTGTATTTTTTCACAACCAGGACCGAAACCCTAGGCGGAACAAAATGGTCGTACGCGAAGTGAAATTTTTTTGCTCGAAATTTTACGAGCTTGTGCAGAACTTCTAGGCAATCATATCGGCAGGTGATTCGAGTTCGTTTGCCCCTCCATTTTCCTTAACGAACGATAACTTTTTCTGAAAATAACAAGTGCCCCGATCCCGGCCGAAACGACTCGAATTACACTTCGAGACCCGCCGACATGATCGCCACGATGCACAGAGCAAATCGGACGACGTTCTATTTTTTGACAACCAGGACCGAAACCCTAGGCGGAACAAAATGGTCGTACGCGAAGTGAAATTTTTTGGCTCGAAATTTTACGAGCTTGTGCAAAACTTCTAGGCAATCATATCGGCAGGTGATTCGAGTTCGTTTGCCCCCCCATTTTCCTTAACGAACGATAACTTTTTCTGAAAATAACAAGTGCCCCGATCCCGGCCGAAACGACTCGAATTACACTTCGAGACCCGCCGACATGATCGCCACGATGCACAGAGCAAATCGGACGACGTTGTATTTTTTCACAACCAAGACCGAAACCCTAGGCGGAACAAAATGGTCGCACGTGAAGTGAAATTTTTTTGCTCGAAATTTTACGAGCTTGTGCAGAACTTCTAGGCAATCATATCGGCAGGTGACACGAAGTGGTTCGAGTTCGTTTGCCCCCCCATTTTCTTTAACGAACGATAACTTTTTCTGAAAATAACAAGTGCCCCGATCCCGGCCGAAACGACTGAAATTACACTTCGAGACCCGCCGACATGATCGCCACGATGCACAGAGCAAATCGGACGACGTTGTATTTTTTCACAACCAGGACCGAAACCCTAGGCGGAACAAAATGGTCGTACGTGAAGTGAAATTTTTTGGCTCGAAATTTTACGAGCTTGTGCAGAACTTCTAGGCAATCATATCGGCAGGTTATTCGAGTTCGTTTGCCCCCCCATTTTCCTTAACGAACGATAACTTTTTCTGAAAATAACAAGTACCCCGATCCCGGCCGAAACGACTCGAATTACACTTCGAGACCCGCCGACATGATCGCCACGATGCATAGAGCAAATCGGACGACGTTGTATTTTTTCACAACCAGGACCGAAACCCTAGGCGGAACAAAATGGTCGTACGTGAAGTGAAATTTTTTTGCTCGAAATTTTACGAGCTTGTGCAGAACTTCTAGGCAATCATATCGGCAGGTGATTCGAGTTCGTTTGCCCCCCCATTTTCCTTAACGAACGATAACTTTTTCTGAAAATAACAAGTGCCCCGATCCCGGCCGAAACGACTCGAATTACACTTCGAGACCCGCCGACATGATCGCCACGATGCACAGAGCAAATCGGACGACGTTGTATTTTTTCACAACCAGGACCGAAACCCTAGGCGGAACAAAATGGTCGTACGCGAAGTGAAATTTTTTGGCTCGAAATTTTACGAGCTTGTGCAGAACTTCTAGGCAATCATATCGGCAGGTGACACGAAGTGGTTCGAGTTCGTTTGCCCCCCCATTTTCTTTAACGAACGATAACTTTTTCTGAAAATAACAAGTGCCCCGATCCCGGCCGAAACGACTCAAATTACACTTCGAGACCCGCCGACATGATCGCCACGATGCACAGAGCAAATCGGACGACGTTGTATTTTTTCACAACCAGGACCGAAACCCTAGCCCGAACAAAATGGTCGTACGCGAAGTGAAATTTTGTGGCTCGAAATTTGACGAGCTTGTGCAGAACTTCTAGGCAATCATATCGGCAGGTGACACGAAGTGATTCGAGTTCGTTTGCCCCCCCATTTTCCTTAACGAACGATAACTTTTTCTGGAAATAACAAGTGCCCCGATCCCGGCCGAAACGACTCGAATTACACTTCGAGACCCGCCGACATGATCGCCACGATGCACAGAGCAAATCGGACGACGTTGTATTTTTTCACAACCAGGACCGAAACCCTAGCCCGAACAAAATGGTCGTACGCGAAGTGAAATTTTTTGGCTCGAAATTTTACGAGCTTGTGCAGAACTTCTAGGCAATCATATCGGCAGGTGACACGAAGTGATTCGAGTTCGTTTGCCCCCCCATTTTCCTTAACGAACGATAACTTTTTCTGAAAATAACCAGTGCCCCGATCCCGGCCGAAACGACTCGAATTACACTTCGAGACCCGCCGACATGATCGCCACGATGCACAGAGCAAATCGGACGACGTTGTATTTTTTCACAACCAGGACCGAAACCCTAGGCGGAACAAAATGGTCGTACGCGAAGTGAAATTTTTTGGCTCGAAATTTTACGAGCTTGTGCAGAACTTCTAGGCAATCATATCGGCAGGTGACACGAAGTGATTCGAGTTCGTTTGCCCCCCCATTTTCCTTAACGAACGATAAATTTTTCTGAAAATAACAAGTGCCCCGATCCCGGCCGAAACGACTCGAATTACACTTCGAGACCCGCCGACATGATCGCCACGATGCACAGAGCAAATCGGACGACGTTGTATTTTTTCACAACCAGGACCGAAACCCTAGGCGGAACAAAATGGTCGAACGCGAAGTGAAATTTTTTGGCTCGAAATTTTACGAGCTTGTGCAGAACTTCTAGGCAATCATATCGGCAGGTGACACGAAGTGATTCGAGTTCGTTTGCCCCCCCATTTTCCTTAACGAACGATAAATTTTTCTGAAAATAACAAGTGCCCCGATCCCGGCCGAAACGACTCGAATTACACTTCGAGACCCGCCGACATGATCGCCACGATGCACAGAGCAAATCGGACGACGTTGTATTTTTTCACAACCAGGACCGAAACCCTAGGCGGAACAAAATGGTCGTACGCGAAGTGAAATTTTTTGGCTCGAAATTTTACGAGCTTGTGCAGAACTTCTAGGCAATCATATCGGCAGGTGACACGAAGTGGTTCGAGTTCGTTTGCCCCCCCATTTTCTTTAACGAACGATAACTTTTTCTGAAAATAACAAGTGCCCCGATCCCGGCCGAAACGACTCAAATTACACTTCGAGACCCGCCGACATGATCGCCACGATGCACAGAGCAAATCGGACGACGTTGTATTTTTTCACAACCAGGACCGAAACCCTAGCCCGAACAAAATGGTCGTACGCGAAGTGAAATTTTTTGGCTCGAAATTTGACGAGCTTGTGCAGAACTTCTAGGCAATCGTATCGGCAGGTGACACGAAGTGATTCGAGTTCGTTTGCCCCCCCATTTTCCTTAACGAACGATAACTTTTTCTGAAAATAACAAGTGCCCCGATCCCGGCCGAAACGACTCGAATTACACTTCGAGACCCGCCGACATGATCGCCACGATGCACAGAGCAAATCGGACGACGTTGTATTTTTTCACAACCAGGACCGAAACCCTAGCCCGAACAAAATGGTCGTACGCGAAGTGAAATTTTTTGGCTCGAAATTTTACGAGCTTGTGCAGAACTTCTAGGCAATCATATCGGCAGGTGACACGAAGTGATTCGAGTTAGTTTGCCCCCCCATTTTCCTTAACGAACGATAACTTTTTCTGAAAATAACAAGTGCCCCGATCCCGGCCGAAACGACTCGAATTACACTTCGAGACCGGCCGACATGATCGCCACGATGCACAGAGCAAATCGGACGACGTTGTATTTTTTCACAACCAGGACCGAAACCCTAGCCCGAACAAAATGGTCGTACGCGAAGTGAGATTTTTTGGCTCGAAATTTTACGAGCTTGTGCAGAACTTCTAGGCAATCATATCGGCAGGTGACACGAAGTGATTCGAGTTCGTTTGCCCCCCCATTTTCCTTAACGAACGATAACTTTTTCTGAAAATAACCAGTGCCCCGATCCCGGCCGAAACGACTCGAATTACACTTCGAGACCCGCCGACATGATCGCCACGATGCACAGAGCAAATCGGACGACGTTGTATTTTTTCACAACCAGGACCGAAACCCTAGCCCGAACAAAATGGTCGTACGCGAAGTGAAATTTTTTGGCTCGAAATTTTACGAGCTTGTGCAGAACTTCTAGGCAATCATATCGGCAGGTGACACGAAGTGATTCGAGTTAGTTTGCCCCCCCATTTTCCTTAACGAACGATAATTTTTTCTGAAAATAACAAGTGCCCCGATCCCGGCCGAAACGACTCGAATTACACTTCGAGACCCGCCGACATGATCGCCACGATGCACAGAGCAAATCGGACGACGTTGTATTTTTTCACAACCAGGACCGAAACCCTAGGCGGAACAAAATGGTCGTACGCGAAGTGAAATTTTTTGGCTCGAAATTTTACGAGCTTGTGCAGAACTTCTAGGCAATCATATCGGCAGGTGACACGAAGTGGTTCGAGTTCGTTTGCCCCCCCATTTTCTTTAACGAACGATAACTTTTTCTGAAAATAACAAGTGCCCCGATCCCGGCCGAAACGACTCAAATTACACTTCGAGACCCGCCGACATGATCGCCACGATGCACAGAGCAAATCGGACGACGTTGTATTTTTTCACAACCAGGACCGAAACCCTAGCCCGAACAAAATGGTCGTACGCGAAGTGAAATTTTTTGGCTCGAAATTTGACGAGCTTGTGCAGAACTTCTAGGCAATCATATCGGCAGGTGACACGAAGTGATTCGAGTTCGTTTGCCCCCCCATTTTCCTTAACGAACGATAACTTTTTCTGAAAATAACAAGTGCCCCGATCCCGGCCGAAACGACTCGAATTACACTTCGAGACCCGCCGACATGATCGCCACGATGCACAGAGCAAATCGGACGACGTTGTATTTTTTCACAACCAGGACCGAAACCCTAGCCCGAACAAAATGGTCGTACGCGAAGTGAAATTTTTTGGCTCGAAATTTTACGAGCTTGTGCAGAACTTCTAGGCAATCATATCGGCAGGTGACACGAAGTGATTCGAGTTAGTTTGCCCCCCCATTTTCCTTAACGAACGATAACTTTTTCTGAAAATAACAAGTGCCCCGATCCCGGCCGAAACGACTCGAATTACACTTCGAGACCCGCCGACATGATCGCCACGATGCACAGAGCAAATCGGACGACGTTGTATTTTTTCACAACCAGGACCGAAACCCTAGCCCGAACAAAATGGGCGTACGCGAAGTGAAATTTTTTGGCTCGAAATTTTACGAGCTTGTGCAGAACTTCTAGGCAATCATATCGGCAGGTGACACGAAGTGATTCGAGTTCGTTAGCCCCCCCATTTTCCTTAACGAACGATAACTTTTTCTGAAAATAACAAGTGCCCCGATCCCGGCCGAAACGACTCGAATTACACTTCGAGACCCGCCGACATGATCGCCACGATGCACAGAGCAAATCGGACGACGTTGTATTTTTTCACAACCAGGACCGAAACCCTAGGCGGAACAAAATGGTCGTACGCGAAGTGAAATTTTTTGGCTCGAAATTTTACGAGCTTGTGCAGAACTTCTAGGCAATCATATCGGCAGGTGACACGAAGTGGTTCGAGTTCGTTTGCCCCCCCATTTTCTTTAACGAACGATAACTTTTTCTGAAAATAACAAGTGCCCCGATCCCGGCCGAAACGACTCAAATTACACTTCGAGACCCGCCGACATGATCGCCACGATGCACAGAGCAAATCGGACGACGTTGTATTTTTTCACAACCAGGACCGAAACCCTAGCCCGAACAAAATGGTCGTACGCGAAGTGAAATTTTGTGGCTCGAAATTTGACGAGCTTGTGCAGAACTTCTAGGCAATCATATCGGCAGGTGACACGAAGTGATTCGAGTTCGTTTGCCCCCCCATTTTCCTTAACGAACGTTAACTTTTTCTGGAAATAACAAGTGCCCCGATCCCGGCCGAAACGACTCGAATTACACTTCGAGACCCGCCGACATGATCGCCACGATGCACAGAGCAAATCGGACGACGTTGTATTTTTTCACAACCAGGACCGAAACCCTAGCCCGAACAAAATGGTCGTACGCGAAGTGAAATTTTTTGGCTCGAAATTTTACGAGCTTGTGCAGAACTTCTAGGCAATCATATCGGCAGGTGACACGAAGTGATTCGAGTTAGTTTGCCCCCCCATTTTCCTTAACGAACGATAACTTTTTCTGAAAATAACAAGTGCCCCGATCCCGGCCGAAACGACTCGAATTACACTTCGAGACCCGCCGACATGATCGCCACGATGCACAGAGCAAATCGGACGACGTTGTATTTTTTCACAACCAGGACCGAAACCCTAGCCCGAACAAAATGGTCGTACGCGAAGTGAGATTTTTTGGCTCGAAATTTTACGAGCTTGTGCAGAACTTCTAGGCAATCATATCGGCAGGTGACACGAAGTGATTCGAGTTCGTTTGCCCCCCCATTTTCCTTAACGAACGATAACTTTTTCTGAAAATAACCAGTGCCCCGATCCCGGCCGAAACGACTCGAATTACACTTCGAGACCGGCCGACATGATCGCCACGATGCACAGAGCAAATCGGACGACGTTGTATTTTTTCACAACCAGGACCGAAACCCTAGCCCGAACAAAATGGTCGTACGCGAAGTGAGATTTTTTGGCTCGAAATTTTACGAGCTTGTGCAGAACTTCTAGGCAATCATATCGGCAGGTGACACGAAGTGATTCGAGTTCGTTTGCCCCCCCATTTTCCTTAACGAACGATAACTTTTTCTGAAAATAACCAGTGCCCCGATCCCGGCCGAAACGACTCGAATTACACTTCGAGACCCGCCGACATGATCGCCACGATGCACAGAGCAAATCGGACGACGTTGTATTTTTTCACAACCAGGACCGAAACCCTAGCCCGAACAAAATGGTCGTACGCGAAGTGAAATTTTTTGGCTCGAAATTTTACGAGCTTGTGCAGAACTTCTAGGCAATCATATCGGCAGGTGACACGAAGTGATTCGAGTTAGTTTGCCCCCCCATTTTCCTTAACGAACGATAACTTTTTCTGAAAATAACAAGTGCCCCGATCCCGGCCGAAACGACTCGAATTACACTTCGAGACCCGCCGACATGATCGCCACGATGCACAGAGCAAATCGGACGACGTTGTATTTTTTCACAACCAGGACCGAAACCCTAGGCGGAACAAAATGGTCGTACGCGAAGTGAAATTTTTTGGCTCGAAATTTTACGAGCTTGTGCAGAACTTCTAGGCAATCATATCGGCAGGTGACACGAAGTGATTCGAGTTCGTTTGCCCCCCCATTTTCCTTAACGAACGATAAATTTTTCTGAAAATAACAAGTGCCCCGATCCCGGCCGAAACGACTCGAATTACACTTCGAGACCCGCCGACATGATCGCCACGATGCACAGAGCAAATCGGACGACGTTGTATTTTTTCACAACCAGGACCGAAACCCTAGGCGGAACAAAATGGTCGTACGCGAAGTGAAATTTTTTGGCTCGAAATTTTACGAGCTTGTGCAGAACTTCTAGGCAATCATATCGGCAGGTGACACGAAGTGGTTCGAGTTCGTTTGCCCCCCCATTTTCTTTAACGAACGATAACTTTTTCTGAAAATAACAAGTGCCCCGATCCCGGCCGAAACGACTCAAATTACACTTCGAGACCCGCCGACATGATCGCCACGATGCACAGAGCAAATCGGACGACGTTGTATTTTTTCACAACCAGGACCGAAACCCTAGCCCGAACAAAATGGTCGTACGCGAAGTGAAATTTTTTGGCTCGAAATTTGACGAGCTTGTGCAGAACTTCTAGGCAATCGTATCGGCAGGTGACACGAAGTGATTCGAGTTCGTTTGCCCCCCCATTTTCCTTAACGAACGATAACTTTTTCTGAAAATAACAAGTGCCCCGATCCCGGCCGAAACGACTCGAATTACACTTCGAGACCCGCCGACATGATCGCCACGATGCACAGAGCAAATCGGACGACGTTGTATTTTTTCACAACCAGGACCGAAACCCTAGCCCGAACAAAATGGTCGTACGCGAAGTGAAATTTTTTGGCTCGAAATTTTACGAGCTTGTGCAGAACTTCTAGGCAATCATATCGGCAGGTGACACGAAGTGATTCGAGTTAGTTTGCCCCCCCATTTTCCTTAACGAACGATAACTTTTTCTGAAAATAACAAGTGCCCCGATCCCGGCCGAAACGACTCGAATTACACTTCGAGACCGGCCGACATGATCGCCACGATGCACAGAGCAAATCGGACGACGTTGTATTTTTTCACAACCAGGACCGAAACCCTAGCCCGAACAAAATGGTCGTACGCGAAGTGAGATTTTTTGGCTCGAAATTTTACGAGCTTGTGCAGAACTTCTAGGCAATCATATCGGCAGGTGACACGAAGTGATTCGAGTTCGTTTGCCCCCCCATTTTCCTTAACGAACGATAACTTTTTCTGAAAATAACCAGTGCCCCGATCCCGGCCGAAACGACTCGAATTACACTTCGAGACCCGCCGACATGATCGCCACGATGCACAGAGCAAATCGGACGACGTTGTATTTTTTCACAACCAGGACCGAAACCCTAGCCCGAACAAAATGGTCGTACGCGAAGTGAAATTTTTTGGCTCGAAATTTTACGAGCTTGTGCAGAACTTCTAGGCAATCATATCGGCAGGTGACACGAAGTGATTCGAGTTAGTTTGCCCCCCCATTTTCCTTAACGAACGATAATTTTTTCTGAAAATAACAAGTGCCCCGATCCCGGCCGAAACGACTCGAATTACACTTCGAGACCCGCCGACATGATCGCCACGATGCACAGAGCAAATCGGACGACGTTGTATTTTTTCACAACCAGGACCGAAACCCTAGGCGGAACAAAATGGTCGTACGCGAAGTGAAATTTTTTGGCTCGAAATTTTACGAGCTTGTGCAGAACTTCTAGGCAATCATATCGGCAGGTGACACGAAGTGGTTCGAGTTCGTTTGCCCCCCCATTTTCTTTAACGAACGATAACTTTTTCTGAAAATAACAAGTGCCCCGATCCCGGCCGAAACGACTCAAATTACACTTCGAGACCCGCCGACATGATCGCCACGATGCACAGAGCAAATCGGACGACGTTGTATTTTTTCACAACCAGGACCGAAACCCTAGCCCGAACAAAATGGTCGTACGCGAAGTGAAATTTTTTGGCTCGAAATTTGACGAGCTTGTGCAGAACTTCTAGGCAATCATATCGGCAGGTGACACGAAGTGATTCGAGTTCGTTTGCCCCCCCATTTTCCTTAACGAACGATAACTTTTTCTGAAAATAACAAGTGCCCCGATCCCGGCCGAAACGACTCGAATTACACTTCGAGACCCGCCGACATGATCGCCACGATGCACAGAGCAAATCGGACGACGTTGTATTTTTTCACAACCAGGACCGAAACCCTAGCCCGAACAAAATGGTCGTACGCGAAGTGAAATTTTTTGGCTCGAAATTTTACGAGCTTGTGCAGAACTTCTAGGCAATCATATCGGCAGGTGACACGAAGTGATTCGAGTTAGTTTGCCCCCCCATTTTCCTTAACGAACGATAACTTTTTCTGAAAATAACAAGTGCCCCGATCCCGGCCGAAACGACTCGAATTACACTTCGAGACCGGCCGACATGATCGCCACGATGCACAGAGCAAATCGGACGACGTTGTATTTTTTCACAACCAGGACCGAAACCCTAGCCCGAACAAAATGGTCGTACGCGAAGTGAGATTTTTTGGCTCGAAATTTTACGAGCTTGTGCAGAACTTCTAGGCAATCATATCGGCAGGTGACACGAAGTGATTCGAGTTCGTTTGCCCCCCCATTTTCCTTAACGAACGATAACTTTTTCTGAAAATAACCAGTGCCCCGATCCCGGCCGAAACGACTCGAATTACACTTCGAGACCCGCCGACATGATCGCCACGATGCACAGAGCAAATCGGACGACGTTGTATTTTTTCACAACCAGGACCGAAACCCTAGCCCGAACAAAATGGTCGTACGCGAAGTGAAATTTTTTGGCTCGAAATTTTACGAGCTTGTGCAGAACTTCTAGGCAATCATATCGGCAGGTGACACGAAGTGATTCGAGTTAGTTTGCCCCCCCATTTTCCTTAACGAACGATAATTTTTTCTGAAAATAACAAGTGCCCCGATCCCGGCCGAAACGACTCGAATTACACTTCGAGACCCGCCGACATGATCGCCACGATGCACAGAGCAAATCGGACGACGTTGTATTTTTTCACAACCAGGACCGAAACCCTAGGCGGACCAAAATGGTCGTACGCGAAGTGAAATTTTTTGGCTCGAAATTTTACGAGCTTGTGCAGAACTTCTAGGCAATCATATCGGCAGGTGACACGAAGTGGTTCGAGTTCGTTTGCCCCCCCATTTTCTTTAACGAACGATAACTTTTTCTGAAAATAACAAGTGCCCCGATCCCGGCCGAAACGACTCAAATTACACTTCGAGACCCGCCGACATGATCGCCACGATGCACAGAGCAAATCGGACGACGTTGTATTTTTTCACAACCAGGACCGAAACCCTAGCCCGAACAAAATGGTCGTACGCGAAGTGAAATTTTTTGGCTCGAAATTTGACGAGCTTGTGCAGAACTTCTAGGCAATCATATCGGCAGGTGACACGAAGTGATTCGAGTTCGTTTGCCCCCCCATTTTCCTTAACGAACGATAACTTTTTCTGAAAATAACAAGTGCCCCGATCCCGGCCGAAACGACTCGAATTACACTTCGAGACCCGCCGACATGATCGCCACGATGCACAGAGCAAATCGGACGACGTTGTATTTTTTCACAACCAGGACCGAAACCCTAGCCCGAACAAAATGGTCGTACGCGAAGTGAAATTTTTTGGCTCGAAATTTTACGAGCTTGTGCAGAACTTCTAGGCAATCATATCGGCAGGTGACACGAAGTGATTCGAGTTAGTTTGCCCCCCCATTTTCCTTAACGAACGATAACTTTTTCTGAAAATAACAAGTGCCCCGATCCCGGCCGAAACGACTCGAATTACACTTCGAGACCCGCCGACATGATCGCCACGATGCACAGAGCAAATCGGACGACGTTGTATTTTTTCACAACCAGGACCGAAACCCTAGCCCGAACAAAATGGGCGTACGCGAAGTGAAATTTTTTGGCTCGAAATTTTACGAGCTTGTGCAGAACTTCTAGGCAATCATATCGGCAGGTGACACGAAGTGATTCGAGTTCGTTAGCCCCCCCATTTTCCTTAACGAACGATAACTTTTTCTGAAAATAACAAGTGCCCCGATCCCGGCCGAAACGACTCGAATTACACTTCGAGACCCGCCGACATGATCGCCACGATGCACAGAGCAAATCGGACGACGTTGTATTTTTTCACAACCAGGACCGAAACCCTAGGCGGAACAAAATGGTCGTACGCGAAGTGAAATTTTTTGGCTCGAAATTTTACGAGCTTGTGCAGAACTTCTAGGCAATCATATCGGCAGGTGACACGAAGTGGTTCGAGTTCGTTTGCCCCCCCATTTTCTTTAACGAACGATAACTTTTTCTGAAAATAACAAGTGCCCCGATCCCGGCCGAAACGACTCAAATTACACTTCGAGACCCGCCGACATGATCGCCACGATGCACAGAGCAAATCGGACGACGTTGTATTTTTTCACAACCAGGACCGAAACCCTAGCCCGAACAAAATGGTCGTACGCGAAGTGAAATTTTTTGGCTCGAAATTTGACGAGCTTGTGCAGAACTTCTAGGCAATCATATCGGCAGGTGACACGAAGTGATTCGAGTTCGTTTGCCCCCCCATTTTCCTTAACGAACGATAACTTTTTCTGAAAATAACAAGTGCCCCGATCCCGGCCGAAACGACTCGAATTACACTTCGAGACCCGCCGACATGATCGCCACGATGCACAGAGCAAATCGGACGACGTTGTATTTTTTCACAACCAGGACCGAAACCCTAGCCCGAACAAAATGGTCGTACGCGAAGTGAAATTTTTTGGCTCGAAATTTTACGAGCTTGTGCAGAACTTCTAGGCAATCATATCGGCAGGTGACACGAAGTGATTCGAGTTAGTTTGCCCCCCCATTTTCCTTAACGAACGATAACTTTTTCTGAAAATAACAAGTGCCCCGATCCCGGCCGAAACGACTCGAATTACACTTCGAGACCCGCCGACATGATCGCCACGATGCACAGAGCAAATCGGACGACGTTGTATTTTTTCACAACCAGGACCGAAACCCTAGCCCGAACAAAATGGGCGTACGCGAAGTGAAATTTTTTGGCTCGAAATTTTACGAGCTTGTGCAGAACTTCTAGGCAATCATATCGGCAGGTGACACGAAGTGATTCGAGTTCGTTAGCCCCCCCATTTTCCTTAACGAACGATAACTTTTTCTGAAAATAACAAGTGCCCCGATCCCGGCCGAAACGACTCGAATTACACTTCGAGACCCGCCGACATGATCGCCACGATGCACAGAGCAAATCGGACGACGTTGTATTTTTTCACAACCAGGACCGAAACCCTAGGCGGAACAAAATGGTCGTACGCGAAGTGAAATTTTTTGGCTCGAAATTTTACGAGCTTGTGCAGAACTTCTAGGCAATCATATCGGCAGGTGACACGAAGTGGTTCGAGTTCGTTTGCCCCCCCATTTTCTTTAACGAACGATAACTTTTTCTGAAAATAACAAGTGCCCCGATCCCGGCCGAAACGACTCAAATTACACTTCGAGACCCGCCGACATGATCGCCACGATGCACAGAGCAAATCGGACGACGTTGTATTTTTTCACAACCAGGACCGAAACCTTAGCCCGAACAAAATGGTCGTACGCGAAGTGAAATTTTGTGGCTCGAAATTTGACGAGCTTGTGCAGAACTTCTAGGCAATCATATCGGCAGGTGACACGAAGTGATTCGAGTTCGTTTGCCCCCCCATTTTCCTTAACGAACGATAACTTTTTCTGGAAATAACAAGTGCCCCGATCCCGGCCGAAACGACTCGAATTACACTTCGAGACCCGCCGACATGATCGCCACGATGCACAGAGCAAATCGGACGACGTTGTATTTTTTCACAACCAGGACCGAAACCCTAGCCCGAACAAAATGGTCGTACGCGAAGTGAAATTTTTTGGCTCGAAATTTTACGAGCTTGTGCAGAACTTCTAGGCAATCATATCGGCAGGTGACACGAAGTGATTCGAGTTAGTTTGCCCCCCCATTTTCCTTAACGAACGATAACTTTTTCTGAAAATAACAAGTGCCCCGATCCCGGCCGAAACGACTCGAATTACACTTCGAGACCCGCCGACATGATCGCCACGATGCACAGAGCAAATCGGACGACGTTGTATTTTTTCACAACCAGGACCGAAACCCTAGCCCGAACAAAATGGTCGTACGCGAAGTGAGATTTTTTGGCTCGAAATTTTACGAGCTTGTGCAGAACTTCTAGGCAATCATATCGGCAGGTGACACGAAGTGATTCGAGTTCGTTTGCCCCCCCATTTTCCTTAACGAACGATAACTTTTTCTGAAAATAACCAGTGCCCCGATCCCGGCCGAAACGACTCGAATTACACTTCGAGACCGGCCGACATGATCGCCACGATGCACAGAGCAAATCGGACGACGTTGTATTTTTTCACAACCAGGACCGAAACCCTAGCCCGAACAAAATGGTCGTACGCGAAGTGAGATTTTTTGGCTCGAAATTTTACGAGCTTGTGCAGAACTTCTAGGCAATCATATCGGCAGGTGACACGAAGTGATTCGAGTTCGTTTGCCCCCCCATTTTCCTTAACGAACGATAACTTTTTCTGAAAATAACCAGTGCCCCGATCCCGGCCGAAACGACTCGAATTACACTTCGAGACCCGCCGACATGATCGCCACGATGCACAGAGCAAATCGGACGACGTTGTATTTTTTCACAACCAGGACCGAAACCCTAGCCCGAACAAAATGGGCGTACGCGAAGTGAAATTTTTTGGCTCGAAATTTTACGAGCTTGTGCAGAACTTCTAGGCAATCATATCGGCAGGTGACACGAAGTGATTCGAGTTCGTTAGCCCCCCCATTTTCCTTAACGAACGATAACTTTTTCTGAAAATAACAAGTGCCCCGATCCCGGCCGAAACGACTCGAATTACACTTCGAGACCCGCCGACATGATCGCCACGATGCACAGAGCAAATCGGACGACGTTGTATTTTTTCACAACCAGGACCGAAACCCTAGGCGGAACAAAATGGTCGTACGCGAAGTGAAATTTTTTGGCTCGAAATTTTACGAGCTTGTGCAGAACTTCTAGGCAATCATATCGGCAGGTGACACGAAGTGGTTCGAGTTCGTTTGCCCCCCCATTTTCTTTAACGAACGATAACTTTTTCTGAAAATAACAAGTGCCCCGATCCCGGCCGAAACGACTCAAATTACACTTCGAGACCCGCCGACATGATCGCCACGATGCACAGAGCAAATCGGACGACGTTGTATTTTTTCACAACCAGGACCGAAACCCTAGCCCGAACAAAATGGTCGTACGCGAAGTGAAATTTTTTGGCTCGAAATTTGACGAGCTTGTGCAGAACTTCTAGGCAATCATATCGGCAGGTGACACGAAGTGATTCGAGTTCGTTTGCCCCCCCATTTTCCTTAACGAACGATAACTTTTTCTGAAAATAACAAGTGCCCCGATCCCGGCCGAAACGACTCGAATTACACTTCGAGACCCGCCGACATGATCGCCACGATGCACAGAGCAAATCGGACGACGTTGTATTTTTTCACAACCAGGACCGAAACCCTAGCCCGAACAAAATGGTCGTACGCGAAGTGAAATTTTTTGGCTCGAAATTTTACGAGCTTGTGCAGAACTTCTAGGCAATCATATCGGCAGGTGACACGAAGTGATTCGAGTTAGTTTGCCCCCCCATTTTCCTTAACGAACGATAACTTTTTCTGAAAATAACAAGTGCCCCGATCCCGGCCGAAACGACTCGAATTACACTTCGAGACCCGCCGACATGATCGCCACGATGCACAGAGCAAATCGGACGACGTTGTATTTTTTCACAACCAGGACCGAAACCCTAGCCCGAACAAAATGGGCGTACGCGAAGTGAAATTTTTTGGCTCGAAATTTTACGAGCTTGTGCAGAACTTCTAGGCAATCATATCGGCAGGTGACACGAAGTGATTCGAGTTCGTTAGCCCCCCCATTTTCCTTAACGAACGATAACTTTTTCTGAAAATAACAAGTGCCCCGATCCCGGCCGAAACGACTCGAATTACACTTCGAGACCCGCCGACATGATCGCCACGATGCACAGAGCAAATCGGACGACGTTGTATTTTTTCACAACCAGGACCGAAACCCTAGGCGGAACAAAATGGTCGTACGCGAAGTGAAATTTTTTGGCTCGAAATTTTACGAGCTTGTGCAGAACTTCTAGGCAATCATATCGGCAGGTGACACGAAGTGGTTCGAGTTCGTTTGCCCCCCCATTTTCTTTAACGAACGATAACTTTTTCTGAAAATAACAAGTGCCCCGATCCCGGCCGAAACGACTCAAATTACACTTCGAGACCCGCCGACATGATCGCCACGATGCACAGAGCAAATCGGACGACGTTGTATTTTTTCACAACCAGGACCGAAACCTTAGCCCGAACAAAATGGTCGTACGCGAAGTGAAATTTTGTGGCTCGAAATTTGACGAGCTTGTGCAGAACTTCTAGGCAATCATATCGGCAGGTGACACGAAGTGATTCGAGTTCGTTTGCCCCCCCATTTTCCTTAACGAACGATAACTTTTTCTGGAAATAACAAGTGCCCCGATCCCGGCCGAAACGACTCGAATTACACTTCGAGACCCGCCGACATGATCGCCACGATGCACAGAGCAAATCGGACGACGTTGTATTTTTTCACAACCAGGACCGAAACCCTAGCCCGAACAAAATGGTCGTACGCGAAGTGAAATTTTTTGGCTCGAAATTTTACGAGCTTGTGCAGAACTTCTAGGCAATCATATCGGCAGGTGACACGAAGTGATTCGAGTTAGTTTGCCCCCCCATTTTCCTTAACGAACGATAACTTTTTCTGAAAATAACAAGTGCCCCGATCCCGGCCGAAACGACTCGAATTACACTTCGAGACCCGCCGACATGATCGCCACGATGCACAGAGCAAATCGGACGACGTTGTATTTTTTCACAACCAGGACCGAAACCCTAGCCCGAACAAAATGGTCGTACGCGAAGTGAGATTTTTTGGCTCGAAATTTTACGAGCTTGTGCAGAACTTCTAGGCAATCATATCGGCAGGTGACACGAAGTGATTCGAGTTCGTTTGCCCCCCCATTTTCCTTAACGAACGATAACTTTTTCTGAAAATAACCAGTGCCCCGATCCCGGCCGAAACGACTCGAATTACACTTCGAGACCGGCCGACATGATCGCCACGATGCACAGAGCAAATCGGACGACGTTGTATTTTTTCACAACCAGGACCGAAACCCTAGCCCGAACAAAATGGTCGTACGCGAAGTGAGATTTTTTGGCTCGAAATTTTACGAGCTTGTGCAGAACTTCTAGGCAATCATATCGGCAGGTGACACGAAGTGATTCGAGTTCGTTTGCCCCCCCATTTTCCTTAACGAACGATAACTTTTTCTGAAAATAACCAGTGCCCCGATCCCGGCCGAAACGACTCGAATTACACTTCGAGACCCGCCGACATGATCGCCACGATGCACAGAGCAAATCGGACGACGTTGTATTTTTTCACAACCAGGACCGAAACCCTAGCCCGAACAAAATGGTCGTACGCGAAGTGAAATTTTTTGGCTCGAAATTTTACGAGCTTGTGCAGAACTTCTAGGCAATCATATCGGCAGGTGACACGAAGTGATTCGAGTTAGTTTGCCCCCCCATTTTCCTTAACGAACGATAACTTTTTCTGAAAATAACAAGTGCCCCGAGCCCGGCCGAAACGACTCGAATTACACTTCGAGACCCGCCGACATGATCGCCACGATGCACAGAGCAAATCGGACGACGTTGTATTTTTTCACAACCAGGACCGAAACCCTAGGCGGAACAAAATGGTCGTACGCGAAGTGAAATTTTTTGGCTCGAAATTTTACGAGCTTGTGCAGAACTTCTAGGCAATCATATCGGCAGGTGACACGAAGTGATTCGAGTTCGTTTGCCCCCCCATTTTCCTTAACGAACGATAAATTTTTCTGAAAATAACAAGTGCCCCGATCCCGGCCGAAACGACTCGAATTACACTTCGAGACCCGCCGACATGATCGCCACGATGCACAGAGCAAATCGGACGACGTTGTATTTTTTCACAACCAGGACCGAAACCCTAGGCGGAACAAAATGGTCGTACGCGAAGTGAAATTTTTTGGCTCGAAATTTTACGAGCTTGTGCAGAACTTCTAGGCAATCATATCGGCAGGTGACACGAAGTGGTTCGAGTTCGTTTGCCCCCCCATTTTCTTTAACGAACGATAACTTTTTCTGAAAATAACAAGTGCCCCGATCTCGGCCGAAACGACTCAAATTACACTTCGAGACCCGCCGACATGATCGCCACGATGCACAGAGCAAATCGGACGACGTTGTATTTTTTCACAACCAGGACCGAAACCCTAGCCCGAACAAAATGGTCGTACGCGAAGTGAAATTTTTTGGCTCGAAATTTGACGAGCTTGTGCAGAACTTCTAGGCAATCATATCGGCAGGTGACACGAAGTGATTCGAGTTCGTTTGCCCCCCCATTTTCCTTAACGAACGATAACTTTTTCTGAAAATAACAAGTGCCCCGATCCCGGCCGAAACGACTCGAATTACACTTCGAGACCCGCCGACATGATCGCCACGATGCACAGAGCAAATCGGACGACGTTGTATTTTTTCACAACCAGGACCGAAACCCTAGCCCGAACAAAATGGTCGTACGCGAAGTGAAATTTTTTGGCTCGAAATTTTACGAGCTTGTGCAGAACTTCTAGGCAATCATATCGGCAGGTGACACGAAGTGATTCGAGTTAGTTTGCCCCCCCATTTTCCTTAACGAACGATAACTTTTTCTGAAAATAACAAGTGCCCCGATCCCGGCCGAAACGACTCGAATTACACTTCGAGACCGGCCGACATGATCGCCACGATGCACAGAGCAAATCGGACGACGTTGTATTTTTTCACAACCAGGACCGAAACCCTAGCCCGAACAAAATGGTCGTACGCGAAGTGAAATTTTTTGGCTCGAAATTTTACGAGCTTGTGCAGAACTTCTAGGCAATCATATCGGCAGGTGACACGAAGTGATTCGAGTTAGTTTGCCCCCCCATTTTCCTTAACGAACGATAACTTTTTCTGAAAATAACAAGTGCCCCGATCCCGGCCGAAACGACTCGAATTACACTTCGAGACCGGCCGACATGATCGCCACGATGCACAGAGCAAATCGGACGACGTTGTATTTTTTCACAACCAGGACCGAAACCCTAGCCCGAACAAAATGGTCGTACGCGAAGTGAAATTTTTTGGCTCGAAATTTTACGAGCTTGTGCAGAACTTCTAGGCAATCATATCGGCAGGTGACACGAAGTGATTCGAGTTAGTTTGCCCCCCCATTTTCCTTAACGAACGATAACTTTTTCTGAAAATAACAAGTGCCCCGATCCCGGCCGAAACGACTCGAATTACACTTCGAGACCGGCCGACATGATCGCCACGATGCACAGAGCAAATCGGACGACGTTGTATTTTTTCACAACCAGGACCGAAACCCTAGCCCGAACAAAATGGTCGTACGCGAAGTGAAATTTTTTGGCTCGAAATTTTACGAGCTTGTGCAGAACTTCTAGGCAATCATATCGGCAGGTGACACGAAGTGGTTCGAGTTCGTTTGCCCCCCCATTTTCTTTAACGAACGATAACTTTTTCTGAAAATAACAAGTGCCCCGATCCCGGCCGAAACGACTCAAATTACACTTCGAGACCCGCCGACATGATCGCCACGATGCACAGAGCAAATCGGACGACGTTGTATTTTTTCACAACCAGGACCGAAACCCTAGCCCGAACAAAATGGTCGTACGCGAAGTGAAATTTTGTGGCTCGAAATTTGACGAGCTTGTGCAGAACTTCTAGGCAATCATATCGGCAGGTGACACGAAGTGATTCGAGTTCGTTTGCCCCCCCATTTTCCTTAACGAACGACAACTTTTTCTGGAAATAACAAGTGCCCCGATCCCGGCCGAAACGACTCGAATTACACTTCGAGACCCGCCGACATGATCGCCACGATGCACAGAGCAAATCGGACGACGTTGTATTTTTTCACAACCAGGACCGAAACCCTAGCCCGAACAAAATGGTCGTACGCGAAGTGAAATTTTTTGGCTCGAAATTTTACGAGCTTGTGCAGAACTTCTAGGCAATCATATCGGCAGGTGACACGAAGTGATTCGAGTTAGTTTGCCCCCCCATTTTCCTTAACGAACGATAACTTTTTCTGAAAATAACAAGTGCCCCGATCCCGGCCGAAACGACTCGAATTACACTTCGAGACCCGCCGACATGATCGCCACGATGCACAGAGCAAATCGGACGACGTTGTATTTTTTCACAACCAGGACCGAAACCCTAGCCCGAACAAAATGGTCGTACGCGAAGTGAGATTTTTTGGCTCGAAATTTTACGAGCTTGTGCAGAACTTCTAGGCAATCATATCGGCAGGTGACACGAAGTGATTCGAGTTCGTTTGCCCCCCCATTTTCCTTAACGAACGATAACTTTTTCTGAAAATAACCAGTGCCCCGATCCCGGCCGAAACGACTCGAATTACACTTCGAGACCGGCCGACATGATCGCCACGATGCACAGAGCAAATCGGACGACGTTGTATTTTTTCACAACCAGGACCGAAACCCTAGCCCGAACAAAATGGTCGTACGCGAAGTGAGATTTTTTGGCTCGAAATTTTACGAGCTTGTGCAGAACTTCTAGGCAATCATATCGGCAGGTGACACGAAGTGATTCGAGTTCGTTTGCCCCCCCATTTTCCTTAACGAACGATAACTTTTTCTGAAAATAACCAGTGCCCCGATCCCGGCCGAAACGACTCGAATTACACTTCGAGACCCGCCGACATGATCGCCACGATGCACAGAGCAAATCGGACGACGTTGTATTTTTTCACAACCAGGACCGAAACCCTAGCCCGAACAAAATGGTCGTACGCGAAGTGAAATTTTTTGGCTCGAAATTTTACGAGCTTGTGCAGAACTTCTAGGCAATCATATCGGCAGGTGACACGAAGTGATTCGAGTTAGTTTGCCCCCCCATTTTCCTTAACGAACGATAACTTTTTCTGAAAATAACAAGTGCCCCGATCCCGGCCGAAACGACTCGAATTACACTTCGAGACCCGCCGACATGATCGCCACGATGCACAGAGCAAATCGGACGACGTTGTATTTTTTCACAACCAGGACCGAAACCCTAGGCGGAACAAAATGGTCGTACGCGAAGTGAAATTTTTTGGCTCGAAATTTTACGAGCTTGTGCAGAACTTCTAGGCAATCATATCGGCAGGTGACACGAAGTGATTCGAGTTCGTTTGCCCCCCCATTTTCCTTAACGAACGATAACTTTTTCTGAAAATAACCAGTGCCCCGATCCCGGCCGAAACGACTCGAATTACACTTCGAGACCCGCCGACATGATCGCCACGATGCACAGAGCAAATCGGACGACGTTGTATTTTTTCACAACCAGGACCGAAACCCTAGGCGGAACAAAATGGTCGTACGCGAAGTGAAATTTTTTGGCTCGAAATTTTACGAGCTTGTGCAGAACTTCTAGGCAATCATATCGGCAGGTGACACGAAGTGATTCGAGTTCGTTTGCCCCCCCATTTTCCTTAACGAACGATAAATTTTTCTGAAAATAACAAGTGCCCCGATCCCGGCCGAAACGACTCGAATTACACTTCGAGACCCGCCGACATGATCGCCACGATGCACAGAGCAAATCGGACGACGTTGTATTTTTTCACAACCAGGACCGAAACCCTAGGCGGAACAAAATGGTCGTACGCGAAGTGAAATTTTTTGGCTCGAAATTTTACGAGCTTGTGCAGAACTTCTAGGCAATCATATCGGCAGGTGACACGAAGTGATTCGAGTTCGTTTGCCCCCCCATTTTCCTTAACGAACGATAACTTTTTCTGAAAATAACAAGTGCCCCGATCCCGGCCGAAACGACTCGAATTACACTTCGAGACCCGCCGACATGATCGCCACGATGCACAGAGCAAATCGGACGACGTTGTATTTTTTCACAACCAGGACCGAAACCCTAGGCGGAACAAAATGGTCGTACGCGAAGTGAAATTTTTTGGCTCGAAATTTTACGAGCTTGTGCAGAACTTCTAGGCAATCATATCGGCAGGTGACACGAAGTGATTCGAGTTCGTTTGCCCCCCCATTTTCCTTAACGAACGATAAATTTTTCTGAAAATAACAAGTGCCCCGATCCCGGCCGAAACGACTCGAATTACACTTCGAGACCCGCCGACATGATCGCCACGATGCACAGAGCAAATCGGACGACGTTGTATTTTTTCACAACCAGGACCGAAACCCTAGGCGGAACAAAATGGTCGTACGCGAAGTGAAATTTTTTGGCTCGAAATTTTACGAGCTTGTGCAGAACTTCTAGGCAATCATATCGGCAGGTGACACGAAGTGGTTCGAGTTCGTTTGCCCCCCCATTTTCTTTAACGAACGATAACTTTTTCTGAAAATAACAAGTGCCCCGATCCCGGCCGAAACGACTCAAATTACACTTCGAGACCCGCCGACATGATCGCCACGATGCACAGAGCAAATCGGACGACGTTGTATTTTTTCACAACCAGGACCGAAACCCTAGCCCGAACAAAATGGTCGTACGCGAAGTGAAATTTTTTGGCTCGAAATTTGACGAGCTTGTGCAGAACTTCTAGGCAATCATATCGGCAGGTGACACGAAGTGATTCGAGTTCGTTTGCCCCCCCATTTTCCTTAACGAACGATAACTTTTTCTGAAAATAACAAGTGCCCCGATCCCGGCCGAAACGACTCGAATTACACTTCGAGACCCGCCGACATGATCGCCACGATCCACAGAGCAAATCGGACGACGTTGTATTTTTTCACAACCAGGACCGAAACCCTAGCCCGAACAAAATGGTCGTACGCGAAGTGAAATTTTTTGGCTCGAAATTTTACGAGCTTGTGCAGAACTTCTAGGCAATCATATCGGCAGGTGACACGAAGTGATTCGAGTTAGTTTGCCCCCCCATTTTCCTTAACGAACGATAACTTTTTCTGAAAATAACAAGTGCCCCGATCCCGGCCGAAACGACTCGAATTACACTTCGAGACCGGCCGACATGATCGCCACGATGCACAGAGCAAATCGGACGACGTTGTATTTTTTCACAACCAGGACCGAAACCCTAGCCCGAACAAAATGGTCGTACGCGAAGTGAAATTTTTTGGCTCGAAATTTTACGAGCTTGTGCAGAACTTCTAGGCAATCATATCGGCAGGTGACACGAAGTGATTCGAGTTAGTTTGCCCCCCCATTTTCCTTAACGAACGATAACTTTTTCTGAAAATAACAAGTGCCCCGATCCCGGCCGAAACGACTCGAATTACACTTCGAGACCGGCCGACATGATCGCCACGATGCACAGAGCAAATCGGACGACGTTGTATTTTTTCACAACCAGGACCGAAACCCTAGCCCGAACAAAATGGTCGTACGCGAAGTGAAATTTTTTGGCTCGAAATTTTACGAGCTTGTGCAGAACTTCTAGGCAATCATATCGGCAGGTGACACGAAGTGATTCGAGTTAGTTTGCCCCCCCATTTTCCTTAACGAACGATAACTTTTTCTGAAAATAACAAGTGCCCCGATCCCGGCCGAAACGACTCGAATTACACTTCGAGACCGGCCGACATGATCGCCACGATGCACAGAGCAAATCGGACGACGTTGTATTTTTTCACAACCAGGACCGAAACCCTAGCCCGAACAAAATGGTCGTACGCGAAGTGAAATTTTTTGGCTCGAAATTTTACGAGCTTGTGCAGAACTTTTAGGCAATCATATCGGCAGGTGACACGAAGTGGTTCGAGTTCGTTTGCCCCCCCATTTTCTTTAACGAACGATAACTTTTTCTGAAAATAACAAGTGCCCCGATCCCGGCCGAAACGACTCAAATTACACTTCGAGACCCGCCGACATGATCGCCACGATGCACAGAGCAAATCGGACGACGTTGTATTTTTTCACAACCAGGACCGAAACCCTAGCCCGAACAAAATGGTCGTACGCGAAGTGAAATTTTGTGGCTCGAAATTTGACGAGCTTGTGCAGAACTTCTAGGCAATCATATCGGCAGGTGACACGAAGTGATTCGAGTTCGTTTGCCCCCCCATTTTCCTTAACGAACGATAACTTTTTCTGGAAATAACAAGTGCCCCGATCCCGGCCGAAACGACTCGAATTACACTTCGAGACCCGCCGACATGATCGCCACGATGCACAGAGCAAATCGGACGACGTTGTATTTTTTCACAACCAGGACCGAAACCCTAGCCCGAACAAAATGGTCGTACGCGAAGTGAAATTTTTTGGCTCGAAATTTTACGAGCTTGTGCAGAACTTCTAGGCAATCATATCGGCAGGTGACACGAAGTGATTCGAGTTAGTTTGCCCCCCCATTTTCCTTAACGAACGATAACTTTTTCTGAAAATAACAAGTGCCCCGATCCCGGCCGAAACGACTCGAATTACACTTCGAGACCCGCCGACATGATCGCCACGATGCACAGAGCAAATCGGACGACGTTGTATTTTTTCACAACCAGGACCGAAACCCTAGCCCGAACAAAATGGTCGTACGCGAAGTGAGATTTTTTGGCTCGAAATTTTACGAGCTTGTGCAGAACTTCTAGGCAAATCATATCGGCAGGTGACACGAAGTGATTCGAGTTCGTTTGCCCCCCCATTTTCCTTAACGAACGATAACTTTTTCTGAAAATAACCAGTGCCCCGATCCCGGCCGAAACGACTCGAATTACACTTCGAGACCGGCCGACATGATCGCCACGATGCACAGAGCAAATCGGACGACGTTGTATTTTTTCACAACCAGGACCGAAACCCTAGCCCGAACAAAATGGTCGTACGCGAAGTGAGATTTTTTGGCTCGAAATTTTACGAGCTTGTGCAGAACTTCTAGGCAATCATATCGGCAGGTGACACGAAGTGATTCGAGTTCGTTTGCCCCCCCATTTTCCTTAACGAACGATAACTTTTTCTGAAAATAACCAGTGCCCCGATCCCGGCCGAAACGACTCGAATTACACTTCGAGACCCGCCGACATGATCGCCACGATGCACAGAGCAAATCGGACGACGTTGTATTTTTTCACAACCAGGACCGAAACCCTAGCCCGAACAAAATGGTCGTACGCGAAGTGAAATTTTTTGGCTCGAAATTTTACGAGCTTGTGCAGAACTTCTAGGCAATCATATCGGCAGGTGACACGAAGTGATTCGAGTTAGTTTGCCCCCCCATTTTCCTTAACGAACGATAACTTTTTCTGAAAATAACAAGTGCCCCGATCCCGGCCGAAACGACTCGAATTACACTTCGAGACCCGCCGACATGATCGCCACGATGCACAGAGCAAATCGGACGACGTTGTATTTTTTCACAACCAGGACCGAAACCCTAGGCGGAACAAAATGGTCGTACGCGAAGTGAAATTTTTTGGCTCGAAATTTTACGAGCTTGTGCAGAACTTCTAGGCAATCATATCGGCAGGTGACACGAAGTGATTCGAGTTCGTTTGCCCCCCCATTTTCCTTAACGAACGATAACTTTTTCTGAAAATAACCAGTGCCCCGATCCCGGCCGAAACGACTCGAATTACACTTCGAGACCCGCCGACATGATCGCCACGATGCACAGAGCAAATCGGACGACGTTGTATTTTTTCACAACCAGGACCGAAACCCTAGGCGGAACAAAATGGTCGTACGCGAAGTGAAATTTTTTGGCTCGAAATTTTACGAGCTTGTGCAGAACTTCTAGGCAATCATATCGGCAGGTGACACGAAGTGATTCGAGTTCGTTTGCCCCCCCATTTTCCTTAACGAACGATAAATTTTTCTGAAAATAACAAGTGCCCCGATCCCGGCCGAAACGACTCGAATTACACTTCGAGACCCGCCGACATGATCGCCACGATGCACAGAGCAAATCGGACGACGTTGTATTTTTTCACAACCAGGACCGAAACCCTAGGCGGAACAAAATGGTCGTACGCGAAGTGAAATTTTTTGGCTCGAAATTTTACGAGCTTGTGCAGAACTTCTAGGCAATCATATCGGCAGGTGACACGAAGTGGTTCGAGTTCGTTTGCCCCCCCATTTTCTTTAACGAACGATAACTTTTTCTGAAAATAACAAGTGCCCCGATCCCGGCCGAAACGACTCAAATTACACTTCGAGACCCGCCGACATGATCGCCACGATGCACAGAGCAAATCGGACGACGTTGTATTTTTTCACAACCAGGACCGAAACCCTAGCCCGAACAAAATGGTCGTACGCGAAGTGAAATTTTTTGGCTCGAAATTTTACGAGCTTGTGCAGAACTTCTAGGCAATCATATCGGCAGGTGACACGAAGTGATTCGAGTTCGTTTGCCCCCCCATTTTCCTTAACGAACGATAACTTTTTCTGAAAATAACAAGTGCCCCGATCCCGGCCGAAACGACTCGAATTACACTTCGAGACCCGCCGACATGATCGCCACGATGCACAGAGCAAATCGGACGACGTTGTATTTTTTCACAACCAGGACCGAAACCCTAGCCCGAACAAAATGGTCGTACGCGAAGTGAAATTTTTTGGCTCGAAATTTGACGAGCTTGTGCAGAACTTCTAGGCAATCATATCGGCAGGTGACACGAAGTGATTCGAGTTAGTTTGCCCCCCCATTTTCCTTAACGAACGATAACTTTTTCTGAAAATAACAAGTGCCCCGATCCCGGCCGAAACGACTCGAATTACACTTCGAGACCCGCCGACATGATCGCCACGATGCACAGAGCAAATCGGACGACGTTGTATTTTTTCACAACCAGGACCGAAACCCTAGCCCGAACAAAATGGTCGTACGCGAAGTGAAATTTTTTGGCTCGAAATTTTACGAGCTTGTGCAGAACTTCTAGGCAATCATATCGGCAGGTGACACGAAGTGATTCGAGTTAGTTTGCCCCCCCATTTTCCTTAACGAACGATAACTTTTTCTGAAAATAACAAGTGCCCCGATCCCGGCCGAAACGACTCGAATTACACTTTGAGCCCCGCCGACATGATCGCCACGATGCACAGAGCAAATCGGACGACGTTGTATTTTTTCACAACCAGGACCGAAACCCTAGGCGGAACAAAATGGTCGTACGCGAAGTGAAATTTTTTGGCTCGAAATTTTACGAGCTTGTGCAGAACTTCTAGGCAATCATATCGGCAGGTGACACGAAGTGATTCGAGTTCGTTTGCCCCCCCATTTTCCTTAACGAACGATAAATTTTTCTGAAAATAACAAGTGCCCCGATCCCGGCCGAAACGACTCGAATTACACTTCGAGACCCGCCGACATGATCGCCACGATGCACAGAGCAAATCGGACGACGTTGTATTTTTTCACAACCAGGACCGAAACCCTAGGCGGAACAAAATGGTCGTACGCGAAGTGAAATTTTTTGGCTCGAAATTTTACGAGCTTGTGCAGAACTTCTAGGCAATCATATCGGCAGGTGACACGAAGTGGTTCGAGTTCGTTTGCCCCCCCATTTTCTTTAACGAACGATAACTTTTTCTGAAAATAACAAGTGCCCCGATCCCGGCCGAAACGACTCAAATTACACTTCGAGACCCGCTGACATGATCGCCACGATGCACAGAGCAAATCGGACGACGTTGTATTTTTTCACAACCAGGACCGAAACCCTAGCCCGAACAAAATGGTCGTACGCGAAGTGAAATTTTTTGGCTCGAAATTTGACGAGCTTGTGCAGAACTTCTAGGCAATCATATCGGCAGGTGACACGAAGTGATTCGAGTTCGTTTGCCCCCCCATTTTCCTTAACGAACGATAACTTTTTCTGAAAATAACAAGTGCCCCGATCCCGGCCGAAACGACTCGAATTACACTTCGAGACCCGCCGACATGATCGCCACGATGCACAGAGCAAATCGGACGACGTTGTATTTTTTCACAACCAGGACCGAAACCCTAGCCCGAACAAAATGGTCGTACGCGAAGTGAAATTTTTTGGCTCGAAATTTTACGAGCTTGTGCAGAACTTCTAGGCAATCATATCGGCAGGTGACACGAAGTGATTCGAGTTAGTTTGCCCCCCCATTTTCCTTAACGAACGATAACTTTTTCTGAAAATAACAAGTGCCCCGATCCCGGCCGAAACGACTCGAATTACACTTCGAGACCGGCCGACATGATCGCCACGATGCACAGAGCAAATCGGACGACGTTGTATTTTTTCACAACCAGGACCGAAACCCTAGCCCGAACAAAATGGTCGTACGCGAAGTGAAATTTTTTGGCTCGAAATTTTACGAGCTTGTGCAGAACTTCTAGGCAATCATATCGGCAGGTGACACGAAGTGATTCGAGTTCGTTTGCCCCCCCATTTTCCTTAACGAACGATAACTTTTTCTGAAAATAACAAGTGCCCCGATCCCGGCCGAAACGACTCGAATTACACTTCGAGACCCGCCGACATGATCGCCACGATGCACAGAGCAAATCGGACGACGTTGTATTTTTTCACAACCAGGACCGAAACCCTAGCCCGAACAAAATGGTCGTACGCGAAGTGAAATTTTTTGGCTCGAAATTTTACGAGCTTGTGCAGAACTTCTAGGCAATCATATCGGCAGGTGACACGAAGTGATTCGAGTTCGTTTGCCCCCCCATTTTCCTTAACGAACGATAAATTTTTCTGAAAATAACAAGTGCCCCGATCCCGGCCGAAACGACTCGAATTACACTTCGAGACCCGCCGACATGATCGCCACGATGCACAGAGCAAATCGGACGACGTTGTATTTTTTCACAACCAGGACCGAAACCCTAGCCCGAACAAAATGGTCGTACGCGAAGTGAAATTTTTTGGCTCGAAATTTTACGAGCTTGTGCAGAACTTCTAGGCAATCATATCGGCAGGTGACACGAAGTGGTTCGAGTTCGTTTGCCCCCCCATTTTCTTTAACGAACGATAACTTTTTCTGAAAATAACAAGTGCCCCGATCCCGGCCGAAACGACTCAAATTACACTTCGAGACCCGCCGACATGATCGCCACGATGCACAGAGCAAATCGGACGACGTTGTATTTTTTCACAACCAGGACCGAAACCCTAGCCCGAACAAAATGGTCGTACGCGAAGTGAAATTTTTTGGCTCGAAATTTTACGAGCTTGTGCAGAACTTCTAGGCAATCATATCGGCAGGTGACACGAAGTGATTCGAGTTCGTTTGCCCCCCCATTTTCCTTAACGAACGATAACTTTTTCTGAAAATAACAAGTGCCCCGATCCCGGCCGAAACGACTCGAATTACACTTCGAGACCCGCCGACATGATCGCCACGATGCACAGAGCAAATCGGACGACGTTGTATTTTTTCACAACCAGGACCGAAACCCTAGCCCGAACAAAATGGTCGTACGCGAAGTGAAATTTTTTGGCTCGAAATTTGACGAGCTTGTGCAGAACTTCTAGGCAATCATATCGGCAGGTGACACGAAGTGATTCGAGTTAGTTTGCCCCCCCATTTTCCTTAACGAACGATAACTTTTTCTGAAAATAACAAGTGCCCCGATCCCGGCCGAAACGACTCGAATTACACTTCGAGACCCGCCGACATGATCGCCACGATGCACAGAGCAAATCGGACGACGTTGTATTTTTTCACAACCAGGACCGAAACCCTAGCCCGAACAAAATGGTCGTACGCGAAGTGAAATTTTTTGGCTCGAAATTTTACGAGCTTGTGCAGAACTTCTAGGCAATCATATCGGCAGGTGACACGAAGTGATTCGAGTTAGTTTGCCCCCCCATTTTCCTTAACGAACGATAACTTTTTCTGAAAATAACAAGTGCCCCGATCCCGGCCGAAACGACTCGAATTACACTTTGAGCCCCGCCGACATGATCGCCACGATGCACAGAGCAAATCGGACGACGTTGTATTTTTTCACAACCAGGACCGAAACCCTAGGCGGAACAAAATGGTCGTACGCGAAGTGAAATTTTTTGGCTCGAAATTTTACGAGCTTGTGCAGAACTTCTAGGCAATCATATCGGCAGGTGACACGAAGTGATTCGAGTTCGTTTGCCCCCCCATTTTCCTTAACGAACGATAAATTTTTCTGAAAATAACAAGTGCCCCGATCCCGGCCGAAACGACTCGAATTACACTTCGAGACCCGCCGACATGATCGCCACGATGCACAGAGCAAATCGGACGACGTTGTATTTTTTCACAACCAGGACCGAAACCCTAGGCGGAACAAAATGGTCGTACGCGAAGTGAAATTTTTTGGCTCGAAATTTTACGAGCTTGTGCAGAACTTCTAGGCAATCATATCGGCAGGTGACACGAAGTGGTTCGAGTTCGTTTGCCCCCCCATTTTCTTTAACGAACGATAACTTTTTCTGAAAATAACAAGTGCCCCGATCCCGGCCGAAACGACTCAAATTACACTTCGAGACCCGCTGACATGATCGCCACGATGCACAGAGCAAATCGGACGACGTTGTATTTTTTCACAACCAGGACCGAAACCCTAGCCCGAACAAAATGGTCGTACGCGAAGTGAAATTTTTTGGCTCGAAATTTGACGAGCTTGTGCAGAACTTCTAGGCAATCATATCGGCAGGTGACACGAAGTGATTCGAGTTCGTTTGCCCCCCCATTTTCCTTAACGAACGATAACTTTTTCTGAAAATAACAAGTGCCCCGATCCCGGCCGAAACGACTCGAATTACACTTCGAGACCCGCCGACATGATCGCCACGATGCACAGAGCAAATCGGACGACGTTGTATTTTTTCACAACCAGGACCGAAACCCTAGCCCGAACAAAATGGTCGTACGCGAAGTGAAATTTTTTGGCTCGAAATTTTACGAGCTTGTGCAGAACTTCTAGGCAATCATATCGGCAGGTGACACGAAGTGATTCGAGTTAGTTTGCCCCCCCATTTTCCTTAACGAACGATAACTTTTTCTGAAAATAACAAGTGCCCCGATCCCGGCCGAAACGACTCGAATTACACTTCGAGACCGGCCGACATGATCGCCACGATGCACAGAGCAAATCGGACGACGTTGTATTTTTTCACAACCAGGACCGAAACCCTAGCCCGAACAAAATGGTCGTACGCGAAGTGAAATTTTTTGGCTCGAAATTTTACGAGCTTGTGCAGAACTTCTAGGCAATCATATCGGCAGGTGACACGAAGTGATTCGAGTTCGTTTGCCCCCCCATTTTCCTTAACGAACGATAACTTTTTCTGAAAATAACAAGTGCCCCGATCCCGGCCGAAACGACTCGAATTACACTTCGAGACCCGCCGACATGATCGCCACGATGCACAGAGCAAATCGGACGACGTTGTATTTTTTCACAACCAGGACCGAAACCCTAGCCCGAACAAAATGGTCGTACGCGAAGTGAAATTTTTTGGCTCGAAATTTTACGAGCTTGTGCAGAACTTCTAGGCAATCATATCGGCAGGTGACACGAAGTGATTCGAGTTCGTTTGCCCCCCCATTTTCCTTAACGAACGATAACTTTTTCTGAAAATAACAAGTGCCCCGATCCCGGCCGAAACGACTCGAATTACACTTCGAGACCCGCCGACATGATCGCCACGATGCACAGAGCAAATCGGACGACGTTGTATTTTTTCACAACCAGGACCGAAACCCTAGCCCGAACAAAATGGTCGTACGCGAAGTGAAATTTTTTGGCTCGAAATTTGACGAGCTTGTGCAGAACTTCTAGGCAATCATATCGGCAGGTGACACGAAGTGATTCGAGTTCGTTTGCCCCCCCATTTTCCTTAACGAACGATAACTTTTTCTGAAAATAACAAGTGCCCCGATCCCGGCCGAAACGACTCGAATTACACTTCGAGACCCGCCGACATGATCGCCACGATGCACAGAGCAAATCGGACGACGTTGTATTTTTTCACAACCAGGACCGAAACCCTAGCCCGAACAAAATGGTCGTACGCGAAGTGAAATTTTTTGGCTCGAAATTTTACGAGCCTGTGCAGAACTTCTAGGCAATCATATCGGCAGGTGACACGAAGTGATTCGAGTTAGTTTGCCCCCCCATTTTCCTTAACGAACGATAACTTTTTCTGAAAATAACAAGTGCCCCGATCCCGGCCGAAACGACTCGAATTACACTTCGAGACCCGCCGACATGATCGCCACGATGCACAGAGCAAATCGGACGACGTTGTATTTTTTCACAACCAGGACCGAAACCCTAGCCCGAACAAAATGGTCGTACGCGAAGTGAAATTTTTTGGCTCGAAATTTTACGAGCTTGTGCAGAACTTCTAGGCAATCATATCGGCAGGTGACACGAAGTGATTCGAGGTCGTTTGCCCCCCCATTTTCCTTAACGAACGATAACTTTTTCTGAAAATAACCAGTGCCCCGATCCCGGCCGAAACGACTCGAATTACACTTCGAGACCCGCCGACATGATCGCCACGATGCACAGAGCAAATCGGACGACGTTGTATTTTTTCACAACCAGGACCGAAACCCTAGGCGGAACAAAATGGTCGTACGCGAAGTGAAATTTTTTGGCTCGAAATTTTACGAGCTTGTGCAGAACTTCTAGGCAATCATATCGGCAGGTGACACGAAGTGGTTCGAGTTCGTTTGCCCCCCCATTTTCTTTAACGAACGATAACTTTTTCTGAAAATAACAAGTGCCCCGATCCCGGCCGAAACGACTCAAATTACACTTCGAGACCCGCCGACATGATCGCCACGATGCACAGAGCAAATCGGACGACGTTGTATTTTTTCACAACCAGGACCGAAACCCTAGCCCGAACAAAATGGTCGTACGCGAAGTGAAATTTTTTGGCTCGAAATTTTACGAGCTTGTGCAGAACTTCTAGGCAATCATATCGGCAGGTGACACGAAGTGATTCGAGTTCGTTTGCCCCCCCATTTTCCTTAACGAACGATAACTTTTTCTGAAAATAACAAGTGCCCCGATCCCGGCCGAAACGACTCGAATTACACTTCGAGACCCGCCGACATGATCGCCACGATGCACAGAGCAAATCGGACGACGTTGTATTTTTTCACAACCAGGACCGAAACCCTAGCCCGAACAAAATGGTCGTACGCGAAGTGAAATTTTTTGGCTCGAAATTTGACGAGCTTGTGCAGAACTTCTAGGCAATCATATCGGCAGGTGACACGAAGTGATTCGAGTTAGTTTGCCCCCCCATTTTCCTTAACGAACGATAACTTTTTCTGAAAATAACAAGTGCCCCGATCCCGGCCGAAACGACTCGAATTACACTTCGAGACCCGCCGACATGATCGCCACGATGCACAGAGCAAATCGGACGACGTTGTATTTTTTCACAACCAGGACCGAAACCCTAGCCCGAACAAAATGGTCGTACGCGAAGTGAAATTTTTTGGCTCGAAATTTTACGAGCTTGTGCAGAACTTCTAGGCAATCATATCGGCAGGTGACACGAAGTGATTCGAGTTAGTTTGCCCCCCCATTTTCCTTAACGAACGATAACTTTTTCTGAAAATAACAAGTGCCCCGATCCCGGCCGAAACGACTCGAATTACACTTTGAGCCCCGCCGACATGATCGCCACGATGCACAGAGCAAATCGGACGACGTTGTATTTTTTCACAACCAGGACCGAAACCCTAGGCGGAACAAAATGGTCGTACGCGAAGTGAAATTTTTTGGCTCGAAATTTTACGAGCTTGTGCAGAACTTCTAGGCAATCATATCGGCAGGTGACACGAAGTGATTCGAGTTCGTTTGCCCCCCCATTTTCCTTAACGAACGATAAATTTTTCTGAAAATAACAAGTGCCCCGATCCCGGCCGAAACGACTCGAATTACACTTCGAGACCCGCCGACATGATCGCCACGATGCACAGAGCAAATCGGACGACGTTGTATTTTTTCACAACCAGGACCGAAACCCTAGGCGGAACAAAATGGTCGTACGCGAAGTGAAATTTTTTGGCTCGAAATTTTACGAGCTTGTGCAGAACTTCTAGGCAATCATATCGGCAGGTGACACGAAGTGGTTCGAGTTCGTTTGCCCCCCCATTTTCTTTAACGAACGATAACTTTTTCTGAAAATAACAAGTGCCCCGATCCCGGCCGAAACGACTCAAATTACACTTCGAGACCCGCTGACATGATCGCCACGATGCACAGAGCAAATCGGACGACGTTGTATTTTTTCACAACCAGGACCGAAACCCTAGCCCGAACAAAATGGTCGTACGCGAAGTGAAATTTTTTGGCTCGAAATTTGACGAGCTTGTGCAGAACTTCTAGGCAATCATATCGGCAGGTGACACGAAGTGATTCGAGTTCGTTTGCCCCCCCATTTTCCTTAACGAACGATAACTTTTTCTGAAAATAACAAGTGCCCCGATCCCGGCCGAAACGACTCGAATTACACTTCGAGACCCGCCGACATGATCGCCACGATGCACAGAGCAAATCGGACGACGTTGTATTTTTTCACAACCAGGACCGAAACCCTAGCCCGAACAAAATGGTCGTACGCGAAGCGAAATTTTTTGGCTCGAAATTTTACGAGCTTGTGCAGAACTTCTAGGCAATCATATCGGCAGGTGACACGAAGTGATTCGAGTTAGTTTGCCCCCCCATTTTCCTTAACGAACGATAACTTTTTCTGAAAATAACAAGTGCCCCGATCCCGGCCGAAACGACTCGAATTACACTTCGAGACCGGCCGACATGATCGCCACGATGCACAGAGCAAATCGGACGACGTTGTATTTTTTCACAACCAGGACCGAAACCCTAGCCCGAACAAAATGGTCGTACGCGAAGTGAAATTTTTTGGCTCGAAATTTTACGAGCTTGTGCAGAACTTCTAGGCAATCATATCGGCAGGTGACACGAAGTGATTCGAGTTCGTTTGCCCCCCCATTTTCCTTAACGAACGATAACTTTTTCTGAAAATAACAAGTGCCCCGATCCCGGCCGAAACGACTCGAATTACACTTCGAGACCCGCCGACATGATCGCCACGATGCACAGAGCAAATCGGACGACGTTGTATTTTTTCACAACCAGGACCGAAACCCTAGCCCGAACAAAATGGTCGTACGCGAAGTGAAATTTTTTGGCTCGAAATTTTACGAGCTTGTGCAGAACTTCTAGGCAATCATATCGGCAGGTGACACGAAGTGATTCGAGTTCGTTTGCCCCCCCATTTTCCTTAACGAACGATAACTTTTTCTGAAAATAACAAGTGCCCCGATCCCGGCCGAAACGACTCGAATTACACTTCGAGACCCGCCGACATGATCGCCACGATGCACAGAGCAAATCGGACGACGTTGTATTTTTTCACAACCAGGACCGAAACCCTAGCCCGAACAAAATGGTCGTACGCGAAGTGAAATTTTTTGGCTCGAAATTTGACGAGCTTGTGCAGAACTTCTAGGCAATCATATCGGCAGGTGACACGAAGTGATTCGAGTTCGTTTGCCCCCCCATTTTCCTTAACGAACGATAACTTTTTCTGAAAATAACAAGTGCCCCGATCCCGGCCGAAACGACTCGAATTACACTTCGAGACCCGCCGACATGATCGCCACGATGCACAGAGCAAATCGGACGACGTTGTATTTTTTCACAACCAGGACCGAAACCCTAGCCCGAACAAAATGGTCGTACGCGAAGTGAAATTTTTTGGCTCGAAATTTTACGAGCCTGTGCAGAACTTCTAGGCAATCATATCGGCAGGTGACACGAAGTGATTCGAGTTAGTTTGCCCCCCCATTTTCCTTAACGAACGATAACTTTTTCTGAAAATAACAAGTGCCCCGATCCCGGCCGAAACGACTCGAATTACACTTCGAGACCCGCCGACATGATCGCCACGATGCACAGAGCAAATCGGACGACGTTGTATTTTTTCACAACCAGGACCGAAACCCTAGCCCGAACAAAATGGTCGTACGCGAAGTGAAATTTTTTGGCTCGAAATTTTACGAGCTTGTGCAGAACTTCTAGGCAATCATATCGGCAGGTGACACGAAGTGATTCGAGGTCGTTTGCCCCCCCATTTTCCTTAACGAACGATAACTTTTTCTGAAAATAACCAGTGCCCCGATCCCGGCCGAAACGACTCGAATTACACTTCGAGACCCGCCGACATGATCGCCACGATGCACAGAGCAAATCGGACGACGTTGTATTTTTTCACAACCAGGACCGAAACCCTAGGCGGAACAAAATGGTCGTACGCGAAGTGAAACTTTTTGGCTCGAAATTTTACGAGCTTGTGCAGAACTTCTAGGCAATCATATCGGCAGGTGACACGAAGTGATTCGAGTTCGTTTGCCCCCCCATTTTCCTTAACGAACGATAAATTTTTCTGAAAATAACAAGTGCCCCGATCCCGGCCGAAACGACTCGAATTACACTTCGAGACCCGCCGACATGATCGCCACGATGCACAGAGCAAATCGGACGACGTTGTATTTTTTCACAACCAGGACCGAAACCCTAGGCGGAACAAAATGGTCGTACGCGAAGTGAAATTTTTTGGCTCGAAATTTTACGAGCTTGTGCAGAACTTCTAGGCAATCATATCGGCAGGTGACACGAAGTGATTCGAGTTCGTTTGCCCCCCCATTTTCCTTAACGAACGATAAATTTTTCTGAAAATAACAAGTGCCCCGATCCCGGCCGAAACGACTCGAATTACACTTCGAGACCCGCCGACATGATCGCCACGATGCACAGAGCAAATCGGACGACGTTGTATTTTTTCACAACCAGGACCGAAACCCTAGGCGGAACAAAATGGTCGTACGCGAAGTGAAATTTTTTGGCTCGAAATTTTACGAGCTTGTGCAGAACTTCTAGGCAATCATATCGGCAGGTGACACGAAGTGATTCGAGTTCGTTTGCCCCCCCATTTTCCTTAACGAACGATAAATTTTTCTGAAAATAACAAGTGCCCCGATCCCGGCCGAAACGACTCGAATTACACTTCGAGACCCGCCGACATGATCGCCACGATGCACAGAGCAAATCGGACGACGTTGTATTTTTTCACAACCAGGACCGAAACCCTAGGCGGAACAAAATGGTCGTACGCGAAGTGAAATTTTTTGGCTCGAAATTTTACGAGCTTGTGCAGAACTTCTAGGCAATCATATCGGCAGGTGACACGAAGTGGTTCGAGTTCGTTTGCCCCCCCATTTTCTTTAACGAACGATAACTTTTTCTGAAAATAACAAGTGCCCCGATCCCGGCCGAAACGACTCAAATTACACTTCGAGACCCGCCGACATGATCGCCACGATGCACAGAGCAAATCGGACGACGTTGTATTTTTTCACAACCAGGACCGAAACCCTAGCCCGAACAAAATGGTCGTACGCGAAGTGAAATTTTTTGGCTCGAAATTTTACGAGCTTGTGCAGAACTTCTAGGCAATCATATCGGCAGGTGACACGAAGTGATTCGAGTTCTTTTGCCCCCCCATTTTCCTTAACGAACGATAACTTTTTCTGAAAATAACAAGTGCCCCGATCCCGGCCGAAACGACTCGAATTACACTTCGAGACCCGCCGACATGATCGCCACGATGCACAGAGCAAATCGGACGACGTTGTATTTTTTCACAACCAGGACCGAAACCCTAGCCCGAACAAAATGGTCGTACGCGAAGTGAAATTTTTTGGCTCGAAATTTTACGAGCTTGTGCAGAACTTCTAGGCAATCATATCGGCAGGTGACACGAAGTGATTCGAGTTAGTTTGCCCCCCCATTTTCCTTAACGAACGATAACTTTTTCTGAAAATAACAAGTGCCCCGATCCCGGCCGAAACGACTCGAATTACACTTCGAGACCCGCCGACATGATCGCCACGATGCACAGAGCAAATCGGACGACGTTGTATTTTTTCACAACCAGGACCGAAACCCTAGCCCGAACAAAATGGTCGTACGCGAAGTGAAATTTTTTGGCTCGAAATTTTACGAGCTTGTGCAGAACTTCTAGGCAATCATATCGGCAGGTGACACGAAGTGATTCGAGTTAGTTTGCCCCCCCATTTTCCTTAACGAACGATAACTTTTTCTGAAAATAACAAGTGCCCCGATCCCGGCCGAAACGACTCGAATTACACTTTGAGCCCCGCCGACATGATCGCCACGATGCACAGAGCAAATCGGACGACGTTGTATTTTTTCACAACCAGGACCGAAACCCTAGGCGGAACAAAATGGTCGTACGCGAAGTGAAATTTTTTGGCTCGAAATTTTACGAGCTTGTGCAGAACTTCTAGGCAATCATATCGGCAGGTGACACGAAGTGATTCGAGTTCGTTTGCCCCCCCATTTTCCTTAACGAACGATAAATTTTTCTGAAAATAACAAGTGCCCCGATCCCGGCCGAAACGACTCGAATTACACTTCGAGACCCGCCGACATGATCGCCACGATGCACAGAGCAAATCGGACGACGTTGTATTTTTTCACAACCAGGACCGAAACCCTAGGCGGAACAAAATGGTCGTACGCGAAGTGAAATTTTTTGGCTCGAAATTTTACGAGCTTGTGCAGAACTTCTAGGCAATCATATCGGCAGGTGACACGAAGTGGTTCGAGTTCGTTTGCCCCCCCATTTTCTTTAACGAACGATAACTTTTTCTGAAAATAACAAGTGCCCCGATCCCGGCCGAAACGACTCAAATTACACTTCGAGACCCGCCGACATGATCGCCACGATGCACAGAGCAAATCGGACGACGTTGTATTTTTTCACAACCAGGACCGAAACCCTAGCCCGAACAAAATGGTCGTACGCGAAGTGAAATTTTTTGGCTCGAAATTTGACGAGCTTGTGCAGAACTTCTAGGCAATCATATCGGCAGGTGACACGAAGTGATTCGAGTTCGTTTGCCCCCCCATTTTCCTTAACGAACGATAACTTTTTCTGAAAATAACAAGTGCCCCGATCCCGGCCGAAACGACTCGAATTACACTTCGAGACCCGCCGACATGATCGCCACGATGCACAGAGCAAATCGGACGACGTTGTATTTTTTCACAACCAGGACCGAAACCCTAGCCCGAACAAAATGGTCGTACGCGAAGTGAAATTTTTTGGCTCGAAATTTTACGAGCTTGTGCAGAACTTCTAGGCAATCATATCGGCAGGTGACACGAAGTGATTCGAGTTAGTTTGCCCCCCCATTTTCCTTAACGAACGATAACTTTTTCTGAAAATAACAAGTGCCCCGATCCCGGCCGAAACGACTCGAATTACACTTCGAGACCGGCCGACATGATCGCCACGATGCACAGAGCAAATCGGACGACGTTGTATTTTTTCACAACCAGGACCGAAACCCTAGCCCGAACAAAATGGTCGTACGCGAAGTGAAATTTTTTGGCTCGAAATTTTACGAGCTTGTGCAGAACTTCTAGGCAATCATATCGGCAGGTGACACGAAGTGATTCGAGTTCGTTTGCCCCCCCATTTTCCTTAACGAACGATAACTTTTTCTGAAAATAACAAGTGCCCCGATCCCGGCCGAAACGACTCGAATTACACTTCGAGACCCGCCGACATGATCGCCACGATGCACAGAGCAAATCGGACGACGTTGTATTTTTTCACAACCAGGACCGAAACCCTAGCCCGAACAAAATGGTCGTACGCGAAGTGAAATTTTTTGGCTCGAAATTTTACGAGCTTGTGCAGAACTTCTAGGCAATCATATCGGCAGGTGACACGAAGTGATTCGAGTTCGTTTGCCCCCCCATTTTCCTTAACGAACGATAACTTTTTCTGAAAATAACAAGTGCCCCGATCCCGGCCGAAACGACTCGAATTACACTTCGAGACCCGCCGACATGATCGCCACGATGCACAGAGCAAATCGGACGACGTTGTATTTTTTCACAACCAGGACCGAAACCCTAGCCCGAACAAAATGGTCGTACGCGAAGTGAAATTTTTTGGCTCGAAATTTGACGAGCTTGTGCAGAACTTCTAGGCAATCATATCGGCAGGTGACACGAAGTGATTCGAGTTCGTTTGCCCCCCCATTTTCCTTAACGAACGATAACTTTTTCTGAAAATAACAAGTGCCCCGATCCCGGCCGAAACGACTCGAATTACACTTCGAGACCCGCCGACATGATCGCCACGATGCACAGAGCAAATCGGACGACGTTGTATTTTTTCACAACCAGGACCGAAACCCTAGCCCGAACAAAATGGTCGTACGCGAAGTGAAATTTTTTGGCTCGAAATTTTACGAGCCTGTGCAGAACTTCTAGGCAATCATATCGGCAGGTGACACGAAGTGATTCGAGTTAGTTTGCCCCCCCATTTTCCTTAACGAACGATAACTTTTTCTGAAAATAACAAGTGCCCCGATCCCGGCCGAAACGACTCGAATTACACTTCGAGACCCGCCGACATGATCGCCACGATGCACAGAGCAAATCGGACGACGTTGTATTTTTTCACAACCAGGACCGAAACCCTAGCCCGAACAAAATGGTCGTACGCGAAGTGAAATTTTTTGGCTCGAAATTTTACGAGCTTGTGCAGAACTTCTAGGCAATCATATCGGCAGGTGACACGAAGTGATTCGAGGTCGTTTGCCCCCCCATTTTCCTTAACGAACGATAACTTTTTCTGAAAATAACCAGTGCCCCGATCCCGGCCGAAACGACTCGAATTACACTTCGAGACCCGCCGACATGATCGCCACGATGCACAGAGCAAATCGGACGACGTTGTATTTTTTCACAACCAGGACCGAAACCCTAGGCGGAACAAAATGGTCGTACGCGAAGTGAAACTTTTTGGCTCGAAATTTTACGAGCTTGTGCAGAACTTCTAGGCAATCATATCGGCAGGTGACACGAAGTGATTCGAGTTCGTTTGCCCCCCCATTTTCCTTAACGAACGATAAATTTTTCTGAAAATAACAAGTGCCCCGATCCCGGCCGAAACGACTCGAATTACACTTCGAGACCCGCCGACATGATCGCCACGATGCACAGAGCAAATCGGACGACGTTGTATTTTTTCACAACCAGGACCGAAACCCTAGGCGGAACAAAATGGTCGTACGCGAAGTGAAATTTTTTGGCTCGAAATTTTACGAGCTTGTGCAGAACTTCTAGGCAATCATATCGGCAGGTGACACGAAGTGGTTCGAGTTCGTTTGCCCCCCCATTTTCTTTAACGAACGATAACTTTTTCTGAAAATAACAAGTGCCCCGATCCCGGCCGAAACGACTCAAATTACACTTCGAGACCCGCCGACATGATCGCCACGATGCACAGAGCAAATCGGACGACGTTGTATTTTTTCACAACCAGGACCGAAACCCTAGCCCGAACAAAATGGTCGTACGCGAAGTGAAATTTTTTGGCTCGAAATTTGACGAGCTTGTGCAGAACTTCTAGGCAATCATATCGGCAGGTGACACGAAGTGATTCGAGTTCGTTTGCCCCCCCATTTTCCTTAACGAACGATAACTTTTTCTGAAAATAACAAGTGCCCCGATCCCGGCCGAAACGACTCGAATTACACTTCGAGACCCGCCGACATGATCGCCACGATGCACAGAGCAAATCGGACGACGTTGTATTTTTTCACAACCAGGACCGAAACCCTAGCCCGAACAAAATGGTCGTACGCGAAGTGAAATTTTTTGGCTCGAAATTTGACGAGCTTGTGCAGAACTTCTAGGCAATCATATCGGCAGGTGACACGAAGTGATTCGAGTTCGTTTGCCCCCCCATTTTCCTTAACGAACGATAACTTTTTCTGAAAATAACAAGTGCCCCGATCCCGGCCGAAACGACTCGAATTACACTTCGAGACCCGCCGACATGATCGCCACGATGCACAGAGCAAATCGGACGACGTTGTATTTTTTCACAACCAGGACCGAAACCCTAGCCCGAACAAAATGGTCGTACGCGAAGTGAAATTTTTTGGCTCGAAATTTTACGAGCTTGTGCAGAACTTCTAGGCAATCATATCGGCAGGTGACACGAAGTGATTCGAGTTCGTTTGCCCCCCCATTTTCCTTAACGAACGATAAATTTTTCTGAAAATAACAAGTGCCCCGATCCCGGCCGAAACGACTCGAATTACACTTCGAGACCCGCCGACATGATCGCCACGATGCACAGAGCAAATCGGACGACGTTGTATTTTTTCACAACCAGGACCGAAACCCTAGCCCGAACAAAATGGTCGTACGCGAAGTGAAATTTTTTGGCTCGAAATTTTACGAGCTTGTGCAGAACTTCTAGGCAATCATATCGGCAGGTGACACGAAGTGATTCGAGGTCGTTTGCCCCCCCATTTTCCTTAACGAACGATAACTTTTTCTGAAAATAACAAGTGCCCCGATCCCGGCCGAAACGACTCGAATTACACTTCGAGACCCGCCGACATGATCGCCACGATGCACAGAGCAAATCGGACAACGTTGTATTTTTTCACAACCAGGACCGAAACCCTAGCCCGAACAAAATGGTCGTACGCGAAGTGAAATTTTTTGGCTCGAAATTTTACGAGCTTGTGCAGAACTTCTAGGCAATCATATCGGCAGGTGACACGAAGTGATTCGAGTTCGTTTGCCCCCCCATTTTCCTTAACGAACGATAACTTTTTCTGAAAATAACAAGTGCCCCGATCCCGGCCGAAACGACTCGAATTACACTTCGAGACCCGCCGACATGATCGCCACGATGCACAGAGCAAATCGGACGACGTTGTATTTTTTCACAACCAGGACCGAAACCCTAGCCCGAACAAAATGGTCGTACGCGAAGTGAAATTTTTTGGCTCGAAATTTTACGAGCTTGTGCAGAACTTCTAGGCAATCATATCGGCAGGTGACACGAAGTGATTCGAGTTAGTTTGCCCCCCCATTTTCCTTAACGAACGATAACTTTTTCTGAAAATAACAAGTGCCCCGATCCCGGCCGAAACGACTCGAATTACACTTCGAGACCCGCCGACATGATCGCCACGATGCACAGAGCAAATCGGACGACGTTGTATTTTTTCACAACCAGGACCGAAACCCTAGGCGGAACAAAATGGTCGTACGCGAAGTGAAATTTTTTGGCTCGAAATTTTACGAGCTTGTGCAGAACTTCTAGGCAATCATATCGGCAGGTGACACGAAGTGATTCGAGTTCGTTTGCCCCCCCATTTTCCTTAACGAACGATAAATTTTTCTGAAAATAACAAATGCCCCGATCCCGGCCGAAACGACTCGAATTACACTTCGAGACCCGCCGACATGATCGCCACGATGCACAGAGCAAATCGGACGACGTTGTATTTTTTCACAACCAGGACCGAAACCCTAGGCGGAACAAAATGGTCGTACGCGAAGTGAAATTTTTTGGCTCGAAATTTTACGAGCTTGTGCAGAACTTCTAGGCAATCATATCGGCAGGTGACACGAAGTGGTTCGAGTTCGTTTGCCCCCCCATTTTCTTTAACGAACGATAACTTTTTCTGAAAATAACAAGTGCCCCGATCCCGGCCGAAACGACTCGAATTACACTTCGAGACCCGCCGACATGATCGCCACGATGCACAGAGCAAATCGGACGACGTTGTATTTTTTCACAACTAGGACCGAAACCCTAGCCCGAACAAAATGGTCGTACGCGAAGTGAAATTTTTTGGCTCGAAATTTTACGAGCTTGTGCAGAACTTCTAGGCAATCATATCGGCAGGTGACACGAAGTGATTCGAGTTAGTTTGCCCCCCCATTTTCCTTAACGAACGATAACTTTTTCTGAAAATAACAAGTGCCCCGATCCCGGCCGAAACGACTCGAATTACACTTCGAGACCGGCCGACATGATCGCCACGATGCACAGAGCAAATCGGACGACGTTGTATTTTTTCACAACCAGGACCGAAACCCTAGCCCGAACAAAATGGTCGTACGCGAAGTGAAATTTTTTGGCTCGAAATTTTACGAGCTTGTGCAGAACTTCTAGGCAATCATATCGGCAGGTGACACGAAGTGATTCGAGTTCGTTTGCCCCCCCATTTTCCTTAACGAACGATAAATTTTTCTGAAAATAACAAGTGCCCCGATCCCGGCCGAAACGACTCGAATTACACTTCGAGACCCGCCGACATGATCGCCACGATGCACAGAGCAAATCGGACGACGTTGTATTTTTTCACAACCAGGACCGAAACCCTAGGCGGAACAAAATGGTCGTACGCGAAGTGAAATTTTTTGGCTCGAAATTTTACGAGCTTGTGCAGAACTTCTAGGCAATCATATCGGCAGGTGACACGAAGTGGTTCGAGTTCGTTTGCCCCCCCATTTTCTTTAACGAACGATAACTTTTTCTGAAAATAACAAGTGCCCCGATCCCGGCCGAAACGACTCAAATTACACTTCGAGACCCGCCGACATGATCGCCACGATGCACAGAGCAAATCGGACGACGTTGTATTTTTTCACAACCAGGACCGAAACCCTAGCCCGAACAAAATGGTCGTACGCGAAGTGAAATTTTTTGGCTCGAAATTTTACGAGCTTGTGCAGAACTTCTAGGCAATCATATCGGCAGGTGACACGAAGTGATTCGAGTTCTTTTGCCCCCCCATTTTCCTTAACGAACGATAACTTTTTCTGAAAATAACAAGTGCCCCGATCCCGGCCGAAACGACTCGAATTACACTTCGAGACCCGCCGACATGATCGCCACGATGCACAGAGCAAATCGGACGACGTTGTATTTTTTCACAACCAGGACCGAAACCCTAGCCCGAACAAAATGGTCGTACGCGAAGTGAAATTTTTTGGCTCGAAATTTTACGAGCTTGTGCAGAACTTCTAGGCAATCATATCGGCAGGTGACACGAAGTGATTCGAGTTAGTTTGCCCCCCCATTTTCCTTAACGAACGATAACTTTTTCTGAAAATAACAAGTGCCCCGATCCCGGCCGAAACGACTCGAATTACACTTCGAGACCCGCCGACATGATCGCCACGATGCACAGAGCAAATCGGACGACGTTGTATTTTTTCACAACCAGGACCGAAACCCTAGCCCGAACAAAATGGTCGTACGCGAAGTGAAATTTTTTGGCTCGAAATTTTACGAGCTTGTGCAGAACTTCTAGGCAATCATATCGGCAGGTGACACGAAGTGATTCGAGTTAGTTTGCCCCCCCATTTTCCTTAACGAACGATAACTTTTTCTGAAAATAACAAGTGCCCCGATCCCGGCCGAAACGACTCGAATTACACTTTGAGCCCCGCCGACATGATCGCCACGATGCACAGAGCAAATCGGACGACGTTGTATTTTTTCACAACCAGGACCGAAACCCTAGGCGGAACAAAATGGTCGTACGCGAAGTGAAATTTTTTGGCTCGAAATTTTACGAGCTTGTGCAGAACTTCTAGGCAATCATATCGGCAGGTGACACGAAGTGATTCGAGTTCGTTTGCCCCCCCATTTTCCTTAACGAACGATAAATTTTTCTGAAAATAACAAGTGCCCCGATCCCGGCCGAAACGACTCGAATTACACTTCGAGACCCGCCGACATGATCGCCACGATGCACAGAGCAAATCGGACGACGTTGTATTTTTTCACAACCAGGACCGAAACCCTAGGCGGAACAAAATGGTCGTACGCGAAGTGAAATTTTTTGGCTCGAAATTTTACGAGCTTGTGCAGAACTTCTAGGCAATCATATCGGCAGGTGACACGAAGTGGTTCGAGTTCGTTTGCCCCCCCATTTTCTTTAACGAACGATAACTTTTTCTGAAAATAACAAGTGCCCCGATCCCGGCCGAAACGACTCAAATTACACTTCGAGACCCGCCGACATGATCGCCACGATGCACAGAGCAAATCGGACGACGTTGTATTTTTTCACAACCAGGACCGAAACCCTAGCCCGAACAAAATGGTCGTACGCGAAGTGAAATTTTTTGGCTCGAAATTTGACGAGCTTGTGCAGAACTTCTAGGCAATCATATCGGCAGGTGACACGAAGTGATTCGAGTTCGTTTGCCCCCCCATTTTCCTTAACGAACGATAACTTTTTCTGAAAATAACAAGTGCCCCGATCCCGGCCGAAACGACTCGAATTACACTTCGAGACCCGCCGACATGATCGCCACGATGCACAGAGCAAATCGGACGACGTTGTATTTTTTCACAACCAGGACCGAAACCCTAGCCCGAACAAAATGGTCGTACGCGAAGTGAAATTTTTTGGCTCGAAATTTTACGAGCTTGTGCAGAACTTCTAGGCAATCATATCGGCAGGTGACACGAAGTGATTCGAGTTAGTTTGCCCCCCCATTTTCCTTAACGAACGATAACTTTTTCTGAAAATAACAAGTGCCCCGATCCCGGCCGAAACGACTCGAATTACACTTCGAGACCGGCCGACATGATCGCCACGATGCACAGAGCAAATCGGACGACGTTGTATTTTTTCACAACCAGGACCGAAACCCTAGCCCGAACAAAATGGTCGTACGCGAAGTGAAATTTTTTGGCTCGAAATTTTACGAGCTTGTGCAGAACTTCTAGGCAATCATATCGGCAGGTGACACGAAGTGATTCGAGTTCGTTTGCCCCCCCATTTTCCTTAACGAACGATAACTTTTTCTGAAAATAACAAGTGCCCCGATCCCGGCCGAAACGACTCGAATTACACTTCGAGACCCGCCGACATGATCGCCACGATGCACAGAGCAAATCGGACGACGTTGTATTTTTTCACAACCAGGACCGAAACCCTAGCCCGAACAAAATGGTCGTACGCGAAGTGAAATTTTTTGGCTCGAAATTTTACGAGCTTGTGCAGAACTTCTAGGCAATCATATCGGCAGGTGACACGAAGTGATTCGAGTTCGTTTGCCCCCCCATTTTCCTTAACGAACGATAACTTTTTCTGAAAATAACAAGTGCCCCGATCCCGGCCGAAACGACTCGAATTACACTTCGAGACCCGCCGACATGATCGCCACGATGCACAGAGCAAATCGGACGACGTTGTATTTTTTCACAACCAGGACCGAAACCCTAGCCCGAACAAAATGGTCGTACGCGAAGTGAAATTTTTTGGCTCGAAATTTGACGAGCTTGTGCAGAACTTCTAGGCAATCATATCGGCAGGTGACACGAAGTGATTCGAGTTCGTTTGCCCCCCCATTTTCCTTAACGAACGATAACTTTTTCTGAAAATAACAAGTGCCCCGATCCCGGCCGAAACGACTCGAATTACACTTCGAGACCCGCCGACATGATCGCCACGATGCACAGAGCAAATCGGACGACGTTGTATTTTTTCACAACCAGGACCGAAACCCTAGCCCGAACAAAATGGTCGTACGCGAAGTGAAATTTTTTGGCTCGAAATTTTACGAGCTTGTGCAGAACTTCTAGGCAATCATATCGGCAGGTGACACGAAGTGATTCGAGGTCGTTTGCCCCCCCATTTTCCTTAACGAACGATAACTTTTTCTGAAAATAACCAGTGCCCCGATCCCGGCCGAAACGACTCGAATTACACTTCGAGACCCGCCGACATGATCGCCACGATGCACAGAGCAAATCGGACGACGTTGTATTTTTTCACAACCAGGACCGAAACCCTAGGCGGAACAAAATGGTCGTACGCGAAGTGAAACTTTTTGGCTCGAAATTTTACGAGCTTGTGCAGAACTTCTAGGCAATCATATCGGCAGGTGACACGAAGTGATTCGAGTTCGTTTGCCCCCCCATTTTCCTTAACGAACGATAAATTTTTCTGAAAATAACAAGTGCCCCGATCCCGGCCGAAACGACTCGAATTACACTTCGAGACCCGCCGACATGATCGCCACGATGCACAGAGCAAATCGGACGACGTTGTATTTTTTCACAACCAGGACCGAAACCCTAGGCGGAACAAAATGGTCGTACGCGAAGTGAAATTTTTTGGCTCGAAATTTTACGAGCTTGTGCAGAACTTCTAGGCAATCATATCGGCAGGTGACACGAAGTGGTTCGAGTTCGTTTGCCCCCCCATTTTCTTTAACGAACGATAACTTTTTCTGAAAATAACAAGTGCCCCGATCCCGGCCGAAACGACTCAAATTACACTTCGAGACCCGCCGACATGATCGCCACGATGCACAGAGCAAATCGGACGACGTTGTATTTTTTCACAACCAGGACCGAAACCCTAGCCCGAACAAAATGGTCGTACGCGAAGTGAAATTTTTTGGCTCGAAATTTGACGAGCTTGTGCAGAACTTCTAGGCAATCATATCGGCAGGTGACACGAAGTGATTCGAGTTCGTTTGCCCCCCCATTTTCCTTAACGAACGATAACTTTTTCTGAAAATAACAAGTGCCCCGATCCCGGCCGAAACGACTCGAATTACACTTCGAGACCCGCCGACATGATCGCCACGATGCACAGAGCAAATCGGACGACGTTGTATTTTTTCACAACCAGGACCGAAACCCTAGCCCGAACAAAATGGTCGTACGCGAAGTGAAATTTTTTGGCTCGAAATTTGACGAGCTTGTGCAGAACTTCTAGGCAATCATATCGGCAGGTGACACGAAGTGATTCGAGTTCGTTTGCCCCCCCATTTTCCTTAACGAACGATAACTTTTTCTGAAAATAACAAGTGCCCCGATCCCGGCCGAAACGACTCGAATTACACTTCGAGACCCGCCGACATGATCGCCACGATGCACAGAGCAAATCGGACGACGTTGTATTTTTTCACAACCAGGACCGAAACCCTAGCCCGAACAAAATGGTCGTACGCGAAGTGAAATTTTTTGGCTCGAAATTTTACGAGCTTGTGCAGAACTTCTAGGCAATCATATCGGCAGGTGACACGAAGTGATTCGAGTTCGTTTGCCCCCCCATTTTCCTTAACGAACGATAAATTTTTCTGAAAATAACAAGTGCCCCGATCCCGGCCGAAACGACTCGAATTACACTTCGAGACCCGCCGACATGATCGCCACGATGCACAGAGCAAATCGGACGACGTTGTATTTTTTCACAACCAGGACCGAAACCCTAGCCCGAACAAAATGGTCGTACGCGAAGTGAAATTTTTTGGCTCGAAATTTTACGAGCTTGTGCAGAACTTCTAGGCAATCATATCGGCAGGTGACACGAAGTGATTCGAGGTCGTTTGCCCCCCCATTTTCCTTAACGAACGATAACTTTTTCTGAAAATAACAAGTGCCCCGATCCCGGCCGAAACGACTCGAATTACACTTCGAGACCCGCCGACATGATCGCCACGATGCACAGAGCAAATCGGACAACGTTGTATTTTTTCACAACCAGGACCGAAACCCTAGCCCGAACAAAATGGTCGTACGCGAAGTGAAATTTTTTGGCTCGAAATTTTACGAGCTTGTGCAGAACTTCTAGGCAATCATATCGGCAGGTGACACGAAGTGATTCGAGTTCGTTTGCCCCCCCATTTTCCTTAACGAACGATAACTTTTTCTGAAAATAACAAGTGCCCCGATCCCGGCCGAAACGACTCGAATTACACTTCGAGACCCGCCGACATGATCGCCACGATGCACAGAGCAAATCGGACGACGTTGTATTTTTTCACAACCAGGACCGAAACCCTAGCCCGAACAAAATGGTCGTACGCGAAGTGAAATTTTTTGGCTCGAAATTTTACGAGCTTGTGCAGAACTTCTAGGCAATCATATCGGCAGGTGACACGAAGTGATTCGAGTTAGTTTGCCCCCCCATTTTCCTTAACGAACGATAACTTTTTCTGAAAATAACAAGTGCCCCGATCCCGGCCGAAACGACTCGAATTACACTTCGAGACCCGCCGACATGATCGCCACGATGCACAGAGCAAATCGGACGACGTTGTATTTTTTCACAACCAGGACCGAAACCCTAGGCGGAACAAAATGGTCGTACGCGAAGTGAAATTTTTTGGCTCGAAATTTTACGAGCTTGTGCAGAACTTCTAGGCAATCATATCGGCAGGTGACACGAAGTGATTCGAGTTCGTTTGCCCCCCCATTTTCCTTAACGAACGATAAATTTTTCTGAAAATAACAAATGCCCCGATCCCGGCCGAAACGACTCGAATTACACTTCGAGACCCGCCGACATGATCGCCACGATGCACAGAGCAAATCGGACGACGTTGTATTTTTTCACAACCAGGACCGAAACCCTAGGCGGAACAAAATGGTCGTACGCGAAGTGAAATTTTTTGGCTCGAAATTTTACGAGCTTGTGCAGAACTTCTAGGCAATCATATCGGCAGGTGACACGAAGTGGTTCGAGTTCGTTTGCCCCCCCATTTTCTTTAACGAACGATAACTTTTTCTGAAAATAACAAGTGCCCCGATCCCGGCCGAAACGACTCGAATTACACTTCGAGACCCGCCGACATGATCGCCACGATGCACAGAGCAAATCGGACGACGTTGTATTTTTTCACAACTAGGACCGAAACCCTAGCCCGAACAAAATGGTCGTACGCGAAGTGAAATTTTTTGGCTCGAAATTTTACGAGCTTGTGCAGAACTTCTAGGCAATCATATCGGCAGGTGACACGAAGTGATTCGAGTTAGTTTGCCCCCCCATTTTCCTTAACGAACGATAACTTTTTCTGAAAATAACAAGTGCCCCGATCCCGGCCGAAACGACTCGAATTACACTTCGAGACCGGCCGACATGATCGCCACGATGCACAGAGCAAATCGGACGACGTTGTATTTTTTCACAACCAGGACCGAAACCCTAGCCCGAACAAAATGGTCGTACGCGAAGTGAAATTTTTTGGCTCGAAATTTTACGAGCTTGTGCAGAACTTCTAGGCAATCATATCGGCAGGTGACACGAAGTGATTCGAGTTCGTTTGCCCCCCCATTTTCCTTAACGAACGATAAATTTTTCTGAAAATAACAAGTGCCCCGATCCCGGCCGAAACGACTCGAATTACACTTCGAGACCCGCCGACATGATCGCCACGATGCACAGAGCAAATCGGACGACGTTGTATTTTTTCACAACCAGGACCGAAACCCTAGCCCGAACAAAATGGTCGTACGCGAAGTGAAATTTTTTGGCTCGAAATTTTACGAGCTTGTGCAGAACTTCTAGGCAATCATATCGGCAGGTGACACGAAGTGATTCGAGTTCGTTTGCCCCCCCATTTTCCTTAACGAACGATAAATTTTTCTGAAAATAACAAGTGCCCCGATCCCGGCCGAAACGACTCGAATTACACTTCGAGACCCGCCGACATGATCGCCACGATGCACAGAGCAAATCGGACGACGTTGTATTTTTTCACAACCAGGACCGAAACCCTAGGCGGAACAAAATGGTCGTACGCGAAGTGAAATTTTTTGGCTCGAAATTTTACGAGCTTGTGCAGAACTTCTAGGCAATCATATCGGCAGGTGACACGAAGTGGTTCGAGTTCGTTTGCCCCCCCATTTTCTTTAACGAACGATAACTTTTTCTGAAAATAACAAGTGCCCCGATCCCGGCCGAAACGACTCAAATTACACTTCGAGACCCGCCGACATGATCGCCACGATGCACAGAGCAAATCGGACGACGTTGTATTTTTTCACAACCAGGACCGAAACCCTAGCCCGAACAAAATGGTCGTACGCGAAGTGAAATTTTTTGGCTCGAAATTTGACGAGCTTGTGCAGAACTTCTAGGCAATCGTATCGGCAGGTGACACGAAGTGATTCGAGTTCGTTTGCCCCCCCATTTTCCTTAACGAACGATAACTTTTTCTGAAAATAACAAGTGCCCCGATCCCGGCCGAAACGACTCGAATTACACTTCGAGACCCGCCGACATGATCGCCACGATGCACAGAGCAAATCGGACGACGTTGTATTTTTTCACAACCAGGACCGAAACCCTAGGCGGAACAAAATGGTCGTACGCGAAGTGAAATTTTTTGGCTCGAAATTTTACGAGCTTGTGCAGAACTGCTAGGCAATCATATCGGCAGGTGACACGAAGTGATTCGAGTTAGTTTGGCCCCCCATTTTCTTTAACGAACGATAACTTTTTGTGAAAATAACAAGTGCCCCAATCCCGGCCGAAACGACTCGAATTACACTTCGAGACCCGCCGACATGATCGCCACGATGCACAAAGCAAATCGGACGACGTTGTATTTTTTCACAACCAGGACCGAAACCCTAGGCGGAACAAAATGGTCGTACGCGAAGTGAAATTTTTTGGCTCGAAATTTGACGAGCTTGTGCAGAACTTCTAGGCAATCATATCGGCAGGTGACACGAAGTGATTCGAGTTCGTTTGCCCCCCCATTTTCCTTAACGAACGATAAATTTTTCTGAAAATAACAAATGCCCCGATCCCGGCCGAAACGACTCGAATTACACTTCGAGACCCGCCGACATGATCGCCACGATGCACAGAGCAAATCGGACGACGTTGTATTTTTTCACAACCAGGACCGAAACCCTAGGCGGAACAAAATGGTCGTACGCGAAGTGAAATTTTTTGGCTCGAAATTTTACGAGCTTGTGCAGAACTTCTAGGCAATCATATCGGCAGGTGACACGAAGTGATTCGAGTTCGTTTGCCCCCCCATTTTCCTTAACGAACGATAACTTTTTCTGAAAATAACAAGTGCCCCGATCCCGGCCGAAACGACTCGAATTACACTTCGAGACCCGCCGACATGATCGCCACGATGCACAGAGCAAATCGGACGACGTTGTATTTTTTCACAACCAGGACCGAAACCCTAGCCCGAACAAAATGGTCGTACGCGAAGTGAAATTTTTTGGCTCGAAATTTTACGAGCTTGTGCAGAACTTCTAGGCAATCATATCGGCAGGTGACACGAAGTGATTCGAGTTAGTTTGCCCCCCCATTTTCCTTAACGAACGATAACTTTTTCTGAAAATAACAAGTGCCCCGATCCCGGCCGAAACGACTCGAATTACACTTCGAGACCCGCCGACATGATCGCCACGATGCACAGAGCAAATCGGACGACGTTGTATTTTTTCACAACCAGGACCGAAACCCTAGGCGGAACAAAATGGTCGTACGCGAAGTGAAATTTTTTGGCTCGAAATTTTACGAGCTTGTGCAGAACTTCTAGGCAATCATATCGGCAGGTGACACGAAGTGGTTCGAGTTCGTTTGCCCCCCCATTTTCTTTAACGAACGATAACTTTTTCTGAAAATAACAAGTGCCCCGATCCCGGCCGAAACGACTCAAATTACACTTCGAGACCCGCCGACATGATCGCCACGATGCACAGAGCAAATCGGACGACGTTGTATTTTTTCACAACCAGGACCGAAACCCTAGCCCGAACAAAATGGTCGTACGCGAAGTGAAATTTTTTGGCTCGAAATTTGACGAGCTTGTGCAGAACTTCTAGGCAATCATATCGGCAGGTGACACGAAGTGATTCGAGTTCGTTTGCCCCCCCATTTTCCTTAACGAACGATAAATTTTTCTGAAAATAACAAATGCCCCGATCCCGGCCGAAACGACTCGAATTACACTTCGAGACCCGCCGACATGATCGCCACGATGCACAGAGCAAATCGGACGACGTTGTATTTTTTCACAACCAGGACCGAAACCCTAGGCGGAACAAAATGGTCGTACGCGAAGTGAAATTTTTTGGCTCGAAATTTTACGAGCTTGTGCAGAACTTCTAGGCAATCATATCGGCAGGTGACACGAAGTGATTCGAGTTCGTTTGCCCCCCCATTTTCCTTAACGAACGATAACTTTTTCTGAAAATAACAAGTGCCCCGATCCCGGCCGAAACGACTCGAATTACACTTCGAGACCCGCCGACATGATCGCCACGATGCACAGAGCAAATCGGACGACGTTGTATTTTTTCACAACCAGGACCGAAACCCTAGCCCGAACAAAATGGTCGTACGCGAAGTGAAATTTTTTGGCTCGAAATTTTACGAGCTTGTGCAGAACTTCTAGGCAATCATATCGGCAGGTGACACGAAGTGATTCGAGTTAGTTTGCCCCCCCATTTTCCTTAACGAACGATAACTTTTTCTGAAAATAACAAGTGCCCCGATCCCGGCCGAAACGACTCGAATTACACTTCGAGACCCGCCGACATGATCGCCACGATGCACAGAGCAAATCGGACGACGTTGTATTTTTTCACAACCAGGACCGAAACCCTAGGCGGAACAAAATGGTCGTACGCGAAGTGAAATTTTTTGGCTCGAAATTTTACGAGCTTGTGCAGAACTTCTAGGCAATCATATCGGCAGGTGACACGAAGTGGTTCGAGTTCGTTTGCCCCCCCATTTTCTTTAACGAATGATAACTTTTTCTGAAAATAACAAGTGCCCCGATCCCGGCCGAAACGACTCAAATTACACTTCGAGACCCGCCGACATGATCGCCACGATGCACAGAGCAAATCGGACGACGTTGTATTTTTTCACAACCAGGACCGAAACCCTAGCCCGAACAAAATGGTCGTACGCGAAGTGAAATTTTTTGGCTCGAAATTTTACGAGCTTGTGCAGAACTTCTAGGCAATCATATCGGCAGGTGACACGAAGTGATTCGAGTTAGTTTGCCCCCCCATTTTCCTTAACGAACGATAACTTTTTCTGAAAATAACAAGTGCCCCGATCCCGGCCGAAACGACTCGAATTACACTTCGAGACCCGCCGACATGATCGCCACGATGCACAGAGCAAATCGGACGACGTTGTATTTTTTCACAACCAGGACCGAAACCCTAGGCGGAACAAAATGGTCGTACGCGAAGTGAAATTTTTTGGCTCGAAATTTTACGAGCTTGTGCAGAACTTCTAGGCAATCATATCGGCAGGTGACACGAAGTGGTTCGAGTTCGTTTGCCCCCCCATTTTCTTTAACGAACGATAACTTTTTCTGAAAATAACAAGTGCCCCGATCCCGGCCGAAACGACTCAAATTACACTTCGAGACCCGCCGACATGATCGCCACGATGCACAGAGCAAATCGGACGACGTTGTATTTTTTCACAACCAGGACCGAAACCCTAGCCCGAACAAAATGGTCGTACGCGAAGTGAAATTTTTTGGCTCGAAATTTGACGAGCTTGTGCAGAACTTCTAGGCAATCATATCGGCAGGTGACACGAAGTGATTCGAGTTCGTTTGCCCCCCCATTTTCCTTAACGAACGATAAATTTTTCTGAAAATAACAAATGCCCCGATCCCGGCCGAAACGACTCGAATTACACTTCGAGACCCGCCGACATGATCGCCACGATGCACAGAGCAAATCGGACGACGTTGTATTTTTTCACAACCAGGACCGAAACCCTAGGCGGAACAAAATGGTCGTACGCGAAGTGAAATTTTTTGGCTCGAAATTTTACGAGCTTGTGCAGAACTTCTAGGCAATCATATCGGCAGGTGACACGAAGTGATTCGAGTTCGTTTGCCCCCCCATTTTCCTTAACGAACGATAACTTTTTCTGAAAATAACAAGTGCCCCGATCCCGGCCGAAACGACTCGAATTACACTTCGAGACCCGCCGACATGATCGCCACGATGCACAGAGCAAATCGGACGACGTTGTATTTTTTCACAACCGGGACCGAAACCCTAGCCCGAACAAAATGGTCGTACGCGAAGTGAAATTTTTTGGCTCGAAATTTTACGAGCTTGTGCAGAACTTCTAGGCAATCATATCGGCAGGTGACACGAAGTGATTCGAGTTAGTTTGCCCCCCCATTTTCCTTAACGAACGATAACTTTTTCTGAAAATAACAAGTGCCCCGATCCCGGCCGAAACGACTCGAATTACACTTCGAGACCCGCCGACATGATCGCCACGATGCACAGAGCAAATCGGACGACGTTGTATTTTTTCACAACCAGGACCGAAACCCTAGGCGGAACAAAATGGTCGTACGCGAAGTGAAATTTTTTGGCTCGAAATTTTACGAGCTTGTGCAGAACTTCTAGGCAATCATATCGGCAGGTGACACGAAGTGGTTCGAGTTCGTTTGCCCCCCCATTTTCTTTAACGAACGATAACTTTTTCTGAAAATAACAAGTGCCCCGATCCCGGCCGAAACGACTCAAATTACACTTCGAGACCCGCCGACATGATCGCCACGATGCACAGAGCAAATCGGACGACGTTGTATTTTTTCACAACCAGGACCGAAACCCTAGCCCGAACAAAATGGTCGTACGCGAAGTGAAATTTTTTGGCTCGAAATTTGACGAGCTTGTGCAGAACTTCTAGGCAATCATATCGGCAGGTGACACGAAGTGATTCGAGTTCGTTTGCCCCCCCATTTTCCTTAACGAACGATAACTTTTTCTGAAAATAACAAGTGCCCCGATCCCGGCCGAAACGACTCGAATTACACTTCGAGACCCGCCGACATGATCGCCACGATGCACAGAGCAAATCGGACGACGTTGTATTTTTTCACAACCAGGACCGAAACCCTAGCCCGAACAAAATGGTCGTACGCGAAGTGAAATTTTTTGGCTCGAAATTTTACGAGCTTGTGCAGAACTTCTAGGCAATCATATCGGCAGGTGACACGAAGTGATTCGAGTTAGTTTGCCCCCCCATTTTCCTTAACGAACGATAACTTTTTCTGAAAATAACAAGTGCCCCGATCCCGGCCGAAACGACTCGAATTACACTTCGAGACCCGCCGACATGATCGCCACGATGCACAGAGCAAATCGGACGACGTTGTATTTTTTCACAACCAGGACCGAAACCCTAGGCGGAACAAAATGGTCGTACGCGAAGTGAAATTTTTTGGCTCGAAATTTTACGAGCTTGTGCAGAACTTCTAGGCAATCATATCGGCAGGTGACACGAAGTGGTTCGAGTTCGTTTGCCCCCCCATTTTCTTTAACGAACGATAACTTTTTCTGAAAATAACAAGTGCCCCGATCCCGGCCGAAACGACTCAAATTACACTTCGAGACCCGCCGACATGATCGCCACGATGCACAGAGCAAATCGGACGACGTTGTATTTTTTCACAACCAGGACCGAAACCCTAGCCCGAACAAAATGGTCGTACGCGAAGTGAAATTTTTTGGCTCGAAATTTGACGAGCTTGTGCAGAACTTCTAGGCAATCATATCGGCAGGTGACACGAAGTGATTCGAGTTCGTTTGCCCCCCCATTTTCCTTAACGAACGATAACTTTTTCTGAAAATAACAAGTGCCCCGATCCCGGCCGAAACGACTCGAATTACACTTCGAGACCCGCCGACATGATCGCCACGATGCACAGAGCAAATCGGACGACGTTGTATTTTTTCACAACCAGGACCGAAACCCTAGCCCGAACAAAATGGTCGTACGCGAAGTGAAATTTTTTGGCTCGAAATTTTACGAGCTTGTGCAGAACTTCTAGGCAATCATATCGGCAGGTGACACGAAGTGATTCGAGTTAGTTTGCCCCCCCCCCATTTTCCTTAACGAACGATAACTTTTTCTGAAAATAACAAGTGCCCCGATCCCGGCCGAAACGACTCGAATTACACTTCGAGACCCGCCGACATGATCGCCACGATGCACAGAGCAAATCGGACGACGTTGTATTTTTTCACAACCAGGACCGAAACCCTAGGCGGAACAAAATGGTCGTACGCGAAGTGAAATTTTTTGGCTCGAAATTTTACGAGCTTGTGCAGAACTTCTAGGCAATCATATCGGCAGGTGACACGAAGTGATTCGAGTTCGTTTGCCCCCCCATTTTCCTTAACGAACGATAAATTTTTCTGAAAATAACAAATGCCCCGATCCCGGCCGAAACGACTCGAATTACACTTCGAGACCCGCCGACATGATCGCCACGATGCACAGAGCAAATCGGACGACGTTGTATTTTTTCACAACCAGGACCGAAACCCTAGGCGGAACAAAATGGTCGTACGCGAAGTGAAATTTTTTGGCTCGAAATTTTACGAGCTTGTGCAGAACTTCTAGGCAATCATATCGGCAGGTGACACGAAGTGGTTCGAGTTCGTTTGCCCCCCCATTTTCTTTAACGAACGATAACTTTTTCTGAAAATAACAAGTGCCCCGATCCCGGCCGAAACGACTCAAATTACACTTCGAGACCCGCCGACATGATCGCCACGATGCACAGAGCAAATCGGACGACGTTGTATTTTTTCAAAACCTGGACCGAAACCCTAGCCCGAACAAAATGGTCGTACGCGAAGTGAAATTTTTTGGCTCGAAATTTGACGAGCTTGTGCAGAACTTCTAGGCAATCATATCGGCAGGTGACACGAAGTGATTCGAGTTCGTTTGCCCCCCCATTTTCCTTAACGAACGATAACTTTTTCTGAAAATAACAAGTGCCCCGATCCCGGCCGAAACGACTCGAATTACACTTCGAGACCCGCCGACATGATCGCCACGATGCACAGAGCAAATCGGACGACGTTGTATTTTTTCACAACCAGGACCGAAACCCTAGCCCGAACAAAATGGTCGTACGCGAAGTGAAATTTTTTGGCTCGAAATTTTACGAGCTTGTGCAGAACTTCTAGGCAATCATATCGGCAGGTGACACGAAGTGATTCGAGTTAGTTTGCCCCCCCATTTTCCTTAACGAACGATAACTTTTTCTGAAAATAACAAGTGCCCCGATCCCGGCCGAAACGACTCGAATTACACTTCGAGACCCGCCGACATGATCGCCACGATGCACAGAGCAAATCGGACGACGTTGTATTTTTTCACAACCAGGACCGAAACCCTAGCCCGAACAAAATGGGCGTACGCGAAGTGAAATTTTTTGGCTCGAAATTTTACGAGCTTGTGCAGAACTTCTAGGCAATCATATCGGCAGGTGACACGAAGTTATTCGAGTTCGTTTGCCCCCCCATTTTCCTTAACGAACGATAACTTTTTCTGAAAATAACAAGTGCCCCGATCCCGGCCGAAACGACTCGAATTACACTTCGAGACCCGCCGACATGATCGCCACGATGCACAGAGCAAATCGGACGACGTTGTATTTTTTCACAACCAGGACCGAAACCCTAGGCGGAACAAAATGGTCGTACGCGAAGTGAAATTTTTTGGCTCGAAATTTTACGAGCTTGTGCAGAACTGCTAGGCAATCATATCGGCAGGTGACACGAAGTGATTCGAGTTAGTTTGGCCCCCCATTTTCTTTAACGAACGATAACTTTTTGTGAAAATAACAAGTGCCCCAATTCCGGCCGAAACGACTCGAATTACACTTCGAGACCCGCCGACATGATCGCCACGATGCACAAAGCAAATCGGACGACGTTGTATTTTTTCACAACCAGGACCGAAACCCTAGGCGGAACAAAATGGTCGTACGCGAAGTGAAATTTTTTGGCTCGAAATTTGACGAGCTTGTGCAGAACTTCTAGGCAATCATATCGGCAGGTGACACGAAGTGATTCGAGTTCGTTTGCCCCCCCATTTTCCTTAACGAACGATAACTTTTTCTGAAAATAACAAGTGCCCCGATCCCGGCCGAAACGACTCGAATTACACTTCGAGACCCGCCGACATGATCGCCACGATGCACAGAGCAAATCGGACGACGTTCTATTTTTTTCACAACCAGGACCGAAACCCTAGGCGGAACAAAATGGTCGTACGCGAAGTGAAATTTTTTGGCTCGAAATTTTACGAGCTTGTGCAGAACTTCTAGGCAATCATATCGGCAGGTGACACGAAGTGATTCGAGTTCGTTTGCCCCCCCCATTTTCCTTAACGAACGATAACTTTTTCTGAAAATAACAAGTGCCCCGATCCCGGCCGAAACGACTCGAATTACACTTCGAGACCCGCCGACATGATCGCCACGATGCACAGAGCAAATCGGACGACGTTGTATTTTTTCACAACCAGGACCGAAACCCTAGGCGGAACAAAATGGTCGTACGCGAAGTGAAATTTTTTGGCTCGAAATTTTACGAGCTTGTGCAGAACTTCTAGGCAATCATATCGGCAGGTGACACGAAGTGATTCGAGTTCGTTTGCCCCCCCATTTTCCTTAACGAACGATAACTTTTTCTGAAAATAACAAGTGCCCCGATCCCGGCCGAAACGACTCGAATTACACTTCGAGACCCGCCGACATGATCGCCACGATGCACAGAGCAAATCGGACGACGTTGTATTTTTTCACAACCAGGACCGAAACCCTAGCCCGAACAAAATGGTCGTACGCGAAGTGAAATTTTTTGGCTCGAAATTTTACGAGCTTGTGCAGAACTTCTAGGCAATCATATCGGCAGGTGACACGAAGTGATTCGAGTTAGTTTGCCCCCCCATTTTCCTTAACGAACGATAACTTTTTCTGAAAATAACAAGTGCCCCGATCCCGGCCGAAACGACTCGAATTACACTTCGAGACCCGCCGACATGATCGCCACGATGCACAGAGCAAATCGGACGACGTTGTATTTTTTCACAACCAGGACCGAAACCCTAGGCGGAACAAAATGGTCGTACGCGAAGTGAAATTTTTTGGCTCGAAATTTTACGAGCTTGTGCAGAACTTCTAGGCAATCATATCGGCAGGTGACACGAAGTGGTTCGAGTTCGTTTGCCCCCCCATTTTCTTTAACGAACGATAACTTTTTCTGAAAATAACAAGTGCCCCGATCCCGGCCGAAACGACTCAAATTACACTTCGAGACCCGCCGACATGATCGCCACGATGCACAGAGCAAATCGGACGACGTTGTATTTTTTCACAACCAGGACCGAAACCCTAGCCCGAACAAAATGGTCGTACGCGAAGTGAAATTTTTTGGCTCGAAATTTGACGAGCTTGTGCAGAACTTCTAGGCAATCATATCGGCAGGTGACACGAAGTGATTCGAGTTCGTTTGCCCCCCCATTTTCCTTAACGAACGATAACTTTTTCTGAAAATAACAAGTGCCCCGATCCCGGCCGAAACGACTCGAATTACACTTCGAGACCCGCCGACATGATCGCCACGATGCACAGAGCAAATCGGACGACGTTGTATTTTTTCACAACCAGGACCGAAACCCTAGCCCGAACAAAATGGTCGTACGCGAAGTGAAATTTTTTGGCTCGAAATTTTACGAGCTTGTGCAGAACTTCTAGGCAATCATATCGGCAGGTGACACGAAGTGATTCGAGTTAGTTTGCCCCCCCATTTTCCTTAACGAACGATAACTTTTTCTGAAAATAACAAGTGCCCCGATCCCGGCCGAAACGACTCGAATTACACTTCGAGACCCGCCGACATGATCGCCACGATGCACAGAGCAAATCGGACGACGTTGTATTTTTTCACAACCAGGACCGAAACCCTAGCCCGAACAAAATGGGCGTACGCGAAGTGAAATTTTTTGGCTCGAAATTTTACGAGCTTGTGCAGAACTTCTAGGCAATCATATCGGCAGGTGACACGAAGTTATTCGAGTTCGTTTGCCCCCCCATTTTCCTTAACGAACGATAACTTTTTCTGAAAATAACAAGTGCCCCGATCCCGGCCGAAACGACTCGAATTACACTTCGAGACCCGCCGACATGATCGCCACGATGCACAGAGCAAATCGGACGACGTTGTATTTTTTCACAACCAGGACCGAAACCCTAGGCGGAACAAAATGGTCGTACGCGAAGTGAAATTTTTTGGCTCGAAATTTTACGAGCTTGTGCAGAACTGCTAGGCAATCATATCGGCAGGTGACACGAAGTGATTCGAGTTAGTTTGGCCCCCCATTTTCTTTAACGAACGATAACTTTTTGTGAAAATAACAAGTGCCCCAATCCCGGCCGAAACGACTCGAATTACACTTCGAGACCCGCCGACATGATCGCCACGATGCACAAAGCAAATCGGACGACGTTGTATTTTTTCACAACCAGGACCGAAACCCTAGGCGGAACAAAATGGTCGTACGCGAAGTGAAATTTTTTGGCTCGAAATTTGACGAGCTTGTGCAGAACTTCTAGGCAATCATATCGGCAGGTGACACGAAGTGATTCGAGTTCGTTTGCCCCCCCATTTTCCTTAACGAACGATAACTTTTTCTGAAAATAACAAGTGCCCCGATCCCGGCCGAAACGACTCGAATTACACTTCGAGACCCGCCGACATGATCGCCACGATGCACAGAGCAAATCGGACGACGTTCTATTTTTTTCACAACCAGGACCGAAACCCTAGGCGGAACAAAATGGTCGTACGCGAAGTGAAATTTTTTGGCTCGAAATTTTACGAGCTTGTGCAGAACTTCTAGGCAATCATATCGGCAGGTGACACGAAGTGATTCGAGTTCGTTTGCCCCCCCCATTTTCCTTAACGAACGATAACTTTTTCTGAAAATAACAAGTGCCCCGATCCCGGCCGAAACGACTCGAATTACACTTCGAGACCCGCCGACATGATCGCCACGATGCACAGAGCAAATCGGACGACGTTGTATTTTTTCACAACCAGGACCGAAACCCTAGGCGGAACAAAATGGTCGTACGCGAAGTGAAATTTTTTGGCTCGAAATTTTACGAGCTTGTGCAGAACTTCTAGGCAATCATATCGGCAGGTGACACGAAGTGATTCGAGTTCGTTTGCCCCCCCATTTTCCTTAACGAACGATAACTTTTTCTGAAAATAACAAGTGCCCCGATCCCGGCCGAAACGACTCGAATTACACTTCGAGACCCGCCGACATGATCGCCACGATGCACAGAGCAAATCGGACGACGTTGTATTTTTTCACAACCAGGACCGAAACCCTAGCCCGAACAAAATGGTCGTACGCGAAGTGAAATTTTTTGGCTCGAAATTTTACGAGCTTGTGCAGAACTTCTAGGCAATCATATCGGCAGGTGACACGAAGTGATTCGAGTTAGTTTGCCCCCCCATTTTCCTTAACGAACGATAACTTTTTCTGAAAATAACAAGTGCCCCGATCCCGGCCGAAACGACTCGAATTACACTTCGAGACCCGCCGACATGATCGCCACGATGCACAGAGCAAATCGGACGACGTTGTATTTTTTCACAACCAGGACCGAAACCCTAGGCGGAACAAAATGGTCGTACGCGAAGTGAAATTTTTTGGCTCGAAATTTTACGAGCTTGTGCAGAACTTCTAGGCAATCATATCGGCAGGTGACACGAAGTGGTTCGAGTTCGTTTGCCCCCCCATTTTCTTTAACGAACGATAACTTTTTCTGAAAATAACAAGTGCCCCGATCCCGGCCGAAACGACTCAAATTACACTTCGAGACCCGCCGACATGATCGCCACGATGCACAGAGCAAATCGGACGACGTTGTATTTTTTCACAACCAGGACCGAAACCCTAGCCCGAACAAAATGGTCGTACGCGAAGTGAAATTTTTTGGCTCGAAATTTGACGAGCTTGTGCAGAACTTCTAGGCAATCATATCGGCAGGTGACACGAAGTGATTCGAGTTCGTTTGCCCCCCCATTTTCCTTAACGAACGATAACTTTTTCTGAAAATAACAAGTGCCCCGATCCCGGCCGAAACGACTCGAATTACACTTCGAGACCCGCCGACATGATCGCCACGATGCACAGAGCAAATCGGACGACGTTGTATTTTTTCACAACCAGGACCGAAACCCTAGCCCGAACAAAATGGTCGTACGCGAAGTGAAATTTTTTGGCTCGAAATTTTACGAGCTTGTGCAGAACTTCTAGGCAATCATATCGGCAGGTGACACGAAGTGATTCGAGTTAGTTTGCCCCCCCCCCATTTTCCTTAACGAACGATAACTTTTTCTGAAAATAACAAGTGCCCCGATCCCGGCCGAAACGACTCGAATTACACTTCGAGACCCGCCGACATGATCGCCACGATGCACAGAGCAAATCGGACGACGTTGTATTTTTTCACAACCAGGACCGAAACCCTAGGCGGAACAAAATGGTCGTACGCGAAGTGAAATTTTTTGGCTCGAAATTTTACGAGCTTGTGCAGAACTTCTAGGCAATCATATCGGCAGGTGACACGAAGTGATTCGAGTTCGTTTGCCCCCCCATTTTCCTTAACGAACGATAAATTTTTCTGAAAATAACAAATGCCCCGATCCCGGCCGAAACGACTCGAATTACACTTCGAGACCCGCCGACATGATCGCCACGATGCACAGAGCAAATCGGACGACGTTGTATTTTTTCACAACCAGGACCGAAACCCTAGGCGGAACAAAATGGTCGTACGCGAAGTGAAATTTTTTGGCTCGAAATTTTACGAGCTTGTGCAGAACTTCTAGGCAATCATATCGGCAGGTGACACGAAGTGGTTCGAGTTCGTTTGCCCCCCCATTTTCTTTAACGAACGATAACTTTTTCTGAAAATAACAAGTGCCCCGATCCCGGCCGAAACGACTCAAATTACACTTCGAGACCCGCCGACATGATCGCCACGATGCACAGAGCAAATCGGACGACGTTGTATTTTTTCAAAACCTGGACCGAAACCCTAGCCCGAACAAAATGGTCGTACGCGAAGTGAAATTTTTTGGCTCGAAATTTGACGAGCTTGTGCAGAACTTCTAGGCAATCATATCGGCAGGTGACACGAAGTGATTCGAGTTCGTTTGCCCCCCCATTTTCCTTAACGAACGATAACTTTTTCTGAAAATAACAAGTGCCCCGATCCCGGCCGAAACGACTCGAATTACACTTCGAGACCCGCCGACATGATCGCCACGATGCACAGAGCAAATCGGACGACGTTGTATTTTTTCACAACCAGGACCGAAACCCTAGCCCGAACAAAATGGTCGTACGCGAAGTGAAATTTTTTGGCTCGAAATTTTACGAGCTTGTGCAGAACTTCTAGGCAATCATATCGGCAGGTGACACGAAGTGATTCGAGTTAGTTTGCCCCCCCATTTTCCTTAACGAACGATAACTTTTTCTGAAAATAACAAGTGCCCCGATCCCGGCCGAAACGACTCGAATTACACTTCGAGACCCGCCGACATGATCGCCACGATGCACAGAGCAAATCGGACGACGTTGTATTTTTTCACAACCAGGACCGAAACCCTAGCCCGAACAAAATGGGCGTACGCGAAGTGAAATTTTTTGGCTCGAAATTTTACGAGCTTGTGCAGAACTTCTAGGCAATCATATCGGCAGGTGACACGAAGTTATTCGAGTTCGTTTGCCCCCCCATTTTCCTTAACGAACGATAACTTTTTCTGAAAATAACAAGTGCCCCGATCCCGGCCGAAACGACTCGAATTACACTTCGAGACCCGCCGACATGATCGCCACGATGCACAGAGCAAATCGGACGACGTTGTATTTTTTCACAACCAGGACCGAAACCCTAGGCGGAACAAAATGGTCGTACGCGAAGTGAAATTTTTTGGCTCGAAATTTTACGAGCTTGTGCAGAACTGCTAGGCAATCATATCGGCAGGTGACACGAAGTGATTCGAGTTAGTTTGGCCCCCCATTTTCTTTAACGAACGATAACTTTTTGTGAAAATAACAAGTGCCCCAATCCCGGCCGAAACGACTCGAATTACACTTCGAGACCCGCCGACATGATCGCCACGATGCACAAAGCAAATCGGACGACGTTGTATTTTTTCACAACCAGGACCGAAACCCTAGGCGGAACAAAATGGTCGTACGCGAAGTGAAATTTTTTGGCTCGAAATTTGACGAGCTTGTGCAGAACTTCTAGGCAATCATATCGGCAGGTGACACGAAGTGATTCGAGTTCGTTTGCCCCCCCATTTTCCTTAACGAACGATAACTTTTTCTGAAAATAACAAGTGCCCCGATCCCGGCCGAAACGACTCGAATTACACTTCGAGACCCGCCGACATGATCGCCACGATGCACAGAGCAAATCGGACGACGTTCTATTTTTTTCACAACCAGGACCGAAACCCTAGGCGGAACAAAATGGTCGTACGCGAAGTGAAATTTTTTGGCTCGAAATTTTACGAGCTTGTGCAGAACTTCTAGGCAATCATATCGGCAGGTGACACGAAGTGATTCGAGTTCGTTTGCCCCCCCCATTTTCCTTAACGAACGATAACTTTTTCTGAAAATAACAAGTGCCCCGATCCCGGCCGAAACGACTCGAATTACACTTCGAGACCCGCCGACATGATCGCCACGATGCACAGAGCAAATCGGACGACGTTGTATTTTTTCACAACCAGGACCGAAACCCTAGGCGGAACAAAATGGTCGTACGCGAAGTGAAATTTTTTGGCTCGAAATTTTACGAGCTTGTGCAGAACTTCTAGGCAATCATATCGGCAGGTGACACGAAGTGATTCGAGTTCGTTTGCCCCCCCATTTTCCTTAACGAACGATAACTTTTTCTGAAAATAACAAGTGCCCCGATCCCGGCCGAAACGACTCGAATTACACTTCGAGACCCGCCGACATGATCGCCACGATGCACAGAGCAAATCGGACGACGTTGTATTTTTTCACAACCAGGACCGAAACCCTAGCCCGAACAAAATGGTCGTACGCGAAGTGAAATTTTTTGGCTCGAAATTTTACGAGCTTGTGCAGAACTTCTAGGCAATCATATCGGCAGGTGACACGAAGTGATTCGAGTTAGTTTGCCCCCCCATTTTCCTTAACGAACGATAACTTTTTCTGAAAATAACAAGTGCCCCGATCCCGGCCGAAACGACTCGAATTACACTTCGAGACCCGCCGACATGATCGCCACGATGCACAGAGCAAATCGGACGACGTTGTATTTTTTCACAACCAGGACCGAAACCCTAGGCGGAACAAAATGGTCGTACGCGAAGTGAAATTTTTTGGCTCGAAATTTTACGAGCTTGTGCAGAACTTCTAGGCAATCATATCGGCAGGTGACACGAAGTGGTTCGAGTTCGTTTGCCCCCCCATTTTCTTTAACGAACGATAACTTTTTCTGAAAATAACAAGTGCCCCGATCCCGGCCGAAACGACTCAAATTACACTTCGAGACCCGCCGACATGATCGCCACGATGCACAGAGCAAATCGGACGACGTTGTATTTTTTCACAACCAGGACCGAAACCCTAGCCCGAACAAAATGGTCGTACGCGAAGTGAAATTTTTTGGCTCGAAATTTGACGAGCTTGTGCAGAACTTCTAGGCAATCATATCGGCAGGTGACACGAAGTGATTCGAGTTAGTTTGCCCCCCCATTTTCCTTAACGAACGATAACTTTTTCTGAAAATAACAAGTGCCCCGATCCCGGCCGAAACGACTCGAATTACACTTCGAGACCCGCCGACATGATCGCCACGATGCACAGAGCAAATCGGACGACGTTGTATTTTTTCACAACCAGGACCGAAACCCTAGCCCGAACAAAATGGTCGTACGCGAAGTGAAATTTTTTGGCTCGAAATTTTACGAGCTTGTGCAGAACTTCTAGGCAATCATATCGGCAGGTGACACGAAGTGATTCGAGTTCGTTTGCCCCCCCATTTTCCTTAACGAACGATAAATTTTTCTGAAAATAACAAATGCCCCGATCCCGGCCGAAACGACTCGAATTACACTTCGAGACCCGCCGACATGATCGCCACGATGCACAGAGCAAATCGGACGACGTTGTATTTTTTCACAACCAGGACCGAAACCCTAGGCGGAACAAAATGGTCGTACGCGAAGTGAAATTTTTTGGCTCGAAATTTTACGAGCTTGTGCAGAACTTCTAGGCAATCATATCGGCAGGTGACACGAAGTGGTTCGAGTTCGTTTGCCCCCCCATTTTCTTTAACGAACGATAACTTTTTCTGAAAATAACAAGTGCCCCGATCCCGGCCGAAACGACTCAAATTACACTTCGAGACCCGCCGACATGATCGCCACGATGCACAGAGCAAATCGGACGACGTTGTATTTTTTCACAACCAGGACCGAAACCCTAGCCCGAACAAAATGGTCGTACGCGAAGTGAAATTTTTTGGCTCGAAATTTGACGAGCTTGTGCAGAACTTCTAGGCAATCATATCGGCAGGTGACACGAAGTGATTCGAGTTCGTTTGCCCCCCCATTTTCCTTAACGAACGATAACTTTTTCTGAAAATAACAAGTGCCCCGATCCCGGCCGAAACGACTCGAATTACACTTCGAGACCCGCCGACATGATCGCCACGATGCACAGAGCAAATCGGACGACGTTGTATTTTTTCACAACCAGGACCGAAACCCTAGCCCGAACAAAATGGTCGTACGCGAAGTGAAATTTTTTGGCTCGAAATTTTACGAGCTTGTGCAGAACTTCTAGGCAATCATATCGGCAGGTGACACGAAGTGATTCGAGTTAGTTTGCCCCCCCATTTTCCTTAACGAACGATAACTTTTTCTGAAAATAACAAGTGCCCCGATCCCGGCCGAAACGACTCGAATTACACTTCGAGACCCGCCGACATGATCGCCACGATGCACAGAGCAAATCGGACGACGTTGTATTTTTTCACAACCAGGACCGAAACCCTAGCCCGAACAAAATGGGCGTACGCGAAGTGAAATTTTTTGGCTCGAAATTTTACGAGCTTGTGCAGAACTTCTAGGCAATCATATCGGCAGGTGACACGAAGTTATTCGAGTTCGTTTGCCCCCCCATTTTCCTTAACGAACGATAACTTTTTCTGAAAATAACAAGTGCCCCGATCCCGGCCGAAACGACTCGAATTACACTTCGAGACCCGCCGACATGATCGCCACGATGCACAGAGCAAATCGGACGACGTTGTATTTTTTCACAACCAGGACCGAAACCCTAGGCGGAACAAAATGGTCGTACGCGAAGTGAAATTTTTTGGCTCGAAATTTTACGAGCTTGTGCAGAACTGCTAGGCAATCATATCGGCAGGTGACACGAAGTGATTCGAGTTAGTTTGGCCCCCCATTTTCTTTAACGAACGATAACTTTTTGTGAAAATAACAAGTGCCCCAATCCCGGCCGAAACGACTCGAATTACACTTCGAGACCCGCCGACATGATCGCCACGATGCACAAAGCAAATCGGACGACGTTGTATTTTTTCACAACCAGGACCGAAACCCTAGGCGGAACAAAATGGTCGTACGCGAAGTGAAATTTTTTGGCTCGAAATTTGACGAGCTTGTGCAGAACTTCTAGGCAATCATATCGGCAGGTGACACGAAGTGATTCGAGTTCGTTTGCCCCCCCATTTTCCTTAACGAACGATAACTTTTTCTGAAAATAACAAGTGCCCCGATCCCGGCCGAAACGACTCGAATTACACTTCGAGACCCGCCGACATGATCGCCACGATGCACAGAGCAAATCGGACGACGTTCTATTTTTTTCACAACCAGGACCGAAACCCTAGGCGGAACAAAATGGTCGTACGCGAAGTGAAATTTTTTGGCTCGAAATTTTACGAGCTTGTGCAGAACTTCTAGGCAATCATATCGGCAGGTGACACGAAGTGATTCGAGTTCGTTTGCCCCCCCCATTTTCCTTAACGAACGATAACTTTTTCTGAAAATAACAAGTGCCCCGATCCCGGCCGAAACGACTCGAATTACACTTCGAGACCCGCCGACATGATCGCCACGATGCACAGAGCAAATCGGACGACGTTGTATTTTTTCACAACCAGGACCGAAACCATAGGCGGAACAAAATGGTCGTACGCGAAGTGAAATTTTTTGGCTCGAAATTTTACGAGCTTGTGCAGAACTTCTAGGCAATCATATCGGCAGGTGACACGAAGTGGTTCGAGTTCGTTTGCCCCCCCATTTTCTTTAACGAACGATAACTTTTTCTGAAAATAACAAGTGCCCCGATCCCGGCCGAAACGACTCAAATTACACTTCGAGACCCGCCGACATGATCGCCACGATGCACAGAGCAAATCGGACGACGTTGTATTTTTTCACAACCAGGACCGAAACCCTAGCCCGAACAAAATGGTCGTACGCGAAGTGAAATTTTTTGGCTCGAAATTTTACGAGCTTGTGCAGAACTTCTAGGCAATCATATCGGCAGGTGACACGAAGTGATTCGAGTTCGTTTGCCCCCCCATTTTCCTTAACGAACGATAACTTTTTCTGAAAATAACAAGTGCCCCGATCCCGGCCGAAACGACTCGAATTACACTTCGAGACCCGCCGACATGATCGCCACGATGCACAGAGCAAATCGGACGACGTTGTATTTTTTCACAACCAGGACCGAAACCCTAGCCCGAACAAAATGGTCGTACGCGAAGTGAAATTTTTTGGCTCGAAATTTTACGAGCTTGTGCAGAACTTCTAGGCAATCATATCGGCAGGTGACACGAAGTGATTCGAGTTAGTTTGCCCCCCCATTTTCCTTAACGAACGATAACTTTTTCTGAAAATAACAAGTGCCCCGATCCCGGCCGAAACGACTCGAATTACACTTCGAGACCCGCCGACATGATCGCCACGATGCACAGAGCAAATCGGACGACGTTGTATTTTTTCACAACCAGGACCGAAACCCTAGCCCGAACAAAATGGGCGTACGCGAAGTGAAATTTTTTGGCTCGAAATTTTACGAGCTTGTGCAGAACTTCTAGGCAATCATATCGGCAGGTGACACGAAGTTATTCGAGTTCGTTTGCCCCCCCATTTTCCTTAACGAACGATAACTTTTTCTGAAAATAACAAGTGCCCCGATCCCGGCCGAAACGACTCGAATTACACTTCGAGACCCGCCGACATGATCGCCACGATGCACAGAGCAAATCGGACGACGTTGTATTTTTTCACAACCAGGACCGAAACCCTAGGCGGAACAAAATGGTCGTACGCGAAGTGAAATTTTTTGGCTCGAAATTTTACGAGCTTGTGCAGAACTGCTAGGCAATCATATCGGCAGGTGACACGAAGTGATTCGAGTTAGTTTGGCCCCCCATTTTCTTTAACGAACGATAACTTTTTGTGAAAATAACAAGTGCCCCAATCCCGGCCGAAACGACTCGAATTACACTTCGAGACCCGCCGACATGATCGCCACGATGCACAAAGCAAATCGGACGACGTTGTATTTTTTCACAACCAGGACCGAAACCCTAGGCGGAACAAAATGGTCGTACGCGAAGTGAAATTTTTTGGCTCGAAATTTTACGAGCTTGTGCAGAACTTCTAGGCAATCATATCGGCAGGTGACACGAAGTGATTCGAGTTCGTTTGCCCCCCCATTTTCCTTAACGAACGATAACTTTTTCTGAAAATAACAAGTGCCCCGATCCCGGCCGAAACGACTCGAATTACACTTCGAGACCCGCCGACATGATCGCCACGATGCACAGAGCAAATCGGACGACGTTCTATTTTTTTCACAACCAGGACCGAAACCCTAGGCGGAACAAAATGGTCGTACGCGAAGTGAAATTTTTTGGCTCGAAATTTTACGAGCTTGTGCAGAACTTCTAGGCAATCATATCGGCAGGTGACACGAAGTGATTCGAGTTCGTTTGCCCCCCCCATTTTCCTTAACGAACGATAACTTTTTCTGAAAATAACAAGTGCCCCGATCCCGGCCGAAACGACTCGAATTACACTTCGAGACCCGCCGACATGATCGCCACGATGCACAGAGCAAATCGGACGACGTTGTATTTTTTCACAACCAGGACCGAAACCATAGGCGGAACAAAATGGTCGTACGCGAAGTGAAATTTTTTGGCTCGAAATTTTACGAGCTTGTGCAGAACTTCTAGGCAATCATATCGGCAGGTGACACGAAGTGGTTCGAGTTCGTTTGCCCCCCCATTTTCTTTAACGAACGATAACTTTTTCTGAAAATAACAAGTGCCCCGATCCCGGCCGAAACGACTCAAATTACACTTCGAGACCCGCCGACATGATCGCCACGATGCACAGAGCAAATCGGACGACGTTGTATTTTTTCACAACCAGGACCGAAACCCTAGCCCGAACAAAATGGTCGTACGCGAAGTGAAATTTTTTGGCTCGAAATTTTACGAGCTTGTGCAGAACTTCTAGGCAATCATATCGGCAGGTGACACGAAGTGATTCGAGTTCGTTTGCCCCCCCATTTTCCTTAACGAACGATAACTTTTTCTGAAAATAACAAGTGCCCCGATCCCGGCCGAAACGACTCGAATTACACTTCGAGACCCGCCGACATGATCGCCACGATGCACAGAGCAAATCGGACGACGTTGTATTTTTTCACAACCAGGACCGAAACCCTAGCCCGAACAAAATGGTCGTACGCGAAGTGAAATTTTTTGGCTCGAAATTTTACGAGCTTGTGCAGAACTTCTAGGCAATCATATCGGCAGGTGACACGAAGTGATTCGAGTTAGTTTGCCCCCCCATTTTCCTTAACGAACGATAACTTTTTCTGAAAATAACAAGTGCCCCGATCCCGGCCGAAACGACTCGAATTACACTTCGAGACCCGCCGACATGATCGCCACGATGCACAGAGCAAATCGGACGACGTTGTATTTTTTCACAACCAGGACCGAAACCCTAGCCCGAACAAAATGGGCGTACGCGAAGTGAAATTTTTTGGCTCGAAATTTTACGAGCTTGTGCAGAACTTCTAGGCAATCATATCGGCAGGTGACACGAAGTTATTCGAGTTCGTTTGCCCCCCCATTTTCCTTAACGAACGATAACTTTTTCTGAAAATAACAAGTGCCCCGATCCCGGCCGAAACGACTCGAATTACACTTCGAGACCCGCCGACATGATCGCCACGATGCACAGAGCAAATCGGACGACGTTGTATTTTTTCACAACCAGGACCGAAACCCTAGGCGGAACAAAATGGTCGTACGCGAAGTGAAATTTTTTGGCTCGAAATTTTACGAGCTTGTGCAGAACTGCTAGGCAATCATATCGGCAGGTGACACGAAGTGATTCGAGTTAGTTTGGCCCCCCATTTTCTTTAACGAACGATAACTTTTTGTGAAAATAACAAGTGCCCCAATCCCGGCCGAAACGACTCGAATTACACTTCGAGACCCGCCGACATGATCGCCACGATGCACAAAGCAAATCGGACGACGTTGTATTTTTTCACAACCAGGACCGAAACCCTAGGCGGAACAAAATGGTCGTACGCGAAGTGAAATTTTTTGGCTCGAAATTTTACGAGCTTGTGCAGAACTTCTAGGCAATCATATCGGCAGGTGACACGAAGTGATTCGAGTTCGTTTGCCCCCCCATTTTCCTTAACGAACGATAACTTTTTCTGAAAATAACAAGTGCCCCGATCCCGGCCGAAACGACTCGAATTACACTTCGAGACCCGCCGACATGATCGCCACGATGCACAGAGCAAATCGGACGACGTTGTATTTTTTCACAACCAGGACCGAAACCCTAGGCGGAACAAAATGGTCGTACGCGAAGTGAAATTTTTTGGCTCGAAATTTTACGAGCTTGTGCAGAACTTCTAGGCAATCATATCGGCGGGTGACACGAAGTGATTCGAGTTCGTTTGCCCCCCCATTTTCCTTAACGAACGATAAATTTTTCTGAAAATAACAAGTGCCCCGATCCCGGCCGAAACGACTCGAATTACACTTCGAGACCCGCCGACATGATCGCCACGATGCACAGAGCAAATCGGACGACGTTGTATTTTTTCACAACCAGGACCGAAACCCTACGCGGAACAAAATGGTCGTACGCGAAGTGAAATTTTTTGGCTCGAAATTTTACGAGCTTGTGCAGAACTTCTAGGCAATCATATCGGCAGGTGACACGAAGTGGTTCGAGTTCGTTTGCCCCCCCATTTTCTTTAACGAACGATAACTTTTTCTGAAAATAACAAGTGCCCCGATCCCGGCCGAAACGACTCAAATTACACTTCGAGACCCGCCGACATGATCGCCACGATGCACAGAGCAAATCGGACGACGTTGTATTTTTTCACAACCAGGACCGAAACCCTAGCCCGAACAAAATGGTCGTACGCGAAGTGAAATTTTTTGGCTCGAAATTTTACGAGCTTGTGCAGAACTTCTAGGCAATCATATCGGCAGGTGACACGAAGTGATTCGAGTTCGTTTGCCCCCCCATTTTCCTTAACGAACGATAACTTTTTCTGAAAATAACAAGTGCCCCAATCCCGGCCGAAACGACTCGAATTACACTTCGAGACCCGCCGACATGATCGCCACGATGCACAGAGCAAATCGGACGACGTTGTATTTTTTCACAACCAGGACCGAAACCCTAGCCCGAACAAAATGGTCGTACGCGAAGTGAAATTTTTTGGCTCGAAATTTGACGAGCTTGTGCAGAACTTCTAGGCAATCATATTGGCAGGTGACACGAAGTGATTCGAGTTCGTTTGCCCCACCATTTTCCTTAACGAACGATAACTTTTTCTGAAAATAACAAGTGCCCCGATCCCGGCCGAAACGACTCGAATTACACTTCGAGACCCGCCGACAAGATCGCCACGATGCACAGAGCAAATCGGACGACGTTGTATTTTTTCACAACCAGGACCGAAACCCTAGCCCGAACAAAATGGTCGTACGCGAAGTGAAATTTTTTGGCTCGAAATTTTACGAGCTTGTGCAGAACTTCTAGGCAATCATATCGGCAGGTGACACGAAGTGATTCGAGTTCGTTTGCCCCCCCATTTTCCTTAACGAACGATAACTTTTTCTGAAAATAATAAAGTGCCCCGATCCCGGCCGAAACGACTCGAATTACACTTCGAGACCCGCCGACATGATCGCCACGATGCACAGAGCAAATCGGACGACGTTGTATTTTTTTCACAACCAGGACCGAAACCCTAGGCGGAACAAAATGGTCGTACGCGAAGTGAAATTTTTTGGCTCGAAATTTTACGAGCTTGTGCAGAACTTCTAGGCAATCATATCGGCAGGTGACACGAAGTGATTCGAGTTCGTTTGCCCCACCATTTTCCTTAACGAACGATAACTTTTTCTGAAAATAACAAGTGCCCCGATCCCGGCCGAAACGACTCGAATTACACTTCGAGACCCGCCGACATGATCGCCACGATGCACAGAGCAAATCGGACGACGTTGTATTTTTTCACAACCAGGACCGAAACCCTAGCCCGAACAAAATGGTCGTACGCGAAGTGAAATTTTTTGGCTCGAAATTTTACGAGCTTGTGCAGAACTTCTAGGCAATCATATCGGCAGGTGACACGAAGTGATTCGAGTTCGTTTGCCCCCCCATTTTCCTTAACGAACGATAACTTTTTCTGAAAATAATAAAGTGCCCCGATCCCGGCCGAAACGACTCGAATTACACTTCGAGACCCGCCGACATGATCGCCACGATGCACAGAGCAAATCGGACGACGTTGTATTTTTTCACAACCAGGACCGAAACCCTACGCGGAACAAAATGGTCGTACGCGAAGTGAAATTTTTTGGCTCGAAATTTTACGAGCTTGTGCAGAACTTCTAGGCAATCATATCGGCAGGTGACACGAAGTGGTTCGAGTTCGTTTGCCCCCCCATTTTCTTTAACGAACGATAACTTTTTCTGAAAATAACAAGTGCCCCGATCCCGGCCGAAACGACTCAAATTACACTTCGAGACCCGCCGACATGATCGCCACGATGCACAGAGCAAATCGGACGACGTTGTATTTTTTCACAACCAGGACCGAAACCCTAGCCCGAACAAAATGGTCGTACGCGAAGTGAAATTTTTTGGCTCGAAATTTGACGAGCTTGTGCAGAACTTCTAGGCAATCATATCGGCAGGTGACACGAAGTGATTCGAGTTCGTTTGCCCCCCCATTTTCCTTAACGAACGATAACTTTTTCTGAAAATAACAAGTGCCCCAATCCCGGCCGAAACGACTCGAATTACACTTCGAGACCCGCCGACATGATCGCCACGATGCACAGAGCAAATCGGACGACGTTGTATTTTTTCACAACCAGGACCGAAACCCTACGCGGAACAAAATGGTCGTACGCGAAGTGAAATTTTTTGGCTCGAAATTTTACGAGCTTGTGCAGAACTTCTAGGCAATCATATCGGCAGGTGACACGAAGTGGTTCGAGTTCGTTTGCCCCCCCATTTTCTTTAACGAACGATAACTTTTTCTGAAAATAACAAGTGCCCCGATCCCGGCCGAAACGACTCAAATTACACTTCGAGACCCGCCGACATGATCGCCACGATGCACAGAGCAAATCGGACGACGTTGTATTTTTTCACAACCAGGACCGAAACCCTAGGCGGAACAAAATGGTCGTACGCGAAGTGAAATTTTTTGGCTCGAAATTTGACGAGCTTGTGCAGAACTTCTAGGCAATCATATCGGCAGGTGACACGAAGTGATTCGAGTTCGTTTGCCCCCCCATTTTCCTTAACGAACGATAACTTTTTCTGAAAATAACAAGTGCCCCAATCCCGGCCGAAACGACTCGAATTACACTTCGAGACCCGCCGACATGATCGCCACGATGCACAGAGCAAATCGGACGACGTTGTATTTTTTCACAACCAGGACCGAAACCCTAGCCCGAACAAAATGGTCGTACGCGAAGTGAAATTTTTTGGCTCGAAATTTGACGAGCTTGTGCAGAACTTCTAGGCAATCATATTGGCAGGTGACACGAAGTGATTCGAGTTCGTTTGCCCCACCATTTTCCTTAACGAACGATAACTTTTTCTGAAAATAACAAGTGCCCCGATCCCGGCCGAAACGACTCGAATTACACTTCGAGACCCGCCGACAAGATCGCCACGATGCACAGAGCAAATCGGACGACGTTGTATTTTTTCACAACCAGGACCGAAACCCTAGCCCGAACAAAATGGTCGTACGCGAAGTGAAATTTTTTGGCTCGAACTTTTACGAGCTTGTGCAGAACTTCTAGGCAATCATATCGGCAGGTGACACGAAGTGATTCGAGTTCGTTTGCCCCCCCATTTTCCTTAACGAACGATAACTTTTTCTGAAAATAATAAAGTGCCCCGATCCCGGCCGAAACGACTCGAATTACACTTCGAGACCCGCCGACATGATCGCCACGATGCACAGAGCAAATCGGACGACGTTGTATTTTTTTCACAACCAGGACCGAAACCCTAGGCGGAACAAAATGGTCGTACGCGAAGTGAAATTTTTTGGCTCGAAATTTTACGAGCTTGTGCAGAACTTCTAGGCAATCATATCGGCAGGTGACACGAAGTGATTCGAGTTCGTTTGCCCCCCCATTTTCCTTAACGAACGATAACTTTTTCTGAAAATAATAAAGTGCCCCGATCCCGGCCGAAACGACTCGAATTACACTTCGAGACCCGCCGACATGATCGCCACGATGCACAGAGCAAATCGGACGACGTTGTATTTTTTCACAACCAGGACCGAAACCCTACGCGGAACAAAATGGTCGTACGCGAAGTGAAATTTTTTGGCTCGAAATTTTACGAGCTTGTGCAGAACTTCTAGGCAATCATATCGGCAGGTGACACGAAGTGGTTCGAGTTCGTTTGCCCCCCCATTTTCTTTAACGAACGATAACTTTTTCTGAAAATAACAAGTGCCCCGATCCCGGCCGAAACGACTCAAATTACACTTCGAGACCCGCCGACATGATCGCCACGATGCACAGAGCAAATCGGACGACGTTGTATTTTTTCACAACCAGGACCGAAACCCTACGCGGAACAAAATGGTCGTACGCGAAGTGAAATTTTTTGGCTCGAAATTTTACGAGCTTGTGCAGAACTTCTAGGCAATCATATCGGCAGGTGACACGAAGTGGTTCGAGTTCGTTTGCCCCCCCATTTTCTTTAACGAACGATAACTTTTTCTGAAAATAACAAGTGCCCCGATCCCGGCCGAAACGACTCAAATTACACTTCGAGACCCGCCGACATGATCGCCACGATGCACAGAGCAAATCGGACGACGTTGTATTTTTTCACAACCAGGACCGAAACCCTAGCCCGAACAAAATGGTCGTACGCGAAGTGAAATTTTTTGGCTCGAAATTTGACGAGCTTGTGCAGAACTTCTAGGCAATCATATTGGCAGGTGACACGAAGTGATTCGAGTTCGTTTGCCCCACCATTTTCCTTAACGAACGATAACTTTTTCTGAAAATAACAAGTGCCCCGATCCCGGCCGAAACGACTCGAATTACACTTCGAGACCCGCCGACAAGATCGCCACGATGCACAGAGCAAATCGGACGACGTTGTATTTTTTCACAACCAGGACCGAAACCCTAGCCCGAACAAAATGGTCGTACGCGAAGTGAAATTTTTTGGCTCGAAATTTTACGAGCTTGTGCAGAACTTCTAGGCAATCATATCGGCAGGTGACACGAAGTGATTCGAGTTCGTTTGCCCCCCCATTTTCCTTAACGAACGATAACTTTTTCTGAAAATAATAAAGTGCCCCGATCCCGGCCGAAACGACTCGAATTACACTTCGAGACCCGCCGACATGATCGCCACGATGCACAGAGCAAATCGGACGACGTTGTATTTTTTTCACAACCAGGACCGAAACCCTAGGCGGAACAAAATGGTCGTACGCGAAGTGAAATTTTTTGGCTCGAAATTTTACGAGCTTGTGCAGAACTTCTAGGCAATCATATCGGCAGGTGACACGAAGTGATTCGAGTTCGTTTGCCCCACCATTTTCCTTAACGAACGATAACTTTTTCTGAAAATAACAAGTGCCCCGATCCCGGCCGAAACGACTCGAATTACACTTCGAGACCCGCCGACATGATCGCCACGATGCACAGAGCAAATCGGACGACGTTGTATTTTTTCACAACCAGGACCGAAACCCTAGCCCGAACAAAATGGTCGTACGCGAAGTGAAATTTTTTGGCTCGAAATTTGACGAGCTTGTGCAGAACTTCTAGGCAATCATATTGGCAGGTGACACGAAGTGATTCGAGTTCGTTTGCCCCACCATTTTCCTTAACGAACGATAACTTTTTCTGAAAATAACAAGTGCCCCGATCCCGGCCGAAACGACTCGAATTACACTTCGAGACCCGCCGACAAGATCGCCACGATGCACAGAGCAAATCGGACGACGTTGTATTTTTTCACAACCAGGACCGAAACCCTAGCCCGAACAAAATGGTCGTACGCGAAGTGAAATTTTTTGGCTCGAAATTTTACGAGCTTGTGCAGAACTTCTAGGCAATCATATCGGCAGGTGACACGAAGTGATTCGAGTTCGTTTGCCCCCCCATTTTCCTTAACGAACGATAACTTTTTCTGAAAATAATAAAGTGCCCCGATCCCGGCCGAAACGACTCGAATTACACTTCGAGACCCGCCGACATGATCGCCACGATGCACAGAGCAAATCGGACGACGTTGTATTTTTTTCACAACCAGGACCGAAACCCTAGGCGGAACAAAATGGTCGTACGCGAAGTGAAATTTTTTGGCTCGAAATTTTACGAGCTTGTGCAGAACTTCTAGGCAATCATATCGGCAGGTGACACGAAGTGATTCGAGTTCGTTTGCCCCACCATTTTCCTTAACGAACGATAACTTTTTCTGAAAATAACAAGTGCCCCGATCCCGGCCGAAACGACTCGAATTACACTTCGAGACCCGCCGACATGATCGCCACGATGCACAGAGCAAATCGGACGACGTTGGATTTTTTCACAACCAGGACCGAAACCCTAGCCCGAACAAAATGGTCGTACGCGAAGTGAAATTTTTTGGCTCGAAATTTTACGAGCTTGTGCAGAACTTCTAGGCAATCATATCGGCAGGTGACACGAAGTGATTCGAGTTCGTTTGCCCCCCCATTTTCCTTAACGAACGATAACTTTTTCTGAAAATAATAAAGTGCCCCGATCCCGGCCGAAACGACTCGAATTACACTTCGAGACCCGCCGACATGATCGCCACGATGCACAGAGCAAATCGGACGACGTTGTATTTTTTCACAACCAGGACCGAAACCCTACGCGGAACAAAATGGTCGTACGCGAAGTGAAATTTTTTGGCTCGAAATTTTACGAGCTTGTGCAGAACTTCTAGGCAATCATATCGGCAGGTGACACGAAGTGGTTCGAGTTCGTTTGCCCCCCCATTTTCTTTAACGAACGATAACTTTTTCTGAAAATAACAAGTGCCCCGATCCCGGCCGAAACGACTCAAATTACACTTCGAGACCCGCCGACATGATCGCCACGATGCACAGAGCAAATCGGACGACGTTGTATTTTTTCACAACCAGGACCGAAACCCTAGCCCGAACAAAATGGTCGTACGCGAAGTGAAATTTTTTGGCTCGAAATTTGACGAGCTTGTGCAGAACTTCTAGGCAATCATATCGGCAGGTGACACGAAGTGATTCGAGTTCGTTTGCCCCCCCATTTTCCTTAACGAACGATAACTTTTTCTGAAAATAACAAGTGCCCCAATCCCGGCCGAAACGACTCGAATTACACTTCGAGACCCGCCGACATGATCGCCACGATGCACAGAGCAAATCGGACGACGTTGTATTTTTTCACAACCAGGACCGAAACCCTAGCCCGAACAAAATGGTCGTACGCGAAGTGAAATTTTTTGGCTCGAAATTTGACGAGCTTGTGCAGAACTTCTAGGCAATCATATTGGCAGGTGACACGAAGTGATTCGAGTTCGTTTGCCCCACCATTTTCCTTAACGAACGATAACTTTTTCTGAAAATAACAAGTGCCCCGATCCCGGCCGAAACGACTCGAATTACACTTCGAGACCCGCCGACAAGATCGCCACGATGCACAGAGCAAATCGGACGACGTTGTATTTTTTCACAACCAGGACCGAAACCCTAGCCCGAACAAAATGGTCGTACGCGAAGTGAAATTTTTTGGCTCGAAATTTTACGAGCTTGTGCAGAACTTCTAGGCAATCATATCGGCAGGTGACACGAAGTGATTCGAGTTCGTTTGCCCCCCCATTTTCCTTAACGAACGATAACTTTTTCTGAAAATAATAAAGTGCCCCGATCCCGGCCGAAACGACTCGAATTACACTTCGAGACCCGCCGACATGATCGCCACGATGCACAGAGCAAATCGGACGACGTTGTATTTTTTTCACAACCAGGACCGAAACCCTAGGCGGAACAAAATGGTCGTACGCGAAGTGAAATTTTTTGGCTCGAAATTTTACGAGCTTGTGCAGAACTTCTAGGCAATCATATCGGCAGGTGACACGAAGTGATTCGAGTTCGTTTGCCCCACCATTTTCCTTAACGAACGATAACTTTTTCTGAAAATAACAAGTGCCCCGATCCCGGCCGAAACGACTCGAATTACACTTCGAGACCCGCCGACATGATCGCCACGATGCACAGAGCAAATCGGACGACGTTGTATTTTTTCACAACCAGGACCGAAACCCTAGCCCGAACAAAATGGTCGTACGCGAAGTGAAATTTTTTGGCTCGAAATTTTACGAGCTTGTGCAGAACTTCTAGGCAATCATATCGGCAGGTGACACGAAGTGATTCGAGTTCGTTTGCCCCCCCATTTTCCTTAACGAACGATAACTTTTTCTGAAAATAATAAAGTGCCCCGATCCCGGCCGAAACGACTCGAATTACACTTCGAGACCCGCCGACATGATCGCCACGATGCACAGAGCAAATCGGACGACGTTGTATTTTTTTCACAACCAGGACCGAAACCCTAGGCGGAACAAAATGGTCGTACGCGAAGTGAAATTTTTTGGCTCGAAATTTTACGAGCTTGTGCAGAACTTCTAGGCAATCATATTGGCAGGTGACACGAAGTGATTCGAGTTCGTTTGCCCCACCATTTTCCTTAACGAACGATAACTTTTTCTGAAAATAACAAGTGCCCCGATCCCGGCCGAAACGACTCGAATTACACTTCGAGACCCGCCGACAAGATCGCCACGATGCACAGAGCAAATCGGACGACGTTGTATTTTTTCACAACCAGGACCGAAACCCTAGCCCGAACAAAATGGTCGTACGCGAAGTGAAATTTTTTGGCTCGAAATTTTACGAGCTTGTGCAGAACTTCTAGGCAATCATATCGGCAGGTGACACGAAGTGATTCGAGTTCGTTTGCCCCCCCATTTTCCTTAACGAACGATAACTTTTTCTGAAAATAATAAAGTGCCCCGATCCCGGCCGAAACGACTCGAATTACACCTCGAGACCCGCCGACATGATCGCCACGATGCACAGAGCAAATCGGACGACGTTGTATTTTTTTCACAACCAGGACCGAAACCCTAGGCGGAACAAAATGGTCGTACGCGAAGTGAAATTTTTTGGCTCGAAATTTTACGAGCTTGTGCAGAACTTCTAGGCAATCATATCGGCAGGTGACACGAAGTGATTCGAGTTCGTTTGCCCCACCATTTTCCTTAACGAACGATAACTTTTTCTGAAAATAACAAGTGCCCCGATCCCGGCCGAAACGACTCGAATTACACTTCGAGACCCGCCGACATGATCGCCACGATGCACAGAGCAAATCGGACCACGTTCTATTTTTTTCACAACGAGGACCGAAACCCTAGGCGGAACAAAATGGTCGTACGCGAAGTGAAATTTTTTGGCTCGAAATTTTACGAGCTTGTGCAGAACTTCTAGGCAATCATATCGGCAGGTGACACGAAGTGATTCGAGTTCGTTTGCCCCACCATTTTCCTTAACGAACGATAACTTTTTCTGAAAATAACAAGTGCCCCGATCCCGGCCGAAACGACTCGAATTACACTTCGAGACCCGCCGACATGATCGCCACGATGCACAGAGCAAATCGGACCACGTTCTATTTTTTTCACAACGAGGACCGAAACCCTAGGCGGAACAAAATGGTCGTACGCGAAGTGAAATTTTTTGGCTCGAAATTTTACGAGCTTGTGCAGAACTTCTAGGCAATCATATCGGCAGGTGACACGAAGTGATTCGAGTTAGTTTGGCCCCCCATTTTCCTTAACGAACGATAACTTTTTCTGAAAATAACAAGTGCCCCGATCCCGGCCGAAACGACTCGAATTACACTTCGAGACCCGCCGACATGATCGCCACGATGCACAGAGCAAATCGGACGACGTTCTATTTTTTGACAACCAGGACCGAAACCCTAGGCGGAACAAAATGGTCGTACGCGAAGTGAAATTTTTTGGCTCGAAATTTTACGAGCTTGTGCAGAACTTCTAGGCAATCATATCGGCAGGTGACACGAAGTGATTCGAGTTCGTTTGCCCCCCCATTTTCCTTAACGAACGATAACTTTTTCTGAAAATAACAAGTGCCCCGATCCCGGCCGAAACGACTCGAATTACACTTCGAGACCCGCCGACATGATCGCCACGATGCACAGAGCAAATCGGACGACGTTGTATTTTTTCACAACCAGGACCGAAACCCTAGGCGGAACAAAATGGTCGTACGCGAAGTGAAATTTTTTGGCTCGAAATTTTACGAGCTTGTGCAGAACTTCTAGGCAATCATATCGGCAGGTGACACGAAGTGATTCGAGTTCGTTTGCCCCCCCATTTTCCTTAACGAACGATAACTTTTTCTGAAAATAATAAAGTGCCCCGATCCCGGCCGAAACGACTCGAATTACACTTCGAGACCCGCCGACATGATCGCCACGATGCACAGAGCAAATCGGACGACGTTCTATTTTTTCACAACCAGGACCGAAACCCTAGGCGGAACAAAATGGTCGTACGCGAAGTGAAATTTTTTGGCTCGAAATTTTACGAGCTTGTGCAGAACTTCTAGGCAATCATATCGGCAGGTGACACGAAGTGATTCGAGTTCGTTTGCCCCCCCATTTTCCTTAACGAACGATAACTTTTTCTGAAAATAACAAGTGCCCCGATCCCGGCCGAAACGACTCGAATTACACTTCGAGACCCGCCGACATGATCGCCACGATGCACAGAGCAAATCGGACGACGTTGTATTTTTTCACAACCAGGACCGAAACCCTAGCCCGAACAAAATGGTCGTACGCGAAGTGAAATTTTTTGGCTCGAAATTTTACGAGCTTGTGCAGAACTTCTAGGCAATCATATCGGCAGGTGACACGAAGTGATTCGAGTTCGTTTGCCCCCCCATTTTCCTTAACGAACGATAACTTTTTCTGAAAATAATAAAGTGCCCCGATCCCGGCCGAAACGACTCGAATTACACCTCGAGACCCGCCGACATGATCGCCACGATGCACAGAGCAAATCGGACGACGTTGTATTTTTTTCACAACCAGGACCGAAACCCTAGGCGGAACAAAATGGTCGTACGCGAAGTGAAATTTTTTGGCTCGAAATTTTACGAGCTTGTGCAGAACTTCTAGGCAATCATATCGGCAGGTGACACGAAGTGATTCGAGTTCGTTTGCCCCACCATTTTCCTTAACGAACGATAACTTTTTCTGAAAATAACAAGTGCCCCGATCCCGGCCGAAACGACTCGAATTACACTTCGAGACCCGCCGACATGATCGCCACGATGCACAGAGCAAATCGGACCACGTTCTATTTTTTTCACAACGAGGACCGAAACCCTAGGCGGAACAAAATGGTCGTACGCGAAGTGAAATTTTTTGGCTCGAAATTTTACGAGCTTGTGCAGAACTTCTAGGCAATCATATCGGCAGGTGACACGAAGTGATTCGAGTTCGTTTGCCCCACCATTTTCCTTAACGAACGATAACTTTTTCTGAAAATAACAAGTGCCCCGATCCCGGCCGAAACGACTCGAATTACACTTCGAGACCCGCCGACATGATCGCCACGATGCACAGAGCAAATCGGACCACGTTCTATTTTTTTCACAACGAGGACCGAAACCCTAGGCGGAACAAAATGGTCGTACGCGAAGTGAAATTTTTTGGCTCGAAATTTTACGAGCTTGTGCAGAACTTCTAGGCAATCATATCGGCAGGTGACACGAAGTGATTCGAGTTAGTTTGGCCCCCCATTTTCCTTAACGAACGATAACTTTTTCTGAAAATAACAAGTGCCCCGATCCCGGCCGAAACGACTCGAATTACACTTCGAGACCCGCCGACATGATCGCCACGATGCACAGAGCAAATCGGACGACGTTCTATTTTTTGACAACCAGGACCGAAACCCTAGGCGGAACAAAATGGTCGTACGCGAAGTGAAATTTTTTGGCTCGAAATTTTACGAGCTTGTGCAGAACTTCTAGGCAATCATATCGGCAGGTGACACGAAGTGATTCGAGTTCGTTTGCCCCCCCATTTTCCTTAACGAACGATAACTTTTTCTGAAAATAACAAGTGCCCCGATCCCGGCCGAAACGACTCGAATTACACTTCGAGACCCGCCGACATGATCGCCACGATGCACAGAGCAAATCGGACGACGTTGTATTTTTTCACAACCAGGACCGAAACCCTAGGCGGAACAAAATGGTCGTACGCGAAGTGAAATTTTTTGGCTCGAAATTTTACGAGCTTGTGCAGAACTTCTAGGCAATCATATCGGCAGGTGACACGAAGTGATTCGAGTTCGTTTGCCCCCCCATTTTCCTTAACGAACGATAACTTTTTCTGAAAATAATAAAGTGCCCCGATCCCGGCCGAAACGACTCGAATTACACTTCGAGACCCGCCGACATGATCGCCACGATGCACAGAGCAAATCGGACGACGTTCTATTTTTTCACAACCAGGACCGAAACCCTAGGCGGAACAAAATGGTCGTACGCGAAGTGAAATTTTTTGGCTCGAAATTTTACGAGCTTGTGCAGAACTTCTAGGCAATCATATCGGCAGGTGACACGAAGTGATTCGAGTTCGTTTGCCCCCCCATTTTCCTTAACGAACGATAACTTTTTCTGAAAATAACAAGTGCCCCGATCCCGGCCGAAACGACTCGAATTACACTTCGAGACCCGCCGACATGATCGCCACGATGCACAGAGCAAATCGGACGACGTTGTATTTTTTCACAACCAGGACCGAAACCCTAGCCCGAACAAAATGGTCGTACGCGAAGTGAAATTTTTTGGCTCGAAATTTTACGAGCTTGTGCAGAACTTCTAGGCAATCATATCGGCAGGTGACACGAAGTGATTCGAGTTCGTTTGCCCCCCCATTTTCCTTAACGAACGATAACTTTTTCTGAAAATAATAAAGTGCCCCGATCCCGGCCGAAACGACTCGAATTACACCTCGAGACCCGCCGACATGATCGCCACGATGCACAGAGCAAATCGGACGACGTTGTATTTTTTTCACAACCAGGACCGAAACCCTAGGCGGAACAAAATGGTCGTACGCGAAGTGAAATTTTTTGGCTCGAAATTTTACGAGCTTGTGCAGAACTTCTAGGCAATCATATCGGCAGGTGACACGAAGTGATTCGAGTTCGTTTGCCCCACCATTTTCCTTAACGAACGATAACTTTTTCTGAAAATAACAAGTGCCCCGATCCCGGCCGAAACGACTCGAATTACACTTCGAGACCCGCCGACATGATCGCCACGATGCACAGAGCAAATCGGACCACGTTCTATTTTTTTCACAACGAGGACCGAAACCCTAGGCGGAACAAAATGGTCGTACGCGAAGTGAAATTTTTTGGCTCGAAATTTTACGAGCTTGTGCAGAACTTCTAGGCAATCATATCGGCAGGTGACACGAAGTGATTCGAGTTCGTTTGCCCCACCATTTTCCTTAACGAACGATAACTTTTTCTGAAAATAACAAGTGCCCCGATCCCGGCCGAAACGACTCGAATTACACTTCGAGACCCGCCGACATGATCGCCACGATGCACAGAGCAAATCGGACCACGTTCTATTTTTTTCACAACGAGGACCGAAACCCTAGGCGGAACAAAATGGTCGTACGCGAAGTGAAATTTTTTGGCTCGAAATTTTACGAGCTTGTGCAGAACTTCTAGGCAATCATATCGGCAGGTGACACGAAGTGATTCGAGTTAGTTTGGCCCCCCATTTTCCTTAACGAACGATAACTTTTTCTGAAAATAACAAGTGCCCCGATCCCGGCCGAAACGACTCGAATTACACTTCGAGACCCGCCGACATGATCGCCACGATGCACAGAGCAAATCGGACGACGTTCTATTTTTTGACAACCAGGACCGAAACCCTAGGCGGAACAAAATGGTCGTACGCGAAGTGAAATTTTTTGGCTCGAAATTTTACGAGCTTGTGCAGAACTTCTAGGCAATCATATCGGCAGGTGACACGAAGTGATTCGAGTTCGTTTGCCCCCCCATTTTCCTTAACGAACGATAACTTTTTCTGAAAATAACAAGTGCCCCGATCCCGGCCGAAACGACTCGAATTACACTTCGAGACCCGCCGACATGATCGCCACGATGCACAGAGCAAATCGGACGACGTTGTATTTTTTCACAACCAGGACCGAAACCCTAGGCGGAACAAAATGGTCGTACGCGAAGTGAAATTTTTTGGCTCGAAATTTTACGAGCTTGTGCAGAACTTCTAGGCAATCATATCGGCAGGTGACACGAAGTGATTCGAGTTCGTTTGCCCCCCCATTTTCCTTAACGAACGATAACTTTTTCTGAAAATAATAAAGTGCCCCGATCCCGGCCGAAACGACTCGAATTACACTTCGAGACCCGCCGACATGATCGCCACGATGCACAGAGCAAATCGGACGACGTTCTATTTTTTCACAACCAGGACCGAAACCCTAGGCGGAACAAAATGGTCGTACGCGAAGTGAAATTTTTTGGCTCGAAATTTTACGAGCTTGTGCAGAACTTCTAGGCAATCATATCGGCAGGTGACACGAAGTGATTCGAGTTCGTTTGCCCCCCCATTTTCCTTAACGAACGATAACTTTTTCTGAAAATAACAAGTGCCCCGATCCCGGCCGAAACGACTCGAATTACACTTCGAGACCCGCCGACATGATCGCCACGATGCACAGAGCAAATCGGACGACGTTGTATTTTTTCACAACCAGGACCGAAACCCTAGCCCGAACAAAATGGTCGTACGCGAAGTGAAATTTTTTGGCTCGAAATTTTACGAGCTTGTGCAGAACTTCTAGGCAATCATATCGGCAGGTGACACGAAGTGATTCGAGTTCGTTTGCCCCCCCATTTTCCTTAACGAACGATAACTTTTTCTGAAAATAATAAAGTGCCCCGATCCCGGCCGAAACGACTCGAATTACACTTCGAGACCCGCCGACATGATCGCCACGATGCACAGAGCAAATCGGACGACGTTGTATTTTTTTCACAACCAGGACCGAAACCCTAGGCGGAACAAAATGGTCGTACGCGAAGTGAAATTTTTTGGCTCGAAATTTTACGAGCTTGTGCAGAACTTCTAGGCAATCATATCGGCAGGTGACACGAAGTGATTCGAGTTCGTTTGCCCCCCCATTTTCCTTAACGAACGATAACTTTTTCTGAAAATAATAAAGTGCCCCGATCCCGGCCGAAACGACTCGAATTACACTTCGAGACCCGCCGACATGATCGCCACGATGCACAGAGCAAATCGGACGACGTTGTATTTTTTTCACAACCAGGACCGAAACCCTAGGCGGAACAAAATGGTCGTACGCGAAGTGAAATTTTTTGGCTCGAAATTTTACGAGCTTGTGCAGAACTTCTAGGCAATCATATTGGCAGGTGACACGAAGTGATTCGAGTTCGTTTGCCCCACCATTTTCCTTAACGAACGATAACTTTTTCTGAAAATAACAAGTGCCCCGATCCCGGCCGAAACGACTCGAATTACACTTCGAGACCCGCCGACAAGATCGCCACGATGCACAGAGCAAATCGGACGACGTTGTATTTTTTCACAACCAGGACCGAAACCCTAGCCCGAACAAAATGGTCGTACGCGAAGTGAAATTTTTTGGCTCGAAATTTTACGAGCTTGTGCAGAACTTCTAGGCAATCATATCGGCAGGTGACACGAAGTGATTCGAGTTCGTTTGCCCCCCCATTTTCCTTAACGAACGATAACTTTTTCTGAAAATAATAAAGTGCCCCGATCCCGGCCGAAACGACTCGAATTACACTTCGAGACCCGCCGACATGATCGCCACGATGCACAGAGCAAATCGGACGACGTTGTATTTTTTTCACAACCAGGACCGAAACCCTAGGCGGAACAAAATGGTCGTACGCGAAGTGAAATTTTTTGGCTCGAAATTTTACGAGCTTGTGCAGAACTTCTAGGCAATCATATCGGCAGGTGACACGAAGTGATTCGAGTTCGTTTGCCCCACCATTTTGCTTAACGAACGATAACTTTTTCTGAAAATAACAAGTGCCCCGATCCCGGCCGAAACGACTCGAATTACACTTCGAGACCCGCCGACATGATCGCCACGATGCACAGAGCAAATCGGACCACGTTCTATTTTTTTCACAACGAGGACCGAAACCCTAGGCGGAACAAAATGGTCGTACGCGAAGTGAAATTTTTTGGCTCGAAATTTTACGAGCTTGTGCAGAACTTCTAGGCAATCATATCGGCAGGTGACACGAAGTGATTCGAGTTCGTTTGCCCCACCATTTTCCTTAACGAACGATAACTTTTTCTGAAAATAACAAGTGCCCCGATCCCGGCCGAAACGACTCGAATTACACTTCGAGACCCGCCGACATGATCGCCACGATGCACAGAGCAAATCGGACGACGTTCTATTTTTTGACAACCAGGACCGAAACCCTAGGCGGAACAAAATGGTCGTACGCGAAGTGAAATTTTTTGGCTCGAAATTTTACGAGCTTGTGCAGAACTTCTAGGCAATCATATCGGCAGGTGACACGAAGTGATTCGAGTTCGTTTGCCCCCCCATTTTGCTTAACGAACGATAACTTTTTCTGAAAATAACAAGTGCCCCGATCCCGGCCGAAACGACTCGAATTACACTTCGAGACCCGCCGACTTGATCGCCACGATGCACAGAGCAAATCGGACGACGTTGTATTTTTTCACAACCAGGACCGAAACCCTAGCCCGAACAAAATGGTCGTACGCGAAGTGAAATTTTTTGGCTCGAAATTTTACGAGCTTGTGCAGAACTTCTAGGCAATCATATCGGCAGGTGACACGAAGTGATTCGAGTTCGTTTGCCCCCCCATTTTCCTTAACGAACGATAACTTTTTCTGAAAATAATAAAGTGCCCCGATCCCGGCCGAAACGACTCGAATTACACTTCGAGACCCGCCGACATGATCGCCACGATGCACAGAGCAAATCGGACGACGTTCTATTTTTTCACAACCAGGACCGAAACCCTAGGCGGAACAAAATGGTCGTACGCGAAGTGAAATTTTTTGGCTCGAAATTTTACGAGCTTGTGCAGAACTTCTAGGCAATCATATCGGCAGGTGACACGAAGTGATTCGAGTTCGTTTGCCCCACCATTTTCCTTAACGAACGATAACTTTTTCTGAAAATAACAAGTGCCCCGATCCCGGCCGAAACGACTCGAATTACACTTCGAGACCCGCCGACATGATCGCCACGATGCACAGAGCAAATCGGACGACGTTGTATTTTTTCACAACCAGGACCGAAACCCTAGCCCGAACAAAATGGTCGTACGCGAAGTGAAATTTTTTGGCTCGAAATTTTACGAGCTTGTGCAGAACTTCTAGGCAATCATATCGGCAGGTGACACGAAGTGATTCGAGTTCGTTTGCCCCCCCATTTTCCTTAACGAACGATAACTTTTTCTGAAAATAATAAAGTGCCCCGATCCCGGCCGAAACGACTCGAATTACACTTCGAGACCCGCCGACATGATCGCCACGATGCACAGAGCAAATCGGACGACGTTGTATTTTTTTCACAACCAGGACCGAAACCCTAGGCGGAACAAAATGGTCGTACGCGAAGTGAAATTTTTTGGCTCGAAATTTTACGAGCTTGTGCAGAACTTCTAGGCAATCATATCGGCAGGTGACACGAAGTGATTCGAGTTCGTTTGCCCCACCATTTTCCTTAACGAACGATAACTTTTTCTGAAAATAACAAGTGCCCCGATCCCGGCCGAAACGACTCGAATTACACTTCGAGACCCGCCGACATGATCGCCACGATGCACAGAGCAAATCGGACCACGTTGTATTTTTTCACAACCAGGACCGAAACCCTAGCCCGAACAAAATGGTCGTACGCGAAGTGAAATTTTTTGGCTCGAAATTTTACGAGCTTGTGCAGAACTTCTAGGCAATCATATCGGCAGGTGACACGAAGTGATTCGAGTTCGTTTGCCCCCCCATTTTCCTTAACGAACGATAACTTTTTCTGAAAATAATAAAGTGCCCCGATCCCGGCCGAAACGACTCGAATTACACTTCGAGACCCGCCGACATGATCGCCACGATGCACAGAGCAAATCGGACGACGTTGTATTTTTTTCACAACCAGGACCGAAACCCTAGGCGGAACAAAATGGTCGTACGCGAAGTGAAATTTTTTGGCTCGAAATTTTACGAGCTTGTGCAGAACTTCTAGGCAATCATATCGGCAGGTGACACGAAGTGATTCGAGTTCGTTTGCCCCACCATTTTCCTTAACGAACGATAACTTTTTCTGAAAATAACAAGTGCCCCGATCCCGGCCGAAACGACTCGAATTACACTTCGAGACCCGCCGACATGATCGCCACGATGCACAGAGCAAATCGGACCACGTTCTATTTTTTTCACAACGAGGACCGAAACCCTAGGCGGAACAAAATGGTCGTACGCGAAGTGAAATTTTTTGGCTCGAAATTTTACGAGCTTGTGCAGAACTTCTAGGCAATCATATCGGCAGGTGACACGAAGTGATTCGAGTTCGTTTGCCCCACCATTTTCCTTAACGAACGATAACTTTTTCTGAAAATAACAAGTGCCCCGATCCCGGCCGAAACGACTCGAATTACACTTCGAGACCCGCCGACATGATCGCCACGATGCACAGAGCAAATCGGACGACGTTCTATTTTTTCACAACCAGGACCGAAACCCTAGGCGGAACAAAATGGTCGTACGCGAAGTGAAATTTTTTGGCTCGAAATTTTACGAGCTTGTGCAGAACTTCTAGGCAATCATATCGGCAGGTGACACGAAGTGATTCGAGTTCGTTTGCCCCCCCATTTTCCTTAACGAACGATAACTTTTTCTGAAAATAACAAGTGCCCCGATCCCGGCCGAAACGACTCGAATTACACTTCGAGACCCGCCGACTTGATCGCCACGATGCACAGAGCAAATCGGACGACGTTGTATTTTTTCACAACCAGGACCGAAACCCTAGGCGGAACAAAATGGTCGTACGCGAAGTGAAATTTTTTGGCTCGAAATTTTACGAGCTTGTGCAGAACTTCTAGGCAATCATATCGGCAGGTGACACGAAGTGATTCGAGTTCGTTTGCCCCCCCATTTTCCTTAACGAACGATAACTTTTTCTGAAAATAATAAAGTGCCCCGATCCCGGCCGAAACGACTCGAATTACACTTCGAGACCCGCCGACATGATCGCCACGATGCACAGAGCAAATCGGACGACGTTCTATTTTTTCACAACCAGGACCGAAACCCTAGGCGGAACAAAATGGTCGTACGCGAAGTGAAATTTTTTGGCTCGAAATTTTACGAGCTTGTGCAGAACTTCTAGGCAATCATATCGGCAGGTGACACGAAGTGATTCGAGTTCGTTTGCCCCCCCATTTTCCTTAACGAACGATAACTTTTTCTGAAAATAACAAGTGCCCCGATCCCGGCCGAAACGACTCGAATTACACTTCGAGACCCGCCGACATGATCGCCACGATGCACAGAGCAAATCGGACGACGTTGTATTTTTTCACAACCAGGACCGAAACCCTAGCCCGAACAAAATGGTCGTACGCGAAGTGAAATTTTTTGGCTCGAAATTTTACGAGCTTGTGCAGAACTTCTAGGCAATCATATCGGCAGGTGACACGAAGTGATTCGAGTTCGTTTGCCCCCCCATTTTCCTTAACGAACGATAACTTTTTCTGAAAATAATAAAGTGCCCCGATCCCGGCCGAAACGACTCGAATTACACTTCGAGACCCGCCGACATGATCGCCACGATGCACAGAGCAAATCGGACGACGTTGTATTTTTTTCACAACCAGGACCGAAACCCTAGGCGGAACAAAATGGTCGTACGCGAAGTGAAATTTTTTGGCTCGAAATTTTACGAGCTTGTGCAGAACTTCTAGGCAATCATATCGGCAGGTGACACGAAGTGATTCGAGTTCGTTTGCCCCCCCATTTTCCTTAACGAACGATAACTTTTTCTGAAAATAATAAAGTGCCCCGATCCCGGCCGAAACGACTCGAATTACACTTCGAGACCCGCCGACATGATCGCCACGATGCACAGAGCAAATCGGACGACGTTGTATTTTTTTCACAACCAGGACCGAAACCCTAGGCGGAACAAAATGGTCGTACGCGAAGTGAAATTTTTTGGCTCGAAATTTTACGAGCTTGTGCAGAACTTCTAGGCAATCATATTGGCAGGTGACACGAAGTGATTCGAGTTCGTTTGCCCCACCATTTTCCTTAACGAACGATAACTTTTTCTGAAAATAACAAGTGCCCCGATCCCGGCCGAAACGACTCGAATTACACTTCGAGACCCGCCGACAAGATCGCCACGATGCACAGAGCAAATCGGACGACGTTGTATTTTTTCACAACCAGGACCGAAACCCTAGCCCGAACAAAATGGTCGTACGCGAAGTGAAATTTTTTGGCTCGAAATTTTACGAGCTTGTGCAGAACTTCTAGGCAATCATATCGGCAGGTGACACGAAGTGATTCGAGTTCGTTTGCCCCCCCATTTTCCTTAACGAACGATAACTTTTTCTGAAAATAATAAAGTGCCCCGATCCCGGCCGAAACGACTCGAATTACACTTCGAGACCCGCCGACATGATCGCCACGATGCACAGAGCAAATCGGACGACGTTGTATTTTTTTCACAACCAGGACCGAAACCCTAGGCGGAACAAAATGGTCGTACGCGAAGTGAAATTTTTTGGCTCGAAATTTTACGAGCTTGTGCAGAACTTCTAGGCAATCATATCGGCAGGTGACACGAAGTGATTCGAGTTCGTTTGCCCCACCATTTTGCTTAACGAACGATAACTTTTTCTGAAAATAACAAGTGCCCCGATCCCGGCCGAAACGACTCGAATTACACTTCGAGACCCGCCGACATGATCGCCACGATGCACAGAGCAAATCGGACCACGTTCTATTTTTTTCACAACGAGGACCGAAACCCTAGGCGGAACAAAATGGTCGTACGCGAAGTGAAATTTTTTGGCTCGAAATTTTACGAGCTTGTGCAGAACTTCTAGGCAATCATATCGGCAGGTGACACGAAGTGATTCGAGTTCGTTTGCCCCACCATTTTCCTTAACGAACGATAACTTTTTCTGAAAATAACAAGTGCCCCGATCCCGGCCGAAACGACTCGAATTACACTTCGAGACCCGCCGACATGATCGCCACGATGCACAGAGCAAATCGGACGACGTTCTATTTTTTGACAACCAGGACCGAAACCCTAGGCGGAACAAAATGGTCGTACGCGAAGTGAAATTTTTTGGCTCGAAATTTTACGAGCTTGTGCAGAACTTCTAGGCAATCATATCGGCAGGTGACACGAAGTGATTCGAGTTCGTTTGCCCCCCCATTTTGCTTAACGAACGATAACTTTTTCTGAAAATAACAAGTGCCCCGATCCCGGCCGAAACGACTCGAATTACACTTCGAGACCCGCCGACTTGATCGCCACGATGCACAGAGCAAATCGGACGACGTTGTATTTTTTCACAACCAGGACCGAAACCCTAGCCCGAACAAAATGGTCGTACGCGAAGTGAAATTTTTTGGCTCGAAATTTTACGAGCTTGTGCAGAACTTCTAGGCAATCATATCGGCAGGTGACACGAAGTGATTCGAGTTCGTTTGCCCCCCCATTTTCCTTAACGAACGATAACTTTTTCTGAAAATAATAAAGTGCCCCGATCCCGGCCGAAACGACTCGAATTACACTTCGAGACCCGCCGACATGATCGCCACGATGCACAGAGCAAATCGGACGACGTTCTATTTTTTCACAACCAGGACCGAAACCCTAGGCGGAACAAAATGGTCGTACGCGAAGTGAAATTTTTTGGCTCGAAATTTTACGAGCTTGTGCAGAACTTCTAGGCAATCATATCGGCAGGTGACACGAAGTGATTCGAGTTCGTTTGCCCCACCATTTTCCTTAACGAACGATAACTTTTTCTGAAAATAACAAGTGCCCCGATCCCGGCCGAAACGACTCGAATTACACTTCGAGACCCGCCGACATGATCGCCACGATGCACAGAGCAAATCGGACGACGTTGTATTTTTTCACAACCAGGACCGAAACCCTAGCCCGAACAAAATGGTCGTACGCGAAGTGAAATTTTTTGGCTCGAAATTTTACGAGCTTGTGCAGAACTTCTAGGCAATCATATCGGCAGGTGACACGAAGTGATTCGAGTTCGTTTGCCCCCCCATTTTCCTTAACGAACGATAACTTTTTCTGAAAATAATAAAGTGCCCCGATCCCGGCCGAAACGACTCGAATTACACTTCGAGACCCGCCGACATGATCGCCACGATGCACAGAGCAAATCGGACGACGTTGTATTTTTTTCACAACCAGGACCGAAACCCTAGGCGGAACAAAATGGTCGTACGCGAAGTGAAATTTTTTGGCTCGAAATTTTACGAGCTTGTGCAGAACTTCTAGGCAATCATATCGGCAGGTGACACGAAGTGATTCGAGTTCGTTTGCCCCACCATTTTCCTTAACGAACGATAACTTTTTCTGAAAATAACAAGTGCCCCGATCCCGGCCGAAACGACTCGAATTACACTTCGAGACCCGCCGACATGATCGCCACGATGCACAGAGCAAATCGGACCACGTTGTATTTTTTCACAACCAGGACCGAAACCCTAGCCCGAACAAAATGGTCGTACGCGAAGTGAAATTTTTTGGCTCGAAATTTTACGAGCTTGTGCAGAACTTCTAGGCAATCATATCGGCAGGTGACACGAAGTGATTCGAGTTCGTTTGCCCCCCCATTTTCCTTAACGAACGATAACTTTTTCTGAAAATAATAAAGTGCCCCGATCCCGGCCGAAACGACTCGAATTACACTTCGAGACCCGCCGACATGATCGCCACGATGCACAGAGCAAATCGGACGACGTTGTATTTTTTTCACAACCAGGACCGAAACCCTAGGCGGAACAAAATGGTCGTACGCGAAGTGAAATTTTTTGGCTCGAAATTTTACGAGCTTGTGCAGAACTTCTAGGCAATCATATCGGCAGGTGACACGAAGTGATTCGAGTTCGTTTGCCCCACCATTTTCCTTAACGAACGATAACTTTTTCTGAAAATAACAAGTGCCCCGATCCCGGCCGAAACGACTCGAATTACACTTCGAGACCCGCCGACATGATCGCCACGATGCACAGAGCAAATCGGACCACGTTCTATTTTTTTCACAACGAGGACCGAAACCCTAGGCGGAACAAAATGGTCGTACGCGAAGTGAAATTTTTTGGCTCGAAATTTTACGAGCTTGTGCAGAACTTCTAGGCAATCATATCGGCAGGTGACACGAAGTGATTCGAGTTCGTTTGCCCCACCATTTTCCTTAACGAACGATAACTTTTTCTGAAAATAACAAGTGCCCCGATCCCGGCCGAAACGACTCGAATTACACTTCGAGACCCGCCGACATGATCGCCACGATGCACAGAGCAAATCGGACGACGTTCTATTTTTTCACAACCAGGACCGAAACCCTAGGCGGAACAAAATGGTCGTACGCGAAGTGAAATTTTTTGGCTCGAAATTTTACGAGCTTGTGCAGAACTTCTAGGCAATCATATCGGCAGGTGACACGAAGTGATTCGAGTTCGTTTGCCCCCCCATTTTCCTTAACGAACGATAACTTTTTCTGAAAATAACAAGTGCCCCGATCCCGGCCGAAACGACTCGAATTACACTTCGAGACCCGCCGACTTGATCGCCACGATGCACAGAGCAAATCGGACGACGTTGTATTTTTTCACAACCAGGACCGAAACCCTAGGCGGAACAAAATGGTCGTACGCGAAGTGAAATTTTTTGGCTCGAAATTTTACGAGCTTGTGCAGAACTTCTAGGCAATCATATCGGCAGGTGACACGAAGTGATTCGAGTTCGTTTGCCCCCCCATTTTCCTTAACGAACGATAACTTTTTCTGAAAATAATAAAGTGCCCCGATCCCGGCCGAAACGACTCGAATTACACTTCGAGACCCGCCGACATGATCGCCACGATGCACAGAGCAAATCGGACGACGTTCTATTTTTTCACAACCAGGACCGAAACCCTAGGCGGAACAAAATGGTCGTACGCGAAGTGAAATTTTTTGGCTCGAAATTTTACGAGCTTGTGCAGAACTTCTAGGCAATCATATCGGCAGGTGACACGAAGTGATTCGAGTTCGTTTGCCCCCCCATTTTCCTTAACGAACGATAACTTTTTCTGAAAATAACAAGTGCCCCGATCCCGGCCGAAACGACTCGAATTACACTTCGAGACCCGCCGACATGATCGCCACGATGCACAGAGCAAATCGGACGACGTTGTATTTTTTCACAACCAGGACCGAAACCCTAGCCCGAACAAAATGGTCGTACGCGAAGTGAAATTTTTTGGCTCGAAATTTTACGAGCTTGTGCAGAACTTCTAGGCAATCATATCGGCAGGTGACACGAAGTGATTCGAGTTCGTTTGCCCCCCCATTTTCCTTAACGAACGATAACTTTTTCTGAAAATAATAAAGTGCCCCGATCCCGGCCGAAACGACTCGAATTACACTTCGAGACCCGCCGACATGATCGCCACGATGCACAGAGCAAATCGGACGACGTTCTATTTTTTCACAACCAGGACCGAAACCCTAGGCGGAACAAAATGGTCGTACGCGAAGTGAAATTTTTTGGCTCGAAATTTTACGAGCTTGTGCAGAACTTCTAGGCAATCATATCGGCAGGTGACACGAAGTGATTCGAGTTCGTTTGCCCCCCCATTTTCCTTAACGAACGATAACTTTTTCTGAAAATAACAAGTGCCCCGATCCCGGCCGAAACGACTCGAATTACACTTCGAGACCCGCCGACATGATCGCCACGATACACAGAGCAAATCGGACGACGTTGTATTTTTTCACAACCAGGACCGAAACCCTAGCCCGAACAAAATGGTCGTACGCGAAGTGAAATTTTTTGGCTCGAAATTTTACGAGCTTGTGCAGAACTTCTAGGCAATCATATCGGCAGGTGACACGAAGTGATTCGAGTTCGTTTGCCCCCCCATTTTCCTTAACGAACGATAACTTTTTCTGAAAATAATAAAGTGCCCCGATCCCGGCCGAAACGACTCGAATTACACTTCGAGACCCGCCGACATGATCGCCACGATGCACAGAGCAAATCGGACGACGTTGTATTTTTTTCACAACCAGGACCGAAACCCTAGGCGGAACAAAATGGTCGTACGCGAAGTGAAATTTTTTGGCTCGAAATTTTACGAGCTTGTGCAGAACTTCTAGGCAATCATATCGGCAGGTGACACGAAGTGATTCGAGTTCGTTTGCCCCACCATTTTCCTTAACGAACGATAACTTTTTCTGAAAATAACAAGTGCCCCGATCCCGGCCGAAACGACTCGAATTACACTTCGAGACCCGCCGACATGATCGCCACGATGCACAGAGCAAATCGGACGACGTTGTATTTTTTCACAACCAGGACCGAAACCCTAGCCCGAACAAAATGGTCGTACGCGAAGTGAAATTTTTTGGCTCGAAATTTTACGAGCTTGTGCAGAACTTCTTGGCAATCATATCGGCAGGTGACACGAAGTGATTCGAGTTCGTTTGCCCCCCCATTTTCCTTAACGAACGATAACTTTTTCTGAAAATAATAAAGTGCCCCGATCCCGGCCGAAACGACTCGAATTACACTTCGAGACCCGCCGACATGATCGCCACGATGCACAGAGCAAATCGGACGACGTTGTATTTTTTTCACAACCAGGACCGAAACCCTAGGCGGAACAAAATGGTCGTACGCGAAGTGAAATTTTTTGGCTCGAAATTTTACGAGCTTGTGCAGAACTTCTAGGCAATCATATCGGCAGGTGACACGAAGTGATTCGAGTTCGTTTGCCCCACCATTTTCCTTAACGAACGATAACTTTTTCTGAAAATAACAAGTGCCCCGATCCCGGCCGAAACGACTCGAATTACACTTCGAGACCCGCCGACATGATCGCCACGATGCACAGAGCAAATCGGACGACGTTGTATTTTTTCACAACCAGGACCGAAACCCTAGCCCGAACAAAATGGTCGTACGCGAAGTGAAATTTTTTGGCTCGAAATTTTACGAGCTTGTGCAGAACTTCTAGGCAATCATATCGGCAGGTGACACGAAGTGATTCGAGTTCGTTTGCCCCCCCATTTTCCTTAACGAACGATAACTTTTTCTGAAAATAATAAAGTGCCCCGATCCCGGCCGAAACGACTCGAATTATACTTCGAGACCCGCCGACATGATCGCCACGATGCACAGAGCAAATCGGACGACGTTGTATTTTTTTCACAACCAGGACCGAAACCCTAGGCGGAACGAAATGGTCGTACGCGAAGTGAAATTTTTTGGCTCGAAATTTTACGAGCTTGTGCAGAACTTCTAGGCAATCATATCGGCAGGTGACACGAAGTGATTCGAGTTCGTTTGCCCCACCATTTTCCTTAACGAACGATAACTTTTTCTGAAAATAACAAGTGCCCCGATCCCGGCCGAAACGACTCGAATTACACTTCGAGACCCGCCGACATGATCGCCACGATGCACAGAGCAAATCGGACGACGTTGTATTTTTTCACAACCAGGACCGAAACCCTAGCCCGAACAAAATGGTCGTACGCGAAGTGAAATTTTTTGGCTCGAAATTTTACGAGCTTGTGCAGAACTTCTAGGCAATCATATCGGCAGGTGACACGAAGTGATTCGAGTTCGTTTGCCCCCCCATTTTCCTTAACGAACGATAACTTTTTCTGAAAATAATAAAGTGCCCCGATCCCGGCCGAAACGACTCGAATTACACTTCGAGACCCGCCGACATGATCGCCACGATGCACAGAGCAAATCGGACGACGTTGTATTTTTTTCACAACCAGGACCGAAACCCTAGGCGGAACAAAATGGTCGTACGCGAAGTGAAATTTTTTGGCTCGAAATTTTACGAGCTTGTGCAGAACTTCTAGGCAATCATATTGGCAGGTGACACGAAGTGATTCGAGTTCGTTTGCCCCACCATTTTCCTTAACGAACGATAACTTTTTCTGAAAATAACAAGTGCCCCGATCCCGGCCGAAACGACTCGAATTACACTTCGAGACCCGCCGACAAGATCGCCACGATGCACAGAGCAAATCGGACGACGTTGTATTTTTTCACAACCAGGACCGAAACCCTAGCCCGAACAAAATGGTCGTACGCGAAGTGAAATTTTTTGGCTCGAAATTTTACGAGCTTGTGCAGAACTTCTAGGCAATCATATCGGCAGGTGACACGAAGTGATTCGAGTTCGTTTGCCCCCCCATTTTCCTTAACGAACGATAACTTTTTCTGAAAATAATAAAGTGCCTCGATCCCGGCCGAAACGATTCGAATTACACTTCGAGACCCGCCGACATGATCGCCACGATGCACAGAGCAAATCGGACGACGTTGTATTTTTTTCACAACCAGGACCGAAACCCTAGGCGGAACAAAATGGTCGTACGCGAAGTGAAATTTTTTGGCTCGAAATTTTACGAGCTTGTGCAGAACTTCTAGGCAATCATATCGGCAGGTGACACGAAGTGATTCGAGTTCGTTTGCCCCACCATTTTCCTTAACGAACGATAACTTTTTCTGAAAATAACAAGTGCCCCGATCCCGGCCGAAACGACTCGAATTACACTTCGAGACCCGCCGACATGATCGCCACGATGCACAGAGCAAATCGGACGACGTTGTATTTTTTCACAACCAGGACCGAAACCCTAGCCCGAACAAAATGGTCGTACGCGAAGTGAAATTTTTTGGCTCGAAATTTTACGAGCTTGTGCAGAACTTCTAGGCAATCATATCGGCAGGTGACACGAAGTGATTCGAGTTCGTTTGCCCCCCCATTTTCCTTAACGAACGATAACTTTTTCTGAAAATAATAAAGTGCCCCGATCCCGGCCGAAACGACTCGAATTACACTTCGAGACCCGCCGACATGATCGCCACGATGCACAGAGCAAATCGGACGACGTTGTATTTTTTTCACAACCAGGACCGAAACCCTAGGCGGAACAAAATGGTCGTACGCGAAGTGAAATTTTTTGGCTCGAAATTTTACGAGCTTGTGCAGAACTTCTAGGCAATCATATTGGCAGGTGACACGAAGTGATTCGAGTTCGTTTGCCCCACCATTTTCCTTAACGAACGATAACTTTTTCTGAAAATAACAAGTGCCCCGATCCCGGCCGAAACGACTCGAATTACACTTCGAGACCCGCCGACAAGATCGCCACGATGCACAGAGCAAATCGGACGACGTTGTATTTTTTCACAACCAGGACCGAAACCCTAGCCCGAACAAAATGGTCGTACGCGAAGTGAAATTTTTTGGCTCGAAATTTTACGAGCTTGTGCAGAACTTCTAGGCAATCATATCGGCAGGTGACACGAAGTGATTCGAGTTCGTTTGCCCCCCCATTTTCCTTAACGAACGATAACTTTTTCTGAAAATAATAAAGTGCCTCGATCCCGGCCGAAACGATTCGAATTACACTTCGAGACCCGCCGACATGATCGCCACGATGCACAGAGCAAATCGGACGACGTTGTATTTTTTTCACAACCAGGACCGAAACCCTAGGCGGAACAAAATGGTCGTACGCGAAGTGAAATTTTTTGGCTCGAAATTTTACGAGCTTGTGCAGAACTTCTAGGCAATCATATCGGCAGGTGACACGAAGTGATTCGAGTTCGTTTGCCCCACCATTTTCCTTAACGAACGATAACTTTTTCTGAAAATAACAAGTGCCCCGATCCCGGCCGAAACGACTCGAATTACACTTCGAGACCCGCCGACATGATCGCCACGATGCACAGAGCAAATCGGACCACGTTCTATTTTTTTCACAACGAGGACCGAAACCCTAGGCGGAACAAAATGGTCGTACGCGAAGTGAAATTTTTTGGCTCGAAATTTTACGAGCTTGTGCAGAACTTCTAGGCAATCATATCGGCAGGTGACACGAAGTGATTCGAGTTAGTTTGGCCCCCCATTTTCCTTAACGAACGATAACTTTTTCTGAAAATAACAAGTGCCCCGATCCCGGCCGAAACGACTCGAATTACACTTCGAGACCCGCCGACTTGATCGCCACGATGCACAGAGCAAATCGGACGACGTTGTATTTTTTCACAACCAGGACCGAAACCCTAGGCGGAACAAAATGGTCGTACGCGAAGTGAAATTTTTTGGCTCGAAATTTTACGAGCTTGTGCAGAACTTCTAGGCAATCATATCGGCAGGTGACACGAAGTGATTCGAGTTCGTTTGCCCCCCCATTTTCCTTAACGAACGATAACTTTTTCTGAAAATAACAAGTGCCCCGATCCCGGCCGAAACGACTCGAATTACACTTCGAGACCCGCCGACATGATCGCCACGATGCACAGAGCAAATCGGACGACGTTCTATTTTTTGACAACCAGGACCGAAACCCTAGGCGGAACAAAATGGTCGTGCGCGAAGTGAAATTTTTTGGCTTGAAATTTCACGAGCTTGTGCAGAACTTCTAGGCAATCATATCGGCAGGTGACACGAAGTGATTCGAGTTCGTTTGCCCCCCCATTTTCCTTAACGAACGATAACTTTTTCTGAAAATAACAAGTGCCCCGATCCCGGCCGAAACGACTCGAATTACACTTCGAGACCCGCCGACATGATCGCCACGATGCACAGAGCAAATCGGACGACGTTCTATTTTTTGACAACCAGGACCGAAACCCTAGGCGGAACAAAATGGTCGTACGCGAAGTGAAATTTTTTGGCTCGAAATTTTACGAGCTTGTGCAGAACTTCTAGGCAATCATATCGGCAGGTGACACGAAGTGATTCGAGTTCGTTTGCCCCCCCATTTTCCTTAACGAACGATAACTTTTTCTGAAAATAACAAGTGCCCCGATCCCGGCCGAAACGACTCGAATTACACTTCGAGACCCGCCGACATGATCGCCACGATGCACAGAGCAAATCGGACGACGTTGTATTTTTTCACAACCAGGACCGAAACCCTAGGCGGAACAAAATGGTCGTACGCGAAGTGAAATTTTTTGGCTCGAAATTTTACGAGCTTGTGCAGAACTTCTAGGCAATCATATCGGCAGGTGACACGAAGTGATTCGAGTTCGTTTGCCCCCCCATTTTCCTTAACGAACGATAACTTTTTCTGAAAATAATAAAGTGCCCCGATCCCGGCCGAAACGACTCGAATTACACTTCGAGACCCGCCGACATGATCGCCACGATGCACAGAGCAAATCGGACGACGTTCTATTTTTTCACAACCAGGACCGAAACCCTAGGCGGAACAAAATGGTCGTACGCGAAGTGAAATTTTTTGGCTCGAAATTTTACGAGCTTGTGCAGAACTTCTAGGCAATCATATCGGCAGGTGACACGAAGTGATTCGAGTTCGTTTGCCCGCCCATTTTCCTTAACGAACGATAACTTTTTCTGAAAATAACAAGTGCCCCGATCCCGGCCGAAACGACTCGAATTACACTTCGAGACCCGCCGACATGATCGCCACGATGCACAGAGCAAATCGGACGACGTTGTATTTTTTCACAACCAGGACCGAAACCCTAGCCCGAACAAAATGGTCGTACGCGAAGTGAAATTTTTTGGCTCGAAATTTTACGAGCTTGTGCAGAACTTCTAGGCAATCATATCGGCAGGTGACACGAAGTGATTCGAGTTCGTTTGCCCCCCCATTTTCCTTAACGAACGATAACTTTTTCTGAAAATAATAAAGTGCCCCGATCCCGGCCGAAACGACTCGAATTACACTTCGAGACCCGCCGACATGATCGCCACGATGCACAGAGCAAATCGGACGACGTTGTATTTTTTTCACAACCAGGACCGAAACCCTAGGCGGAACAAAATGGTCGTACGCGAAGTGAAATTTTTTGGCTCGAAATTTTACGAGCTTGTGCAGAACTTCTAGGCAATCATATCGGCAGGTGACACGAAGTGATTCGAGTTCGTTTGCCCCACCATTTTCCTTAACGAACGATAACTTTTTCTGAAAATAACAAGTGCCCCGATCCCGGCCGAAACGACTCGAATTACACTTCGAGACCCGCCGACATGATCGCCACGATGCACAGAGCAAATCGGACGACGTTCTATTTTTTGACAACCAGGACCGAAACCCTAGGCGGAACAAAATGGTCGTGCGCGAAGTGAAATTTTTTGGCTCGAAATTTTACGAGCTTGTGCAGAACTTCTAGGCAATCATATCGGCAGGTGACACGAAGTGGTTCGAGTTCGTTTGCCCCCCCATTTTCTTTAACGAACGATAACTTTTTCTGAAAATAACAAGTGCCCCGATCCCGGCCGAAACGACTCGAATTACACTTCGAGACCCGCCCACATGATCGCCACGATGCACAGAGCAAATCGGACGACGTTGTATTTTTTCACAACCAGGACCGAAACCCTAGGCGGAACAAAATGGTCGTACGCGAAGTGAAATTTTTTGGCTCGAAATTTTACGAGCTTGTGCAGAACATCTAGGCAATCATATCGGCAGGTGACACGAAGTGGTTCGAGTTCGTTTGCCCCCCCATTTTCTTTAACGAACGATAACTTTTTCTGAAAATAACAAGTGCCCCGATCCCGGCCGAAACGACTCGAATTACACTTCGAGACCCGCCGACATGATCGCCACGATGCACAGAGCAAATCGGACGACGTTGTATTTTTTCACAACCAGGACCGAAACCCTAGGCGGAACAAAATGGTCGTACGCGAAGTGAAATTTTTTGGCTCGAAATTTGACGAGCTTGTGCAGAACTTCTAGGCAATCATATCGGCAGGTGACACGAAGTGATTCGAGTTCGTTTGCCCCCCCATTTTCCTTAACGAACGATAACTTTTTCTGAAAATAACAAGTGCCCCGATCCCGGCCGAAACGACTCGAATTACACTTCGAGACCCGCCGACATGATCGCCACGATGCACAGAGCAAATCGGACGACGTTGTATTTTTTCACATCCAGGACCGAAACCCTAGGCGGAACAAAATGGTCGTACGCGAAGTGAAATTTTTTGGCTCGAAATTTTACGAGCTTGTGCAGAACTTCTAGGCAATCATATCGGCAGGTGACACGAAGTGGTTCGAGTTCGTTTGCCCCCCCATTTTCTTTAACGAACGATAACTTTTTCTGAAAATAACAAGTGCCCCGATCCCGGCCGAAACGACTCGAATTACACTTCGAGACCCGCCGACATGATCGCCACGATGCACAGAGCAAATCGGACGACGTTGTATTTTTTCACAACCAGGACCGAAACCCTAGGCGGAACAAAATGGTCGTACGCGAAGTGAAATTTTTTGGCTCGAAATTTTACGAGCTTGTGCAGAACTTCTAGGCAATCATATCGGCAGGTGACACGAAGTGGTTCGAGTTCGTTTGCCCCCCCATTTTCTTTAACGAACGAAAACTTTTTCTGAAAATAACAAGTGCCCCGATCCCGGCCGAAACGACTCGAATTACACTTCGAGACCCGCCGACATGATCGCCACGATGCACAGAGCAAATCGGACGACGTTGTATTTTTTCACAACCAGGACCGAAACCCTAGGCCGAACAAAATGGTCGTACGCGAAGTGAAATTTTTTGGCTCGAAATTTTACGAGCTTGTGCAGAACTTCTAGGCAATCATATCGGCACGTGACACGAAGTGGTTCGAGTTCGTTTGCCCCCCCATTTTCTTTAACGAACGATAACTTTTTCTGAAAATAATAAAGTGCCCCGATCCCGGCCGAAACGACTCGAATTACACTTCGAGACCCGCCGACATGATCTCCACGATGCACAGAGCAAATCGGACGACGTTCTATTTTTTCACAACCAGGACCGAAACCCTAGGCGGAACAAAATGGTCGTACGCGAAGTGAAATTTTTTTGCTCGAAATTTTACGAGCTTGTGCAGAACTTCTAGGCAATCATATCGGCAGGTGACACGAAGTGATTCGAGTTCGTTTGCCCCCCCATTTTCCTTAACGAACGATAACTTTTTCTGAAAATAACAAGTGCCCCGATCCCGGCCGAAACGACTCGAATTACACTTCGAGACCCGCCGACATGATCGCCACGATGCACAGAGCAAATCGGACGACGTTGTATTTTTTCACAACCAGGACCAAAACCCTAGCCCGAACAAAATGGTCGTACGCGAAGTGAAATTTTTTGGCTCGAAATTTTACGAGCTTGTGCAGAACTTCTAGGCAATCATATCGGCAGGTGACACGAAGTGGTTCGAGTTCGTTTGCCCCCCCATTTTCTTTAACGAACGATAACTTTTTCTGAAAATAACAAGTGCCCCGATCCCGGCCGAAACGACTTGAATTACACTTCGAGACCCGCCGACATGATCGCCACGATGCACAGAGCAAATCGGACGACGTTGTATTTTTTCACAACCAGGACCGAAACCCTAGGCGGAACAAAATGGTCGTACGCGAAGTGAAATTTTTTGGCTCGAAATTTTACGAGCTTGTGCAGAACTTCTAGGCAATCATATCGGCAGGTGACACGAAGTGATTCGAGTTCGTTTGCCCCCCCATTTTCCTTAACGAACGATAACTTTTTCTGAAAATAACAAGTGCCCCGATCCCGGCCGAAACGACTCGAATTACACTTCGAGACCCGCCGACATGATCGCCACGATGCACAGAGCAAATCGGACGACGTTGTATTTTTTCACAACCAGGACCGAAACCCTAGCCCGAACAAAATGGTCGTACGCGAAGTGAAATTTTTTGGCTCGAAATTTGACGAGCTTGTGCAGAACTTCTAGGCAATCATATCGGCAGGTGACACGAAGTGATTCGAGTTCGTTTGCCCCCCCATTTTCCTTAACGAACGATAACTTTTTCTGAAAATAACAAGTGCCCCGATCCCGGCCGAAACGACTCGAATTACACTTCGAGACCCGCCGACATGATCGCCACGATGCACAGAGCAAATCGGACGACGTTGTATTTTTTCACATCCAGGACCGAAACCCTAGGCGGAACAAAATGGTCGTACGCGAAGTGAAATTTTTTGGCTCGAAATTTTACGAGCTTGTGCAGAACTTCTAGGCAATCATATCGGCAGGTGACACGAAGTGGTTCGAGTTCGTTTGCCCCCCCATTTTCTTTAACGAACGATAACTTTTTCTGAAAATAACAAGTGCCCCGATCCCGGCCGAAACGACTCGAATTACACTTCGAGACCCGCCGACATGATCGCCACGATGCACAGAGCAAATCGGACGACGTTGTATTTTTTCACAACCAGGACCGAAACCCTAGGCGGAACAAAATGGTCGTACGCGAAGTGAAATTTTTTGGCTCGAAATTTTACGAGCTTGTGCAGAACTTCTAGGCAATCATATCGGCAGGTGACACGAAGTGGTTCGAGTTCGTTTGCCCCCCCATTTTCTTTAACGAACGATAACTTTTTCTGAAAATAACAAGTGCCCCGATCCCGGCCGAAACGACTCGAATTACACTTCGAGACCCGCCGACATGATCGCCACGATGCACAGAGCAAATCGGACGACGTTGTATTTTTTCACAACCAGGACCGAAACCCTAGGCCGAACAAAATGGTCGTACGCGAAGTGAAATTTTTTGGCTCGAAATTTTACGAGCTTGTGCAGAACTTCTAGGCAATCATATCGGCACGTGACACGAAGTGGTTCGAGTTCGTTTGCCCCCCCATTTTCTTTAACGAACGATAACTTTTTCTGAAAATAATAAAGTGCCCCGATCCCGGCCGAAACGACTCGAATTACACTTCGAGACCCGCCGACATGATCTCCACGATGCACAGAGCAAATCGGACGACGTTCTATTTTTTCACAACCAGGACCGAAACCCTAGGCGGAACAAAATGGTCGTACGCGAAGTGAAATTTTTTTGCTCGAAATTTTACGAGCTTGTGCAGAACTTCTAGGCAATCATATCGGCAGGTGACACGAAGTGATTCGAGTTCGTTTGCCCCCCCATTTTCCTTAACGAACGATAACTTTTTCTGAAAATAACAAGTGCCCCGATCCCGGCCGAAACGACTCGAATTACACTTCGAGACCCGCCGACATGATCGCCACGATGCACAGAGCAAATCGGACGACGTTGTATTTTTTCACAACCAGGACCAAAACCCTAGCCCGAACAAAATGGTCGTACGCGAAGTGAAATTTTTTGGCTCGAAATTTTACGAGCTTGTGCAGAACTTCTAGGCAATCATATCGGCAGGTGACACGAAGTGGTTCGAGTTCGTTTGCCCCCCCATTTTCTTTAACGAACGATAACTTTTTCTGAAAATAACAAGTGCCCCGATCCCGGCCGAAACGACTTGAATTACACTTCGAGACCCGCCGACATGATCGCCACGATGCACAGAGCAAATCGGACGACGTTGTATTTTTTCACAACCAGGACCGAAACCCTAGGCGGAACAAAATGGTCGTACGCGAAGTGAAATTTTTTGGCTCGAAATTTTACGAGCTTGTGCAGAACTTCTAGGCAATCATATCGGCAGGTGACACGAAGTGATTCGAGTTCGTTTGCCCCCCCATTTTCCTTAACGAACGATAACTTTTTCTGAAAATAACAAGTGCCCCGATCCCGGCCGAAACGACTCGAATTACACTTCGAGACCCGCCGACATGATCGCCACGATGCACAGAGCAAATCGGACGACGTTCTATGTTTTTCACAACCAGGACCGAAACCCTAGCCCGAACAAAATGGTCGTACGCGAAGTGAAATTTTTTGGCTCGAAATTTTACGAGCTTGTGCAGAACTTCTAGGCAATCATATCGGCAGGTGACACGAAGTGATTCGAGTTCGTTTGCCCCCCCATTTTCCTTAACGAACGATAACTTTTTCTGAAAATAACAAGTGCCCCGATCCCGGCCGAAACGACTCGAATTACACTTCGAGACCCGCCGACATGATCGCCACGATGCACAGAGCAAATCGGACGACGTTGTATTTTTTCACAACCAGGACCGAAACCCTAGGCGGAACAAAATGGTCGTACGCGAAGTGAAATTTTTTGGCTCGAAATTTTACGAGCTTGTGCAGAACTTCTAGGCAATCATATCGGCAGGTGACACGAAGTGATTCGAGTTCGTTTGCCCCCCCATTTTCCTTAACGAACGATAACTTTTTCTGAAAATAACAAGTGCCCCGATCCCGGCCGAAACGACTCGAATTACACTTCGAGACCCGCCGACATGATCGCCACGATGCACAGAGCAAATCGGACGACGTTGTATTTTTTCACAACCAGGACCGAAACCCTAGCCCGAACAAAATGGTCGTACGCGAAGTGAAATTTTTTGGCTCGAAATTTTACGAGCTTGTGCAGAACTTCTAGGCAATCATATCGGCAGGTGACACGAAGTGGTTCGAGTTCGTTTGCCCCCCCATTTTCTTTAACGAACGATAACTTTTTCTGAAAATAACAAGTGCCCCGATCCCGGCCGAAACGACTCGAATTACACTTCGAGACCCGCCGACATGATCGCCACGATGCACAGAGCAAATCGGACGACGTTGTATTTTTTCACAACCAGGACCGAAACCCTAGGCGGAACAAAATGGTCGTACGCGAAGTGAAATTTTTTGGCTCGAAATTTTACGAGCTTGTGCAGAACTTCTAGGCAATCATATCGGCAGGTGACACGAAGTGATTCGAGTTCGTTTGCCCCCCCATTTTCCTTAACGAACGATAACTTTTTCTGAAAATAACAAGTGCCCCGATCCCGGCCGAAACGACTCGAATTACACTTCGAGACCCGCCGACATGATCGCCACGATGCACAGAGCAAATCGGACGACGTTCTATTTTTTCACAACCAGGACCGAAACCCTAGGCGGAACAAAATGGTCGTACGTGAAGTGAAATTTTTTTGCTCGAAATTTTACGAGCTTGTGCAGAACTTCTAGGCAATCATATCGGCAGGTGACACGAAGTGATTCGAGTTCGTTTGCCCCCCCATTTTCTTTAACGAACGATAACTTTTTCTGAAAATAACAAGTGCCCCGATCCCGGCCGAAACGACTCGAATTACACTTCGAGACCCGCCGACATGATCGCCACGATGCACAGAGCAAATCGGACGACGTTGTATTTTTTCACAACCAGGACCGAAACCCTAGGCGGAACAAAATGGTCGTACGCGAAGTGAAATTTTTTGGCTCGAAATTTTACGAGCTTGTGCAGAACTTCTAAGCAATCATATCGGCAGGTGACACGAAGTGATTCGAGTTCGTTTGCCCCCCCATTTTCCTTAACGAACGATAACTTTTTCTGAAAATAACAAGTGCCCCGATCCCGGCCGAAACGACTCGAATTACACTTCGAGACCCGCCGACATGATCGCCACGATGCACAGAGCAAATCGGACGACGTTCTATTTTTTCACAACCAGGACCGAAACCCTAGGCGGAACAAAATGGTCGTACGTGAAGTGAAATTTTTTTGCTCGAAATTTTACGAGCTTGTGCAGAACTTCTAGGCAATCATATCGGCAGGTGACACGAAGTGATTCGAGTTCGTTTGCCCCCCCATTTTCTTTAACGAACGATAACTTTTTCTGAAAATAACAAGTGCCCCGATCCCGGCCGAAACGACTCGAATTACACTTCGAGACCCGCCGACATGATCGCCACGATGCACAGAGCAAATCGGACGACGTTGTATTTTTTCACAACCAGGACCGAAACCCTAGCCCGAACAAAATGGTCGTACGCGAAGTGAAATTTTTTGGCTCGAAATTTTACGAGCTTGTGCAGAACTTCTAGGCAATCATATCGGCAGGTGACACGAAGTGATTCGAGTTCGTTTGCCCCCCCATTTTCCTTAACGAACGATAACTTTTTCTGAAAATAACAAGTGCCCCGATCCCGGCCGAAACGACTCGAATTACACTTCGAGACCCGCCGACATGATCGCCACGATGCACAGAGCAAATCGGACGACGTTCTATTTTTTTCACAACCAGGACCGAAACCCTAGCCCGAACAAAATGGTCGTACGCGAAGTGAAATTATTTGGCTCGAAATTTTACGAGCTTGTGCAGAACTTCTAGGCAATCATATTGGCAGGTGACACGAAGTGATTCGAGTTCGTTTGCCCCCCCATTTTCCTTAACGAACGATAACTTTTTCTGAAAATAACAAGTGCCCCGATCCCGGCCGAAACGACTCGAATTACACTTCGAGACCCGCCGACATGATCGCCACGATGCACAGAGCAAATCGGACGACGTTGTATTTTTTCACAACCAGGACCGAAACCCTAGGCGGAACAAAATGGTCGTACGCGAAGTGAAATTTTTTGGCTCGAAATTTTACGAGCTTGTGCAGAACTTCTAGGCAATCATATCGGAAGGTGACACGAAGTGATTCGAGTTCGTTTGCCCCCCCATTTTCCTTAACGAACGATAACTTTTTCTGAAAATAACAAGTGCCCCGATCCCGGCCGAAACGACTCGAATTACACTTCGAGACCCGCCGACATGATCGCCACGATGCACAGAGCAAATCGGACGACGTTCTATTTTTTCACAACCAGGACCGAAACCCTAGGCGGAACAAAATGGTCGTACGTGAAGTGAAATTTTTTTGCTCGAAATTTTACGAGCTTGTGCAGAACTTCTAGGCAATCATATCGGCAGGTGACACGAAGTGATTCGAGTTCGTTTGCCCCCCCATTTTCTTTAACGAACGATAACTTTTTCTGAAAATAACAAGTGCCCCGATCCCGGCCGAAACGACTCGAATGACACTTCGAGACCCGCCGACATGATCGCCACGATGCACAGAGCAAATCGGACGACGTTGTATTTTTTCACAACCAGGACCGAAACCCTAGGCGGAACAAAATGGTCGTACGCGAAGTGAAATTTTTTGGCTCGAAATTTTACGAGCTTGTGCAGAACTTCTAGGCAATCATATCGGCAGGTGACACGAAGTGATTCGAGTTCGTTTGCCCCCCCATTTTCCGAAACGAACGATAACTTTTTCTGAAAATAACAAGTGCCCCGATCCCGGCCGAAACGACTCGAATTACACTTCGAGACCCGCCGACATGATCGCCAAGATGCACAGAGCAAATCGGACGACGTTCTATTTTTTCACAACCAAGACCGAAACCCTAGCCCGAAGAAAATGGTCGTACGCGAAGTGAAATTTTTTGGCTCGAAATTTTACGAGCTTGTGCAGAACTTCTAGGCAATCATATCGGCAGGTGACACGAAGTGATTCGAGTTCGTTTGCCCCCCCATTTTCCTTAACGAACGATAACTTTTTCTGAAAATAACGAGTGCCCCGATCCCGGCCGAAACGACTCGAATTACACTTTGAGACCCGCCGACATGATCGCCACGATGCACAGAGCAAATCGGACGACGTTGTATTTTTTCACAACCAGGACCGAAACCCTAGCCCGAACAAAATGGTCGTACGCGAAGTGAAATTTTTTGGCTCGAAATTTTACGAGCTTGTGCAGAACTTCTAGGCAATCATATCGGCAGGTGACACGAAGTGATTCGAGTTCGTTTGCCCCCCCATTTTCCTTAACGAACGATAACTTTTTCTGAAAATAACAAGTGCCCCGATCCCGGCCGAAACGACTCGAATTACACTTCGAGACCCGCCGACATGATCGCCACGATGCACAGAGCAAATCGGACGACGTTGTATTTTTTCACAACCAGGACCGAAACCCTAGGCGGAACAAAATGGTCGTACGCGAAGTGAAATTTTTTGGCTCGAAATTTTACGAGCTTGTGCAGAACTTCTAGGCAATCATATCGGCAGGTGACACGAAGTGATTCGAGTTCGTTTGCCCCCCCATTTTCCGAAACGAACGATAACTTTTTCTGAAAATAACAAGTGCCCCGATCCCGGCCGAAACGACTCGAATTACACTTCGAGACCCGCCGACATGATCGCCACGATGCACAGAGCAAATCGGACGACGTTCTATTTTTTCACAACCAAGACCGAAACCCTAGCCCGAAGAAAATGGTCGTACGCGAAGTGAAATTTTTTTGCTCGAAATTTTACGAGCTTGTGCAGAACTTCTAGGCAATCATATCGGCAGGTGACACGAAGTGATTCGAGTTCGTTTGCCCCCCCATTTTCCGAAACGAACGATAACTTTTTCTGAAAATAACAAGTGCCCCGATCCCGGCCGAAACGACTCGAATTACACTTCGAGACCCGCCGACATGATCGCCACGATGCACAGAGCAAATCGGACGACGTTCTATTTTTTCACAACCAAGACCGAAACCCTAGCCCGAAGAAAATGGTCGTACGCGAAGTGAAATTTTTTTGCTCGAAATTTTACGAGCTTGTGCAGAACTTCTAGGCAATCATATCGGCAGGTGACACGAAGTGATTCGAGTTCGTTTGCCCCCCCATTTTCCTTAACGAACGATAACTTTTTCTGAAAATAACAAGTGCCCCGATCCCGGCCGAAACGACTCGAATTACACTTCGAGACCCGCCGACATGATCGCCACGATGCACAGAGCAAATCGGACGACGTTGTATTTTTTCACAACCAGGACCGAAACCCTAGGCGGAACAAAATGGTCGTACGCGAAGTGAAATTTTTTGGCTCGAAATTTTACGAGCTTGTGCAGAACTTCTAGGCAATCATATCGGCAGGTGACACGAAGTGATTCGAGTTCGTTTGCCCCCCCATTTTCCTTAACGAACGATAACTTTTTCTGAAAATAACAAGTGCCCCGATCCCGGCCGAAACGACTCGAATTACACTTCGAGACCCGCCGACATGATCGCCACGATGCACAGAGCAAATCGGACGACGTTGTATTTTTTCACAACCAGGACCGAAACCCTAGCCCGAACAAAATGGTCGTACGCGAAGTGAAATTTTTTGGCTCGAAATTTGACGAGCTTGTGCAGAACTTCTAGGCAATCATATCGGCAGGTGACACGAAGTGATTCGAGTTCGTTTGCCCCCCCATTTTCCTTAACGAACGATAACTTTTTCTGAAAATAACAAGTGCCCCGATCCCGGCCGAAACGACTCGAATTACACTTCGAGACCCGCCGACATGATCGCCACGATGCACAGAGCAAATCGGACGACGTTGTATTTTTTCACAACCAGGACCGAAACCCTAGGCGGAACAAAATGGTCGTACGCGAAGTGAAATTTTTTGGCTCGAAATTTTACGAGCTTGTGCAGAACTTCTAGGCAATCAGATCGGCAGGTGACACGAAGTGGTTCGAGTTCGTTTGCCCCCCCATTTTCTTTAACGAACGATAACTTTTTCTGAAAATAACAAGTGCCCCGATCCCGGCCGAAACGACTCGAATTACACTTCGAGACCCGCCGACATGATCGCCACGATGCACAGAGCAAATCGGACGACGTTGTATTTTTTCACAACCAGGACCGAAACCCTAGGCGGAACAAAATGGTCGTACGCGAAGTGAAATTTTTTGGCTCGAAATTTTACGAGCTTGTGCAGAACTTCTAGGCAATCATATCGGCAGGTGACACGAAGTGATTCGAGTTCGTTTGCCCCCCCATTTTCCGAAACGAACGATAACTTTTTCTGAAAATAACAAGTGCCCCGATCCCGGCCGAAACGACTCGAATTACACTTCGAGACCCGCCGACATGATCGCCACGATGCACAGAGCAAATCGGACGACGTTCTATTTTTTCACAACCAAGACCGAAACCCTAGCCCGAAGAAAATGGTCGTACGCGAAGTGAAATTTTTTTGCTCGAAATTTTACGAGCTTGTGCAGAACTTCTAGGCAATCATATCGGCAGGTGACACGAAGTGATTCGAGTTCGTTTGCCCCCCCATTTTCCGAAACGAACGATAACTTTTTCTGAAAATAACAAGTGCCCCGATCCCGGCCGAAACGACTCGAATTACACTTCGAGACCCGCCGACATGATCGCCACGATGCACAGAGCAAATCGGACGACGTTCTATTTTTTCACAACCAAGACCGAAACCCTAGCCCGAAGAAAATGGTCGTACGCGAAGTGAAATTTTTTTGCTCGAAATTTTACGAGCTTGTGCAGAACTTCTAGGCAATCATATCGGCAGGTGACACGAAGTGATTCGAGTTCGTTTGCCCCCCCATTTTCCTTAACGAACGATAACTTTTTCTGAAAATAACAAGTGCCCCGATCCCGGCCGAAACGACTCGAATTACACTTCGAGACCCGCCGACATGATCGCCACGATGCACAGAGCAAATCGGACGACGTTGTATTTTTTCACAACCAGGACCGAAACCCTAGGCGGAACAAAATGGTCGTACGCGAAGTGAAATTTTTTGGCTCGAAATTTTACGAGCTTGTGCAGAACTTCTAGGCAATCATATCGGCAGGTGACACGAAGTGATTCGAGTTCGTTTGCCCCCCCATTTTCCTTAACGAACGATAACTTTTTCTGAAAATAACAAGTGCCCCGATCCCGGCCGAAACGACTCGAATTACACTTCGAGACCCGCCGACATGATCGCCACGATGCACAGAGCAAATCGGACGACGTTGTATTTTTTCACAACCAGGACCGAAACCCTAGCCCGAACAAAATGGTCGTACGCGAAGTGAAATTTTTTGGCTCGAAATTTGACGAGCTTGTGCAGAACTTCTAGGCAATCATATCGGCAGGTGACACGAAGTGATTCGAGTTCGTTTGCCCCCCCATTTTCCTTAACGAACGATAACTTTTTCTGAAAATAACAAGTGCCCCGATCCCGGCCGAAACGACTCGAATTACACTTCGAGACCCGCCGACATGATCGCCACGATGCACAGAGCAAATCGGACGACGTTGTATTTTTTCACAACCAGGACCGAAACCCTAGGCGGAACAAAATGGTCGTACGCGAAGTGAAATTTTTTGGCTCGAAATTTTACGAGCTTGTGCAGAACTTCTAGGCAATCAGATCGGCAGGTGACACGAAGTGGTTCGAGTTCGTTTGCCCCCCCATTTTCTTTAACGAACGATAACTTTTTCTGAAAATAACAAGTGCCCCGATCCCGGCCGAAACGACTCGAATTACACTTCGAGACCCGCCGACATGATCGCCACGATGCACAGAGCAAATCGGACGACGTTGTATTTTTTCACAACCAGGACCGAAACCCTAGGCGGAACAAAATGGTCGTACGCGAAGTGAAATTTTTTGGCTCGAAATTTTACGAGCTTGTGCAGAACTTCTAGGCAATCATATCGGCAGGTGACACGAAGTGGTTCGAGTTCGTTTGCCCCCCCATTTTCTTTAACGAACGATAACTTTTTCTGAAAATAACAAGTGCCCCGATCCCGGCCGAAACGACTCGAATTACACTTCGAGACCCGCCGACATGATCGCCACGATGCACAGAGCAAATCGGACGACGTTGTATTTTTTCACAACCAGGACCGAAACCCTAGGCCGAACAAAATGGTCGTACGCGAAGTGAAATTTTTTGGCTCGAAATTTTACGAGCTTGTGCAGAACTTCTAGGCAATCATATCGGCAGGTGACACGAAGTGATTCGAGTTCGTTTGCCCCCCCATTTTCCGAAACGAACGATAACTTTTTCTGAAAATAACAAGTGCCCCGATCCCGGCCGAAACGACTCGAATTACACTTCGAGACCCGCCGACATGATCGCCAAGATGCACAGAGCAAATCGGACGACGTTCTATTTTTTCACAACCAAGACCGAAACCCTAGCCCGAAGAAAATGGTCGTACGCGAAGTGAAATTTTTTGGCTCGAAATTTTACGAGCTTGTGCAGAACTTCTAGGCAATCATATCGGCAGGTGACACGAAGTGATTCGAGTTCGTTTGCCCCCCCATTTTCCTTAACGAACGATAACTTTTTCTGAAAATAACAAGTGCCCCGATCCCGGCCGAAACGACTCGAATTACACTTCGAGACCCGCCGACATGATCGCCACGATGCACAGAGCAAATCGGACGACGTTGTATTTTTTCACAACCAGGACCAAAACCCTAGCCCGAACAAAATGGTCGTACGCGAAGTGAAATTTTTTGGCTCGAAATTTTACGAGCTTGTGCAGAACTTCTAGGCAATCATATCGGCAGGTGACACGAAGTGATTCGAGTTCGTTTGCCCCCCCATTTTCCTTAACGAACGATAACTTTTTCTGAAAATAACAAGTGCCCCGATCCCGGCCGAAACGACTCGAATTACACTTCGAGACCCGCCGACATGATCGCCACGATGCACAGAGCAAATCGGACGACGTTGTATTTTTTCACAACCAGGACCGAAACCCTAGCCCGAACAAAATGGTCGTACGTGAAGTGAAATTTTTTTGCTCGAAATTTTACGAGCTTGTGCAGAACTTCTAGGCAATCATATCGGCAGGTGACACGAAGTGATTCGAGTTCGTTTGCCCCCCCATTTTCTTTAACGAACGATAACTTTTTCTGAAAATAACAAGTGCCCCGATCCCGGCCGAAACGACTCGAATTACACTTCGAGACCCGCCGACATGATCGCCACGATGCACAGAGCAAATCGGACGACGTTGTATTTTTTCACAACCAGGACCGAAACCCTAGGCGGAACAAAATGGTCGTACGCGAAGTGAAATTTTTTGGCTCGAAATTTTACGAGCTTGTGCAGAACTTCTAGGCAATCATATCGGCAGGTGACACGAAGTGATTCGAGTTCGTTTGCCCCCCCATTTTCCTTAACGAACGATAACTTTTTCTGAAAATAACAAGTGCCCCGATCCCGGCCGAAACGACTCGAATTACACTTCGAGACCCGCCGACATGATCGCCACGATGCACAGAGCAAATCGGACGACGTTCTATTTTTTTCACAACCAGGACCGAAACCCTAGCCCGAACAAAATGGTCGTACGCGAAGTGAAATTTTTTGGCTCGAAATTTTACGAGCTTGTGCAGAACTTCTAGGCAATCATATCGGCAGGTGACACGAAGTGATTCGAGTTCGTTTGCCCCCCCATTTTCCTTAACGAACGATAACTTTTTCTGAAAATAACAAGTGCCCCGATCCCGGCCGAAACGACTCGAATTACACTTCGAGACCCGCCGACATGATCGCCACGATGCACAGAGCAAATCGGACGACGTTGTATTTTTTCACAACCAGGACCGAAACCTAGGCGGAACAAAATGGTCGTACGCGAAGTGAAATTTTTTGGCTCGAAATTTTACGAGCTTGTGCAGAACTTCTAGGCAATCATATCGGCAGGTGACACGAAGTGATTCGAGTTCGTTTGCCCCCCCATTTTCCTTAACGAACGATAACTTTTTCTGAAAATAACAAGTGCCCCGATCCCGGCCGAAACGACTCGAATTACACTTCGAGACCCGCCGACATGATCGCCACGATGCACAGAGCAAATCGGACGACGTTGTATTTTTTCACAACCAGGACCGAAACCCTAGGCCGGAACAAAATGGTCGTACGCGAAGTGAAATTTTTTGGCTCGAAATTTTACGAGCTTGTGCAGAACTTCTAGGCAATCATATCGGCAGGTGACACGAAGTGGTTCGAGTTCGTTTGCCCCCCATTTTCCTTAACGAACGATAACTTTTTCTGAAAATAACAAGTGCCCCGATCCCGGCCGAAACGACTCGAATTACACTTCGAGACCCGCCGACATGATCGCCACGATGCACAGAGCAAATCGGACGACGTTGTATTTTTTCACAACCAGGACCGAAACCCTAGGCGGAACAAAAATGGTCGTACGCGAAGTGAAATTTTTTGGCTCGAAATTTTACGAGCTTGTGCAGAACTTCTAGGCAATCATATCGGCAGGTGACACGAAGTGGTTCGAGTTCGTTTGCCCCCCCATTTTCCTTAACGAACGATAACTTTTTCTGAAAATAACAAGTGCCCCGATCCCGGCCGAAACGACTCGAATTACACTTCGAGACCCGCCGACATGATCGCCACGATGCACAGAGCAAATCGGACGACGTTGTATTTTTTCACAACCAGGACCGAAACCCTAGCCCGAACAAAATGGTCGTACGCGAAGTGAAATTTTTTGGCTCGAAATTTTACGAGCTTGTGCAGAACTTCTAGGCAATCATATCGGCAGGTGACACGAAGTGATTCGAGTTCGTTTGCCCCCCCATTTTCCGAAACGAACGATAACTTTTTCTGAAAATAACAAGTGCCCCGATCCCGGCCGAAACGACTCGAATTACACTTCGAGACCCGCCGACATGATCGCCACGATGCACAGAGCAAATCGGACGACGTTGTATTTTTTCACAACCAAGACCGAAACCCTAGCCCGAAGCAAAATGGTCGTACGCGAAGTGAAATTTTTTGGCTCGAAATTTTACGAGCTTGTGCAGAACTTCTAGGCAATCATATCGGCAGGTGACACGAAGTGATTCGAGTTCGTTTGCCCCCCCATTTTCCTTAACGAACGATAACTTTTTCTGAAAATAACAAGTGCCCCGATCCCGGCCGAAACGACTCGAATTACACTTCGAGACCCGCCGACATGATCGCCACGATGCACAGAGCAAATCGGACGACGTTGTATTTTTTCACAACCAGGACCGAAACCCTAGCCGAACAAAATGGTCGTACGCGAAGTGAAATTTTTTGGCTCGAAATTTTACGAGCTTGTGCAGAACTTCTAGGCAATCATATCGGCAGGTGACACGAAGTGATTCGAGTTCGTTTGCCCCCCCATTTTCCTTAACGAACGATAACTTTTTCTGAAAATAACAAGTGCCCCGATCCCGGCCGAAACGACTCGAATTACACTTCGAGACCCGCCGACATGATCGCCACGATGCACAGAGCAAATCGGACGACGTTGTATTTTTTCACAACCAGGACCGAAACCCTAGCCCGAACAAAATGGTCGTACGTGAAGTGAAATTTTTTTGCTCGAAATTTTACGAGCTTGTGCAGAACTTCTAGGCAATCATATCGGCAGGTGACACGAAGTGATTCGAGTTCGTTTGCCCCCCCATTTTCTTTAACGAACGATAACTTTTTCTGAAAATAACAAGTGCCCCGATCCCGGCCGAAACGACTCGAATTACACTTCGAGACCCGCCGACATGATCGCCACGATGCACAGAGCAAATCGGACGACGTTGTATTTTTTCACAACCAGGACCGAAACCCTAGGCGGAACAAAATGGTCGTACGCGAAGTGAAATTTTTTGGCTCGAAATTTTACGAGCTTGTGCAGAACTTCTAAGGCAATCATATCGGCAGGTGACACGAAGTGATTCGAGTTCGTTTGCCCCCCCATTTTCCTTAACGAACGATAACTTTTTCTGAAAAATAACAAGTGCCCCGATCCCGGCCGAAACGACTCGAATTACACTTCGAGACCCGCCGACATGATCGCCACGATGCACAGAGCAAATCGGACGACGTTCTATTTTTTCACAACCAGGACCGAAACCCTAGGCCGGAACAAAATGGTCGTACGCTGAAGTGAAATTTTTTTGCTCGAAATTTTACGAGCTTGTGCAGAACTTCTAGGCAATCATATCGGCAGGTGACACGAAGTGATTCGAGTTCGTTTGCCCCCCCATTTTCTTTAACGAACGATAACTTTTTCTGAAAATAACAAGTGCCCCGATCCCGGCCGAAACGACTCGAATTACACTTCGAGACCCGCCGACATGATCGCCACGATGCACAGAGCAAATCGGACGACGTTCTATTTTTTCACAACCAGGACCGAAACCCTAGCCCGAACAAAATGGTCGTACGCGAAGTGAAATTTTTTGGCTCGAAATTTTACGAGCTTGTGCAGAACTTCTAGGCAATCATATCGGCAGGTGACACGAAGTGATTCGAGTTCGTTTGCCCCCCCATTTTCCTTAACGAACGATAACTTTTTCTGAAAATAACAAGTGCCCCGATCCCGGCCGAAACGACTCGAATTACACTTCGAGACCCGCCGACATGATCGCCACGATGCACAGAGCAAATCGGACGACGTTCTATTTTTTCACAACCAGGACCGAAACCCTAGCCCGAACAAAATGGTCGTACGCGAAGTGAAATTTTTTGGCTCGAAATTTTACGAGCTTGTGCAGAACTTCTAGGCAATCATATCGGCAGGTGACACGAAGTGATTCGAGTTCGTTTGCCCCCCCATTTTCCTTAACGAACGATAACTTTTTCTGAAAATAACAAGTGCCCCGATCCCGGCCGAAACGACTCGAATTACACTTCGAGACCCGCCGACATGATCGCCACGATGCACAGAGCAAATCGGACGACGTTCTATTTTTTTCACAACCAGGACCGAAACCCTAGCCCGAACAAAATGGTCGTACGCGAAGTGAAATTTTTTGGCTCGAAATTTTACGAGCTTGTGCAGAACTTCTAGGCAATCATATCGGCAGGTGACACGAAGTGATTCGAGTTCGTTTGCCCCCCCATTTTCCTTAACGAACGATAACTTTTTCTGAAAATAACAAGTGCCCCGATCCCGGCCGAAACGACTCGAATTACACTTCGAGACCCGCCGACATGATCGCCACGATGCACAGAGCAAATCGGACGACGTTGTATTTTTTCACAACCAGGACCGAAACCCTAGGCGGAACAAAATGGTCGTACGCGAAGTGAAATTTTTTGGCTCGAAATTTTACGAGCTTGTGCAGAACTTCTAGGCAATCATATCGGCAGGTGACACGAAGTGATTCGAGTTCGTTTGCCCCCCCATTTTCCTTAACGAACGATAACTTTTTCTGAAAATAACAAGTGCCCCGATCCCGGCCGAAACGACTCGAATTACACTTCGAGACCCGCCGACATGATCGCCACGATGCACAGAGCAAATCGGACGACGTTCTATTTTTTCACAACCAGGACCGAAACCCTAGGCGGAACAAAATGGTCGTACGTGAAGTGAAATTTTTTTGCTCGAAATTTTACGAGCTTGTGCAGAACTTCTAGGCAATCATATCGGCAGGTGACACGAAGTGATTCGAGTTCGTTTGCCCCCCCCATTTTCTTTAACGAACGATAACTTTTCTGAAAATAACAAGTGCCCCGATCCCGGCCGAAACGACTCGAATTACACTTCGAGACCCGCCGACATGATCGCCACGATGCACAGAGCAAATCGGACGACGTTGTATTTTTTCACAACCAGGACCGAAACCCTAGGCGGAACAAAATGGTCGTACGCGAAGTGAAATTTTTTGGCTCGAAATTTTACGAGCTTGTGCAGAACTTCTAGCAATCATATCGGCAGGTGACACGAAGTGATTCGAGTTCGTTGCCCCCCCATTTTCCTAAACGAACGATAACTTTTTCTGAAAATAACAAGTGCCCCGATCCCGGCCGAAACGACTCGAATTACACTTCGAGACCCGCCGACATGATCGCCACGATGCACAGAGCAAATCGGACGGAGTTCTATTTTTCACAACCAAGACCGAAACCCTAGCCCGAAGAAAATGTCGTACGCGAAGTGAAATTTTTTTGCTCGAATTTTACGAGCTTGTGCAGAACTCTGAACTAGAAGATTAGTTACGAACGATAACTTTTTCTGAAAATAACAAGTGCCCCGATCCCGGCCGAAACGACTCGAATTACACTTCGAGACCCGCCGA